>NC_091083.1:83476049-83776049 GCF_032405125.1 Capricornis sumatraensis
ATGAGTTCCAACAGGAGCGTGCTTGATTTCGCAAGATCAAGCAAAACGCGTGCATGTGCTTTCCCCCTGCTCTTCTGGTATTATCTTGCCTTTGTTTTCAAAGGAACAGGGGAGTTTTCGAGAGCGCAGGGGAAGGCTGCTCTACCCAGATCTGAAACAATCAGGGAGGCATAACTGGGGACGTGTGTCGGGATGCTGCGTCTCGACTGTTTCCCTGACTTTCAGAGAAGCAGCTGTTGGGAGGAGGGAGGGGGAGGCTTGGCACAAGACCGAGCTCAGATTTTATGGGGGACGGAAGGAGGAAAGAGAGACAGGAGTGCACTGCCGGGGCCTGGACCCCTCCGACGGGCAGCTCAAGCCTCCCCGGGAGAATGCCAGGTCTGGATCCGGGCGGCTCCTTGACGGATGAGCAGGAGCACCGCAGCGGTAGCGGGACGGCGCGCCGAGGTTGCTATGACACCCTTTGTTCCCCACTCGCCGGCGTCTCCTGGCGCGTGTGGACCTCTGCGTGTGGGTAGGACCGCGAGGCTTTGTGCGGCGCCGCCGTGGTCCCTGTGCCGCCGACGCCCGCGTCCTTTTGTCTCCCTTCGCGGCACCGCGTCCTCTCCCTGGATCCGCCCGGACTCTGCTGTGGGTTCCATTCTTTGCTCAGATTATCTCCGTCGGCTCCAAGTGAGCTTTTGTTGTTGTTTCTAACCAGCCCCTCCTTCCTGGCCCTGCTTTTATTATTTGTTTCCCTTTCAGTGAGTGCTATCTTCACAGACCCACATTGCGGTTTTCATTTGGTTGTTTCTGCTGTATCTTCCCCAAAGATCGGAAGCTGATGTTCTGGGCACTTGTCTGTGGCCCGGAGTTGTAGGGAGTGAGAGGTCAGGGAGGGTGGCTTCTGAGAACAGGACCCGTCAGGAGAGGCCAAAGCTGGGGCTCAACGGGGGAGGCTCTTCTTGTCAAAGGCCCCCAGCCCCTTCCCAAGAGAAGGGTGTTCCCTGAAGAACTTCCCTTGTGCACAAATTCTGGAGCAGGCAGGCCTCTTGACCCCAGAGAGGCCCGGGCCACTTCCCCTGGCGGTTCCGAGTTTTAGACCCACAGTAAAAACACACCGAAGGAGGGTCATCACAACTCTGAAATATTTAAGTTGTTGTTTAGTTGCTAAGTCGTGTCCGACTCTCTGCGACCCCAGGGACTGCAGCCTGCCTGGCTCCTCCGTCCATGGGATTTCCCAGACAAGAATCCTGGAGTGGGCTGCCATTCCTTTCTCCAGAGGACCTTCCCGATCCAGGGATAGGACCTGTGTCTTCTGCATTGGCAGACGGATTGTTTTTTTTACCGCTGAGCTTGCACATGCGCTCAGTTGCTCAGTCACGTCTGACTCTCTGTGACCCATGGACTATAGTCCATCAGCCTCCTCTGTGCATGGAATTTTCCAGGCAAGAATACCGGAGTGGGTTGTCATTTCCTACTTCTGGGATTTACATTTAAATGAATGCCCTTCATACAAATTTCAGGCTACGTAATTGTGCTATGAGTAAAAAAAATAGTGAATTTGTTAACCATATTTATTCTGTATGAAGTACTGATGGTCTTGCAAACAAGACTCTGTAACAAAACCCAAGAACATGAGGTGATATTGTAGAAAGCATATAATATTTGAGAGCTAATATCAGTTGTTTTATTGGTTAAATCCTAAAGGATTGGTTGGTTCCCTGATCGTACTCTGATTCTATCCTTGCTCTGTGCACAATTAACAAGGCATTTATTCTCAATGGGGGCAAAAATAAGAGTTTCATAAGGCATGTTTTCCCTCCAGTAAGTTTAGCAGAGGAATTAATTATTACTATGCAGTCATCTTTTTTGGAAGACTGTTTGGAAGGTGGTTCTTGTCTCTTTTCCCTTCAGATTTTTTTTTTTTCTTTGAAATTGGACAGCCTAAATGTTAGCTTTACTGGAGCTGAACATACTGTAACGCTTAACCCAGGTGAAAAATGACTGCTTGCCAATGACTTTTACGTCTATATTAAGACTACGCTGGTTATATAGTGCAGTTAAACATAATATGTTCCAGTGTAGAGAGGACGGTAGATCTAGGCGTCAGTGACATGCTTTTGAAAACGCAAAGGTTGTGAAAAGTAAGCCAAGTATGGCTATATAGAAATTTGTGCAAATAAGAAGAATACAGCTGTTACTTCGTTAGTCATTGGCCTGTACTTTGTGCTGGAATTCTTTATTCACCGGCCAATAAAGATTTTCACCTAAAGGCAGGAGTTTGTATTTTTCCTAGGTAATTGGCAAATGAGTAGAGCCAGACTCTAATAAGTAAACAGTGCACCTTGAAAATTGAATAAATAAATGATTCCATATTACTGGCATAAATTGTCCCGGAATTTTGTCCCATTTAAAATCTTTAGCACACTACGCTCTTAGGACCTCATTCTTAAGGGTAGGCTCTTTCTTTATGAATGAAATTTATTTACAGAAAATGAAGCATTTGCTTGAGTTTGTGACTCATTCCAGATTGCACAGCATGTCATAATTAAGGCTGTGTAGCAGGTTCTAATCCCATGGTCCAGCAATTGGATCATTCTCCCTTAACTTCCTCGAGAATTAATTTCTCATTACAGATAAATGTGTTCAGGCTGAAATACAGATACAGAGCACATTTTCTAACAGATATTTCAAAGGTACAGACGAGTTTGCATCTTCCCAAAAGCAGTGCAAGGAATATTCACAGCAGGTGGAAGAAAGGTCTTTTTAGCCGGCAGAAGGGATACAGAGGTTCTGCTAGACCAGGTTTCCTTGGCCAAGCTTGTCTGTGTAGCTCTGGCTAACACACACGCATCTACCACTCAAAACTGGGCCCACACTCTTGACAGTGAACCTGCCAGCCTGACCAATCAGATCCAAGCCTACCATGTTGCCAGGGCAACTAATACACAGTCACAAAATCAGAATGATCACAGTGGGGAAAAACATACAAAATGCAGCATTTCTGTGCTTCAAGACAGAAAGAGGGGAGGAAAAAAATCCCCAAACCTAGGTTGACCGTAGACAGCAGGAACTGGTGCCTGCTTCTTAGGTGTGCTTCACTGTTTCAGGGTCATTTGCAAAATGCATATGTTTACACGTATGTGTGTATTCAGATTCATAAAAAATACACACATCACTTCCAGAACAGTATAGTGAATTTAGTATGGGGAAACAATTGGCAAATGGTGCTTTGAGATGGAAAGATGAGAAGCACAAGGACACACTTAGCATCTGACGTGCTTTCTGAGCATCTCCTGATTCCGCAGGGTGATTCTGGGCTCACTGAATGCAGCTGATGGTCCCTTTTTTCCGCATTTAGACAATGCTGCTTGCTATGGTGTTAAAAAGTGATTAAAAAAAAAAAACAAACCCTGCCTACCAATGCAGGAGCTGTGGGTTCAATCCCTGGGTCGGGAAGATCCTCTGGAGAAGGAAACGGCAACCCACTCCAGTATTCTTGCCTGGAAAATCCCATGGACAGAGGAGCCTGGTGGGCTACAGTCCTTGGGGTCACAAAAGAGTTGGGCACGACTGATCAACTGAACAACAACAGCAGTGTAATCTATAATCCACCTCGTGACTACTACTTTGAGTTTCCTTCTGTCAACTCTTTCTTTCCATGGCTGACTTCTTCCCATCTTTTGGGGATCAGCTCAAAAGCCACTTTCTCAGGATCCTTCCCTGACCTTTCCCTCTCAACAATGAACCGCCCAACTCCCTGACATCACTGGACTTTATTTCTTTCATTGACCTTATCAACCACCTGAAATGTAGCCTCCCTCCCTCCCTCTCTGTGGGAAGATAAACTCCTAGGGGAAGATATCCTAGAGTGTAGTTGGTACTCAGAATAAAATATGCGCTTTATAACTCTTCACTGAATAAAAAATCCCAATCAGAAAATCTGGGAAACATGGGATGCTTAGATGGAAATGCTAAGGACTGAGACAGTCTGGATGGACAGTGGGTGTGCTCAGTCATGTCAGACTCTGTGACGCTATGGACTGTAGCCTGCCAGACTCCGCTGTCCGTGGGATTCTCCAGGCAAGAATACTGGGGTGAGTTGTCATTTCCTCCTCCAGGGAAACTTCCCCACCCAGGGATCAAACCCACGTCTCTTGGATCTCTTGCATTGGCAGGTGGATTATTTACCACTGGCACTGCCTGGGAAGCCCATAAGGGATAGTGTATTTCCTATTGATGACAAGTGTTTAACTGGTCATTAAATAAACTGGTCATTAAATAAGCAAATTTATTGAACATCTATTATGTGTCAGGCCCTGTTCTATAGCAGCAACTAAAACAGGCAAAAATCCTGTCCTTACGGGACTGGCAATCTAGTGAGAGAAGAGCCTCCGTGTGGCCGGCAGCCACCGTGTGCTGAGCGCTCACCATCTGCCAGAAGCAGGGTAGAACACCTGGGACGTCAGTTATGAACTCGTGGGCGGCAAGCACTACTGTTCATTTTGCTTCTTCTTGGTGAGGACCAGTTGCAGAGCCGTTGAATGCATCCCCCAAGCAAACTGGGCCATGAGCAGGAGAGCAGAGGCTCCTCTCAGGCAGTGGCCTCCACTCCCACCTCAGAGAAAATACAATCTCATTTAATTCTGGCCGGAAGTCTGTGCAGTTGATGCTGTAATCAGCCCTTTCTCCCTGATGAGGAAATGAAGTTGCTGTGCTGTTTAGGCATTCAGTCCTGTCTGACCTTTTGTGACCCCGTGCGCTGTAGCTCCTCTGCCCATGGGATTTCCCAGGCGAGAATACTGGAGTGGGCTGTCATTTTTCCCCAGCGGATCTTCTCAGCCCAGGGATTGAACCTGTGTCTCTTGCACTGGCAGGTGGATTCTTTACCACTAAGTCCCTCCCCCCATATGCAGATCACATATTTGCACTGAAATACTAATATGTCGACTGTAAAGCATAAATAAAGTTAGAAGTTTAAACGAGCAAAATTAAACTGAAATAAACAGCTTGTAATCTAATTATTTTATTAATAGTAAAAGAAATCTCTGCTCTCACTAAACAAAATTAGTGTTAAATGTGATCTGCAAGCAAAATTTTACATGTTTCTTGACTTTTGATGGCTTCATGTTATTATTTTAAAACATACTGAGACCTCACGTGTACTTGGGATGAGGACCATTATTCCAGTTTCTTTGTGCTGAGCATCCAGTCATCCCCAAATTTAGTGATTTCGACCAACACTTTTATTTTGCTCACATTTTCCGGGTCAGAATTCAGAAAGGGCTCAGCTGGGTGGTCTTTGTGTGGAGTCCCTCATTGGTGGAAGCCAGGGGGCTTCCCTGGTGGCTCAGATGGTAAAAATCCACCTGCCATGCGGGAGACATGGTTTGATCCCTGGGTTGGGAAGATCCCCTGGAGGAGGGCATGGCAACCCACTCCAGTATTCTTGCCTGGAGAATCCCACGGACAGAGGGGCCTGGTGGGCTACAGTCCAACCCATGGGGTCACAAAGAATCGGACACGACTGAGTGACTAAGCCCAGCACAGTGCTGGCCAGAGCTGCAGTCATATGCAGATTTGATGGGCTGGGTGTTCAGGGGGTCGCATTCACGTGACTGGAGCCCTGGGACTCATCTGGGGCTGTTGACCAGGGCACAGTCCTGTGGTGTCTCCATGATGATGGTCTCAGTACAGCTAAACCTCTAACCTGTCAGCCTGCTTCCCTCAGAACAAACATCAGAAGAAGACCAGATGGAGAGACTGCCTGGCTTTTCCTGACTTAATCTCAGGAGACTGTTCTTTCCTTCCTAAGCTGTCCATCTAAGCAGTCATATGCCTGTCCAGATTTAAGAAGTGGGGACTTAGACTATGCCTGTTAATAAGCAAATAACGAGATCACACTGTAAGCCACATATGGGATGGGAGATATTGTTGGATACATCCTTGGAAAATATAATCTGCCGCATTCACCATTACAAATTCAGTATCTTATTAATAGATATTTGTGGAACACCTACTATGTGTCAAGCAAAGACTATGGGGAAGTAGTGTTTTAAAAATTAAGTCCCTGCCCTTCTGCAGCTTATATTCTAATACCAAAAAAGGGCAGTTGATATAACTGTAAATCTATATGTAAAATAATCTTCTTGATGACTCTATGGGTTTTAATTTCTTGGCAGATCTAGGTGATCATTACTTTTTTTTTTTTAATCTCACAATGTAACTGACGAGCTCACAGGAGTGGAAGTTTCACTGTTTTCTTACTGAATGCAGAGTCTGCATTGTTGATATTTCCTTCAGCTCAGATTTCCTTGCAGGAGTTTTTAAGCCACTCCTCCATTTTGTGAGAGCTGCTATAGTTGAGAGCGTGTGTGTGTGTGTGTGCTTAGCCACGTCCAACTCTTTGTGATCCCCCATGGACTGTTAGCTTGCCAGGCTCCTCTGTCCATAGTTTCCCAAGCAAGACAACTGGAGCGACTTGCCATCTGCAACGCCAAGGGATCTTCCCCACCCAGGGATCGAACCCCTGTCTCTTGGCTCTCCTGCATTGGCAGGCGGATTCTTTACCACTGTGCCACCTGAGAAGCACCCCCATAGTGATGAGCAGGTAGTGAAACCTTTGGATCCTCATTACTGGGCACGTGTAAACTGGAAAAACCTGAAGATGCTGTAGGCTGGAAGGAATAAGAATTCTGCTGCGTTGTAGGATTCCCATCTTTTTTCAGGATTCCTGCAATACCATATGCAACTGACTCAGATCGAGTGAGACAAGTGCCAAGCTGCTTATTAAAAATATAACAAAGCTTAATTTCTTTCTTATTTTTAGTATGAAAATAAGTATAAATAGAAGATCTAATGTTGCCTTTTTTTCCTGTCTATTTTCAACTTTCGAGGCCACTGCTCTAAACAAAAACAGAAAATGCGTCCTGGTTCTTCTTAGTTAAAGAGGCTGATGCTTCCAGGAAGGTCATAGTCCCCCTTGACGAAGCAGCACCCACCTCATCTCCTTGTGTGCTTTCCCTTGACTGATGACGCGAAAGGAGCTAAAATGAGTTCGGCCTTGTAGGAAGTTGCCTGACACACAGTGTTGTTCAAATGAAACCAAATGCAAATGAGGAGCTTGTGATAGTTTAAATAAATAGAGGGGGACATTTTTATTTTTTCAGTTGCTTGCCTGCTTTGGGCGGAGACTGTGCTTTGAAGAATCATACAAATGTTTTTGTCCATATATTAGAATATCTCAGGCTTCTCTCTCTGGAAGCCTTTGTGCTCTTGTTGTTGCAGGAATCTATAAAGAGTGATACATCTCTTGTAAATGGAGATGGGATGTGAGATATTCTTGTTCCTTTCTTGCCAGGGGCCACTTGCTTTTATTTCTGAGTTGATGCATCAGTGACCAGGCTTATTGCTCCCAGAATCCATGTTAAAACACATAAGCCAGAGATTTTCTCGGCTGTGCTATGAACTCATTCTGAGCTTATCTCAATTCTGGTTAAATAATTCAAATATGAATAGCAACAAAGATGTGAACAGCAATGCTAACGTTAATTTTAACAGCTGAGAGTTACTCAGTGCCTCCTCTTTGCCAGGTACTGTGCTAGGTAGCCACACAGAGTTACTCCTTACTCCTCCCAGCAACCCTTTGGGGTATATACTATATACCTCAGGGAATGCCCTGAGGTTCAGAGAAATCAGGCAACTTGAATAACAATGGCTGAGTGCAGGGACCGCCTGTACAGTGTGAGTAACAATGGCTGAGTGCAGGGACCGCCTGTACAGTGTGAGTAACCATGGCTGAGGGCCGGGACCGCCTGTATAGTGTGAATAACAATGGCTGAGTGCAGGGACCGCCTGTACAGTGTAACAGTGGCTGAGGGCTGGGACTGCCTGTACAGTGTGAAGGCAAAGCTGCATGGTTAATGGCTTCTGTGTCGATATTATTAGCTCTGTATTCATGCTATGCTAATACCAGAGGTTGTAGGCAGAATTCTAGTATGATCCTTGGTGTCAGTTGCCTTGAATAACCCCCCTATCCCACCCCCTTGAGTGTGGGAGGAACCTGTAAATATGATGAAAAAAGGATTTTGGATTTTTTTAACTCCTATGGAGTTTGCCTATATAAATTGAGATGCATAATGAATTGACCTTACAAGAGGGAGATTGTCATGGGTGGGCCTGGCCTTATCAGGTGACCCTTTGAAGGAGAAACGGAGCTGTTCATGAAGAAAGGCTTAAAGCATGGAAGGGATCTGACATGAGTGGGGGTGTCTATTGCCAGCTCTGAGGATGGAAGAGGCTACATGGCAAGGAGTCTGGGAGCCTCTATGAGCTGTGAGTGGTCCTCACCAACAGCCACAGAGAAAACAGACTTCAGTCGCTGCAGCCTTAAGGAACTGGATTATTCCAGCAATCTGAAGGAGGTAGGAAATAGATCCGCCTCTGGCAGCAGATACAAATGCTGCTCAGCCAGGCCCTGGGCTTCAACCTTGTATGACCCAGAGCAGAAAACTCAGCCATGCCCCGCCCGGACTTCTGGCCTATTATAGACCAAGAGCTGATTAATGGGTGTCATTAAGCTGTTAAATTGATTGTAATGTGTCACACAGCAGTAGCAAAGTATTGGACCACGGATGCCTTTTCTGTACTTAGATTAACCACAAAGTGATTCTTTCTTTTGTTTTTTAAAAATCATCTTTGCGTTCTGCTTTACACACAGCAGGTGCTGTGAACGTGGAAAAGAGGGACTGCGTGTCTGGTTAGGAATGCAGGCTCTGGTGCCAGAGTGCCCACATTTATGCCAGGCACTGGATCTTTCTGGCTGTGGAAACTTGGACAGATTATTCAACTGTCTAGTGTGAAATGAGAATGAAGTAATCATACTAGCTCATGAGGTGAAGGTGAGGATAAAATGGTATTTGCATGTGAAGTTCCCAGTGCATAGTAAGAACTCAGTAAAATGTCAGTTATGATTTTTGTGTGTTTCGTGCATGAAGCAATGAATTTTAACCACTTTAGAAAGAAACCTTCTAAGAATCTCCCAAACACGTCTCTACCTGTTGAAGATGAGCTTATGGAAGTCTTTGCAAACTTTTCTGGGCTACTTGTTATTAAATCATAGATGTATCGAGACTGAAGAGGCATCTTCCGGTGCCACGGAGAAGCGGGGCCCTGCCTTAAACGATCTTGATTCATATGATGTGTAGCTGAATTTCTCTGGGGAGAGAATTTGTGCACTTTGAGTGAACCGTGCACACGTTGGGATATCCTGGCATCTGCTGTAGAAACTGTCTCTTCTTCGGTCTTATCAGAAATTCCTCTGACTGTGGCCATGCGCTTTTCTAACAGTCACCTCAGGTTTCACCAAATGCCATGAGATGAGAAATCCGCACGATCCATCAAGCCTCCTCGACCCTGTTTGCCTGGGCAGATCCACCTCCCGCTCCGATGTTTAGAGACGGCGCCCACCTGCCCTTGGCCCTCCAGCTTTCCGTTCAGCAAGTTGGGAGAGGAGAGAGTGGCGCTGGGATGTTACTTCCTAGGTTCCCTCCCTCTCCTCGATGCCGCTGTAGTCAAGGCAGTGTTCTCCACCCAGCTCTTCCTTCTTCCTGAGTCTGGAAACTCTGAGCCCAGCCCTGTCAGGCTGGGGACGGTGGCGCTCCCTGGCTGTCCTGTGCCGCACCCTCCTTTCTGGAGCGGTCTGTGAAGCACCCAGATTTGAGAGTGGTGCCTTCTGATTTCTGATGAGCCCTTGACTGATAGACCCAGACTGTTTGATATCTTATTACTAGTTGTGTGGGAGCCCATAGATTCTAATTCTCTCTCTCTCGTTAGCAAAGCCATTGGGTTTGGCAGCCTCTGTTTTGACTACTCTGAGGTTTATTTCTTATGCCTCTGCTGACTTTTGGTTTATTCTAGATGTGGAGGTTGGCAGAGACGTGAGCTCTGAATGACTGAGTTATCGTGGAATGTTTTGTTATCAGGGCATCCCACACGTCTCCTCTTATTTTGAAGCAGGTTCAGGTCTGAATCCACTGAAACAAGAGCTGGCATGATGAAAGAGCCAATCCTCAACTAAGACAATTTTTAAAGGTTGTTTGTTCATGTCTCTAGGAAAACAGAATTGTCCCTTGAATTCCATTTTCTCCAGATTGTTTTGGAAACCCCTAGAAATGGAGAGCACATTTGGCTCTGATAGGGAACACTTCAATTTTGCATATTGACATGCATTTTAACAAGAAAAAGGTCAGTGGCTGGGACAGCACTGCTTGTCGGTGTGACAGCCGACATTTACCTGAGCCTTCTCCATACGCTGCAGTTTAAAATAATTTAGTAAAATAATTGTCATGATTGATTTTTCTTTTCTTTTTGGACCCAGAATTCACCCTTGTGGCTCTAGGGCTAGGTAACTTTCAGAAGCTTAAATTTCCTTTTATCGAAATTCATTTCTTAAGTTCTGGGTGGATGACAAACTTTGATTAAAGTCACAAACTCTTTTCTGGTCTGTGGGTGAAAGCTGGTGAACCTAGTGGCTCTTGACATATTCTTTGAGCAACGTCTACTCATTGAGTGACATTAGAATGGCAGAACAGGAATGGCTGGGATTTCTTGGAGCATAATCTTCTTGCTGGTAAATCATGTATCTTCTGAAGGAAGATGTTGGTAGGGGCCAGGAGAGGAAGGTGGGCATTAGACATTGTCGTCACAATAGTAACGGCCTGGTTGCTTAACCTCATAATTCTAGGCCCACCAATGGTAGGGTCATATTTCAACCAAAAGAGAAGAGCAAATAGTTTATATTTAGAATGTCTTACTACTTTCACCAATAAGAAAAGAGGGATGTAGTTGGAGAGCAGAAATGACGATGATCAAAACAAAGGAAGAGGTGCCTACAGAGGGTCGTAACAGTGTCGGGGAAGCCCAGTTCTGTTTGATCATGTACTGTGTGTGCTCTGTCTGGGGATTTTGTGCTTCTCAGAGACTCGTAACAGGAATGATGTCATGTTTTACATCAATCTGCCTAGCTTCTCCCAGAAAAGGGGAAACAAAATTATTTGCAGTAAATATTTGCTTACTATTCCGTTGCAACAACTGTCCGTTCTTCTGATTTTCCATGGTACCATTCTTCTCCATTCTCAGCCCACGAGTGGTAGAAGCTGATCTCATTACTGCTCCCAGCTCCAGGGTTGGGCATGTGACCACACTGAGCCAATTAGCACAACATAGGTTTGTCTGGCCCTCTGACCCAAAGTGTTTCAATAATATTCTGTCTAGAATCACAGAACCAGAGGAAGACATGTTCTTACCTGCTATACTTGCCCCCTGTAGGATTTCTAGGTAATGTAATTATGTAATATCTGGGGGTTTCCGCATAGAGAAAGCTTGCCTGAAAATAGAGCTAAGCAAAGTAGAAATCAGAGTTTAGAGACTGATAGAAATCAAGTCCTTCAGACATAAAGTTGAGTCCTTAGGATGTAAAACATAGACTTGTCAGAGTCTATGAGACGCACAAAATCACCAGACAGAGCACAGCCAGTAAGTGACACATAGTAAATGATCAATAAAGTTTCTCAAATTGACCTGGGATTTCTTTCTGGTAGTTTTATGGCCCTCCCTGGGCATCTGCTACTTTCTTTGACCTATAGATGACCCAGCCTTATAAATAAACTTAAAGCACCTCCAGGTCCCTTAATATTTCATTGATCCATAAAATACTCCCAAGTACTTATATTTATCAGCTTTGTAGAAAGCTACATCTGACGTAGAAACCACAGAAAAAATAAATAAATAAAGGCAGCCTAGCTGTGTTGTCCAGGATCATAATTCCTATGAACATTAGTAGTCAGCCATAATGTCATCTTTGTGCTCTTCAGGCATATCCTTCTTTCCTCATCAGTGAAAGAAATAAGACATTCTACCTCCTGAAATGTTGACTTGATGCGTAAAGCTCTAGTTGACACTTTGGAGGACATATGCGTGGAGAATGATCAGCCTCCGAAGATGTCCATGTCCTAATTTCCCAAATCTGTGATTGTATTTCCTTCTATGGCAAAGGGGATACTACATAGGATTAAGTTAAGGATAGCAGCATGGAGAGGTTATCTAGGTGGGCCACGTGTAATCAGTCGGGTGATCAGATAACGATGGGGATCTTTTTGTGCTTTTGAGCTGAAACAGGATGATGAAGAGGAGCCATTTGTGCAAAGAGTAGGGCCTGTTCAGGTATTTTAGGCAGGAGGAATAGTCAGGCAAAGGTGGGTGGGAGCTTTGTGTATCAGAAGGCCATTGTGGCAGACCATCAGTAAAAATGGAGAAAGATAAGGTCGTTTAGAGCCTGACCAAGATAAAGGGAGTGGTCTTTATTTTGGGAAGTCATTGGCTCTCATGTGGATATCAAGGCCATCTCTCTGGACTGTGCCTCTCAAGCATGTGGTCAGCTGCCCACCACGTGGCATGGCCCAGCTCTGTCATGCCAGTTTTCAGCGGCCTCCCTCCTGGGGCCTTAAAGATGGCATTATGGCTGACTACTAATGTTCATAGGAATTATGATCCTGGACAACACAGCTAGGCTGCCTTTATTTATTTATTTTTTCTGTGGTTTCTACGTCAGATGTAGCTTTCTACAAAGCTGATAAATATAAGTACTTGGGAGTATTTCATGGATCAATGAAATATTAATGGACCTGGAGGTGCTTTAAGTTTATTTATAAGGCTGGGTCATCTATAGGTCAAATACCATTATAGCAAATGCAGTTGTAATGAATATCTTTGATTAATTTGGTTTTTAAGCCTCAACCCATGTCCTGCTTATTTGCAACAATATGCCCTCTAGGTCTACAATTCCTTAAATGCAATTACAAAAAAAAAAAGGACCTCAAAAATCAAACAATCCCCCACCCCCCCCAAAAAACCCAAATACACACCTGAGAACCAAACTTGGTTTTTAAAAAATTTTTAAATCATTAATCTGATAACCAATATTGAATTAAACTGACATGAATATCTATATTCATCTTGCTGAATGGGAGCATTCATATGACTCACTGCAGAAATATTGTTGGATAACAGGGATCTGTCCCCAGTCCCTTTTAGGGAGTGTTACTTAATATATCTGCTCTGAATTATCTAAGATTCAAGTGATACCTAAATTTCAAAATATATTGGGCCTAAGGAGTTCCAGATGGAGGATCATGCCACAGCCATCCATGACTATTTCTTCAGGATGCATCAGAAAAGCAAGTGAATTGCAACTGATAATATTTGAAAGTTGGCAGAAACATTTAAGAAATTACAGGTAGAAAAATAGCACAGATACTAATAGTAACACTTGCATTTGTCCACCCCACCAAGTTTACAAAACATTTATATTGTAAATGTCAATTTTGTCTGTGGATAAGGAGGGTGAATTTTATCCTCCTGTAGACTCTGTGAGGTCAGGGACTGTAATGATGGTTTTCACCACTGTATTCTTAATCTATAACTGAGCCTGATAAATTCAATAAATATTTGCAGAATGCAGTGAAGTCAGTTGAGCAGACTGGGATCAGAGTTTAGGTGACCCACTCAAGTTCTGGGATTGGTGGACTGGAACTCAGGTCTTCCAATACCCACACCAAAGTTTTTTCTCCCTATGTTATCAATGTCTTGCCAAAATGAAAAGAAATTGAAATCCCTTCTGAGGTCATCAAAGAGATTAGACTATAAAGGAAGAAGAGGACTGCAAGTTTTTTTTTGTTTCAGTTGGACTAACTTGACTGATCTATGTAAATAGCTAAGGGCTTTGTTTGTGGATGATTCTGATGGGTTCTAATCCGAAAGCATCACTGGCAGTGGAAGATTGTAAAAGCAAACTCTTCACTCTGAAAAATAAAACCTATTAAATTTGAGGCATTGTAATTTTCCAGTGTGAGACTGTGGTAGCAGCAATTAAATTCTATTGTGTGTCTGCAGTCCTTGTTACTGACGATGTTTCATATTATTAACTGAGATTCTAAGAATATCAGCTCTCCTTAGCAAAGTGCCGTTCTGCTCATGTGAAACAATTTGCATACATCTGATTTGCCCTTGATTTGTCGCTCCCTTATTCCCTGTATCCTGTTTAGAACCCAGTCCAGCAGAGACCGCATCTTCAAATGTAATCTGTGTGTGTCCACTTCTCTACCCTCATGGTTCCCGTTCAGATGCTTCTGACAGCTCCCAAGCTGGTCTGTGTGCTCTCTGTTCTTGACACGGCAAGCAAACTGCTCTCTTCAAACATGGAAACTGTCTTAAGCTGTGTTCCCTGGCAGCAAACCCTAAGATGAGGATGTGTGTGAAATAATTTTTTCAGGAGTATTCCCAGGAAAGAGCAGAATGGGAGTGGGGAATGGGGCCCGGGAGGAAAGGAGGCAGAGCCAGCGTGCACACTCAGAGTCCTGGGGAAGCGGCAGCCCACGGCAGGGCCCTGGAGCACAGACCCTGCCTCAGACCGCCTCAGCCGGGAGCAAGGGGGCTGGGGCGCCGAGGCCGCGTGTCGCTGTCACTCACTGGTCAGGGCTGCAGCCAGGAGTCCTACCTTCCCTGACAACTCGGGCCCGGGATACGCAGGAAGGAGAGTGTCCTTACGGCAGCCCCAGGGAATAAGCTGGTGGTGCTGGTTTAGTTTGTAAGTCGGGTCCGACTCTTTGTGACCCCGTGAACTGTAGCCCGCCAGACTCCTCTGTCCATGGGATTTCCCAGTCAAGAATACTGGAGTGGGTTGCCGTTTCCTTCTTCAGGGGATCTTCCTGATCCAGGGATGGAAACTGGTCCTCCTGCCCTGCAGGCAGATTCTTTACCAACTGAGCCACCTGTTAGTTTCACTGTACCTGCACAAAAACTGCAGTACAAGGTGTTTGCATCAATTGCCCACATCCACGCCCTCAGGACTGGTGGAGACAGACCCTGACCCTGGAGGTCTTAGTGTCTGTCTTCTTACGCACAGCTTCAGATGATGCTATAACATCTCACAGACAAGGAGGGTGGGAAGTAGCAGGAGTGCCAGAGGAGATCTACAAAATTACTGCCCAGCAGTTTTCCAGAACTAAGAGGACAGGGACTTGAGACATAAGTGCAATGGGTGATTCTGAACTTCGTCTTTTTACTACAAAAGCCATTCTTAGGACGCTTGGAGAAATGTGAGTGGGATATTTCTGAATGTTCATCGATAGGATATAGAATGCTGGTGTCCAGATTTTGATGGTTGATTGTGGTTAAGTAAGAGAATTTTATGTTTGTAGAAAATAGACACTAAAGTGTTTGGGGCCTCAGGTCAAGTTCATGGAAAAATGGTTCTTTTTTCCTTACTTGTAACTTTACTGCACTTCTGAGATGGCTTCAAAATGAAAAAAAAAAAAACAAAACCTTAAAATCCTCAACAACACTTATTGAATAATTATCTTAATTACAATGCTTAGCTTTGAATTTCAAAATAGATATTTAGTAAGAACTTAGTCTTAAAAGCCAGGCTTTTACAGGAAAGCACTGTTATTCTGGCTATTTCCCAGTCTGAGCTTTTATACCCCAGGAACCAAGGCTTGCGGGCAGATCACGAAGTAAAAGAGTGGGAAAGGCGAGGTGATGAATTCAGAGAAATTTCAGATCTCACAAGCCTGGTAAAGCCCCCATAAAACGGAAGGAGGAGCCCAGAGATATGGCCAGGATAGAGGCCAGCAGGAAGTCTAGGAATATCCTGGCTGTAGGTTTGAGGTCACCTAGGACTTTGGGTCTAGAACACAACTCTTGAGTTTGAAGTTTTGGGAGAATGTCAACCCTCCAGGAAAGTTCTGTATTGGGCATGCGGGTGCCCAGTCTGGGCAACCTCTCAGGCTTGCCTTCCCCAAGAACAACAAGAAGGAAGCAATCAATCCCCATACCAAGGAGCATGTGGAAATGTGTGTTCCATTCGCCTAGAAGAAGACTGGTTTCAGGGAATGAAAGTCTAGATGACTGGAACTTCGTGCCATGCTGAAAGGGAATGGTGAGATCCATGATCATTAATACCAAGTGCCAACACAGAGCCCAAAGTGTAGGTGGGTTCAGTTCCCTCTTGGTAGATATCAGCCCAGAAGGCCACTGATCATGGCAGTCATTGCAGCGAGGATGGAGGAAGATATCCGAAGACCATGAACAGAAGGAGCCTGTATGAAGGGGAGACTGTGGGCCAGACGTGCCTCCCCAGAACTAAGAGTCTTTCCACGGCACCCAAAGTATCTGGGGAAGCGGGCAAGACCGAGACTGAAGCAGAACTCTGAAAGTTTGGAAAATACCCTAAAAAATAATTTAAAAAAAGTAGTGATGCCTTCAATTGATAAATGCTATCCTAGTAATGACACTTGAGAACAAAAAGATATGATAGCAAAAATGGTTTATATATTCTGATTCCCCTTCCCCCATTTTTATCTCACCAGAGAGATAGTTACAAATGTCAACTTCTTTATAGAAACAGTGAAGGTGATGAAAGTAATTAGGAGGTATGAGGGTGAGGTGGAAAGCATCCTTTGATAATATGCTCAGAGAGATGTCTTCTAGAACTGAGCCTTGGATAAAGAGAAGAAACCAGTGATGGAACAGTTGGGAGAAAACTGTGCTAAGAAGAAGAAATAGCCCAGGCAAAGGCCTTGAAATGTTATTAAGCTTGACATGGTTGCGAGCTGCGGAGGAGGAAATGGCAGCCCACTCCAGTATTCCTGTCTGGGGAATCCCATGGACAGACCGGCCTGGCGGGCTACTGTCCATGGAATCACAAAAGAGTCAGACATGGCTTAGTGACTGAACAACAGCAAAACAAATGGCTGCAGTCACAAAAGGAGGCAATGAGGCTGGAGCTTGGAAAGCTAATGGTGAAGGGACTTCTCTGGTGGCTCCGTGGGTGAGGATCCGCCTCCCAGCGCGGGGTTCATGGGTTCCATCCTTGGTTGGGGAACTAAGATCCCACAGGCCATGGGGCAGCTAAGCCTGCATGTCATGAGGCAGCTAAGCCTGCATGTCATGACCGCTGAGCCTGAGCACCTCAACTGGAAAGCCTGTGTGTTACAAGCTGCAGAGCCGTGCACTCGGAGCCTGCGGCCACCGTGAAAGTCAAATGATGAGGTGGAGACCCAGCGCGCCACAGGAAGACCTGATGCACCCAGCAGTAACTAAGCATGCACCAAAAAGGAAACAGCCAGTGGCGGGGCGACGGAGGCAAGGAGGGAGAGGCGGCAGGGCCGGGCCGCGGAGGGCCGGGCGGGCAGCGAGGAGGGCGGGGCTTACAGGAGGCGCGGCAGGCGCGTGAAGAAGCTTAATGATGCACACAGGGCCGCTAATGCACATGGATGGAGTCTGCAAAGACGGCGCTGATGGAGCTCCTTTCAGGGGAGCAGTGGAGACACAGACCCAGAGACCAGACTTGTGGACACGGTGGGCGGAGGAGAGGCAGAGACAGACTGAGAGAATGACACTGAACACACATCAGCGTTGGCGAAGTGGGTGAACAGTGGGGATTTCTGCAGGACGCAGGGAGCTCTCACCCAGGGCTCTGTGACCACCTAGAAGAGAGGCGAGGGGTGGGAGGGGGGAGAGAGGCTCAAGGGGGTGGGGCGTCTGTACACCTGTGGCTGATTCATGGTGATGTACGGCAGAAACTAACACGACATTGTAGAGCAGTTATCCTCCAATTAAAAATAAAAAAAAAAAATAATTTAAAAAAGAAGTTTGTCTCTTAAAGCGATCATTATGGCCCATTGGGTAGAAATGGAAGCTCAGAGAATAGGAAAGAGGCTGATACAGTGAATAATGAGACATGCAGTGAAGTGGGTGGATTCAAGATATAATTTGGAGGTAAACCCCCCAGAATGGCTGATGGATTGGCTGTGGGAAAAGAGGAAAAGTGAGAGATTACTGATAATTCTCAAGGTTTCAGCTTGAATGAGTCACTGGTGGAGGAGTAGATGGAGCCGGTGACTGAAATGAGAAGACTGGAGCAGAGAGGTCCCGGGCACTGTTCACTGCTGACGCCTGGCTTCCTCCTGAAGAGCATGTCACACCATGATCTTCGTAACCAACATCGAGGACGGCGACAGTGCATACAATATATCTAATGTAGAGCCATTTCCGAGGCCTGGATCTTCATGTAATGTTTTCAGTTAGTTGGTAATTTATTAATGGCACTGTTTACATTTGCCCTTGGATGTGTTGCTGTAATTAAAATAACTCCTGAATTTATCACTTGAGCCCAGAAGAACAAATAAAGGCTTCACATGATGGAATAAGTCTCTGTATTCTGTTCTCTTTGATATGAACAACCACATAAAGTTTTCTGACACATATAATGTTTGACATCAGTCAGAAGAAAGATACAACAGAAATATTCCATGTTTAAAGAAGAGCTGAAAAAAAAGGACTAAAAAAAATTCCATATTGCATAAAAGAAAGAGTTAGGTTGCCACCAACGTGAAAGGAAATCAATGACATGACTTTGGAGACTCATTTCAATCTGTTGTTGACATTGTTTTCTGGGAGTAATTTTCTCAAAATGTTAACAGTATTGAGTTTGCCTATTGATTCTATTATTTTTGACCTTGCATGCGTGTGGGCTAATCTTACATGCCATAAAATTTCCTTTCACAGCTAAAATTATTGTAAGACTCTGGAGGAAACTCCGATTGGGTCAGGCACCCCCCTCAGGGTTTTGATGAGGGTATAAGCAGAAATGATGAGTTATGTTGACTTCCAATACACTTTCATGTTGTTTACATTTTATTAAATGGTTTAAGCAGGGTCATCATGTAAATGATGAACGTATTGACTGAAACGCTCAAGCCTAGATGGATTGAAGGCCAGAGACAGCCAGCCCGATTGGCCAGCTTGAATTCGAGTCAATAACATAAATACGTATTTGGTTACAGAATCAAAGCCAACTTCATATTCATTATTCTGAAATCCCCACTGAATAAAGAGCTGCAAAGGATACTATTGGAAGACACCTTTTCTTCTTATAGAGTCAGGCTCCCAGTTACTTCCTCTCAAAAAAAATCCAAATAAAACAACAAGAACCAAAAATCCAAACCGAGTGAATTCAGCAGAGTTCAGGAGAGTTTGCTGAAGACAGAGTGAATGGGAAACCAAAAGCTCTTGAATGGTTTTCCTGGGAAAAGAATAGATTTATTGTCTTTCTAAAGGGGAAGGTTGGCAGCTGTATTTTCAGAGTCTTTATGAAATAGTCCCAGCATGCCAGTCACATCCCATCCGCTCCCCACCCAGCCCTCCCACGTATCTCCATAGGAGGTCAAACCACCTGTGAAGGACACACCCCGCTCCACCCTGGCAGCTCCCCAGTCTGTCTGCAAAGACATTTCAGGATTTACTGGCACGATGCTAATGGGTTTGCCCACACACACTTTGAAGAGGATTGCTAGAGGAGTTAATTTGCCTCCTAATGGTTTAATTATATGCTACAGCTCTGCTCTACAAGAATAATAATGTTCCTTAGTTTCCTGCCTGGGGTGGGGATGCTGATTTTAGAGAATTTTGGAAAAGAGTGACATTTGCTCTTCTTAGAGAGAGGCCAGTTGAGTCACTGGGGAAGAGGGGAATATTTTTCATTGCCACAAAATAACTTTTTTCCCCACTCATCCATCATGGAGTGAGGGTAACAGAGATGACCATAATGAGATGTGCTGTGGTTTTATTCACATTCTCTTGATTGAGCCTGTGAAGTAATATCAGTTTTTATTTTCATATAAGCTCAGTGAGGCTTCTTGGCTGGCCTGATACAGAAAGTGGATGAGCTGGGAGTCCCACTGAAATCTTTTGACTCAAAAACCACCTTTCTATAGCTTAAAAGGCCTTCCTCTGCCATGCAAGTTGAGCTCTTTGGAAGCAGATCCTACAACAGAATCGGAGGTTTAAGACGTCGACTGGGTCAGCACCTGCAGAAGGATGGGAAAGAAGCACCGCTGGGCGGAGGCAGAGGTGGCGCTGAAGTCCGGCCGCGTAGGGTGAGCTCTGGGGCTGACGTAGGCTGTCGTGGTGTCCTGTGTCGGGCAGAAGTGGTCAGACCTTTGGCTCCCAGCTCACAGTGTCACTCCACCTGCTGCTCAGAGGTGCGAACTCCTGGCGGTTGGCATTCACAGCTGGAGCAGCTCCTGAATTCACAGAGGGACAGCTGGGCAGCAAGCCTTCCGCGCAGGAAGATCCCAGTGGCGCATCTCTGTCAAAGCACAGTTTCAGGTGTATCCACAGAAACCCTAATCCCCCGAGAGAGACAGAGGAGGAGATAGAAAAACTGGAGGCTTCTGCATCAGGATGCCTTGACTCATATCCCCAAATCCACCTCTTCCTGGCTAGGGCATGTTGGTGAGCTGCTTGAAACTTGAGATCAATTGAAATTATACCCAGCACACTGGCAGCATTTGATTGAGTTATGATGAGGACTAAGAGTAATTTCTATAACGTGTCTCTGATCAGAACCTCTGGAGAAGAGGCCCAGATTCTGGGCCACCCATCAGGCTCCCAGATGCAGATCTGATCACTCCGCCTCCTGGTTGCTAGTGCTGTCTTTCTGCTCTGGGTTGTCTCAAAGCACCATGAGAACACTTTGCCCCATTGCTGGATTACCCTCTAGGTCCTTCATTGTGAATCCCCATCCCACGGAGGCTGGGAATGAAAGAGGGGACTCGCAGACTTTGGAGTCCTATAAATGGTCGTATCACTAACGTGTTAGTCCTTCCTTGGAACTGAATGCAGCCACCAGTCCCCAGACAAGAGTTTCTCTCCTTTGCTCTGAACTTCAGGGGAGGCGACTAAGGTCCGTCTAGTCAAGGCTATGGTTTTTCCAGTAGTCATGAATGGATGTGAGAGTTGAACTGTGAAGAAGGCTGAGCGCCGAAGAATTGATGCTTTTGAACTGTGGTGTTGGAGAAGACTCTTGAGAGTCCTTTGGACTGCAAGGAGATCCAACCAGTCCATTCTGAAGGAGATCAACCCTGGGATTTCTTTGGAAGGACTGATGCTAAAGCTGAAACTGCAGTACTTTGGCCACCTCATGCGAAGAGTTGACTCATTGGAAAAGACTCTGCTGCTGGGAGGGATTGGGGACAGGAGGAGAAGGGGATGACAGAGGATGAGATGGCTGGATGGTGTCACTGACTTGATGGACATGAGTGTGAGTGAATTCCAGGAGTTGATGATGGACAGGGAGGCCTGGCGTGCTGCAATTCATGGGGTTGCAAAGAGTCGGACATGACTGAGTGACTGAACTGAACTGAACTCGGGAGGCCAAGCACCAGGACAGCTGGGTAGAGCTTGAGGCCAGAGGTGGCTGTGCACTTCTTGGCGTGCTCAGGATTCAGATGAGGGCAGGAGAATACTCCTGAATGTTTTCTGAGTGCTTATTATGTGCTGGCCACCGAGTCATGCCTTTTATGTGAATTTCTCATTCAATCTTCACAGCAGCAATTTGAAAAAGGCATTATCCCGGCCACATTTTAATGAGTAAACTGAAGAGGGCTGCAAAAGATGAAGAAATGTCTTTCGTCCCTATAGCTAGCAAATGCTGGTGCTCAGAGTTGAACCAGGGCAGTCTGACACCAGGCTCAAACTGAGAGGAGACTGGGAAAGGGGAGGAGAGTTGGCAGCTCCCATCGGTGGAGGCTGTGAGCCCTGGGGGCCCTGTGCTGGTCTCACTGCGGTGGGCTGCAGGTCGTTTTCTGCAGTGAAGGTTTCCTTTTCCTGTTCATCCTATTTGTCCCGGCTTGAATTTTATCTCCCTGCAGTTTAGATTCTTCCAAGATCCTGTTGTAGGTGCTTGCATGTTTGACGTGTATGAAATAACATGCAGAATCCTAGATGGAGAGTTTCCCTGGCAATCTGTCACAAGTCTTCCCTGTTCATTGGACTTTTCCCTCTGATAACTGTCAGTTTTTAAATGTTCTCTGCCTCCATGCCTGATATCATGTGGAATTATTATCAATGTTACTTCTATAATGTATATCAGTTGAATTGTACTTAAACCTCATGTAAGATAATCGCTGAGTGAAGAATTCTATTGTCAGATTCTCCTAGCTTACAAATCCTAGCCCTACTCTCTATGTGACCTGACCCATTTTTTTCAGTTTCGCTTCTCAAGCTTCTCATCTGTAAAATGGGCAGAATGTTACTTATGGAGTTGCTCAGTGAGGTAACAGATTTAAATGTCTGGTTCAGGTTCTTATTACAGTTTTCTGCGGTAGGCTGTGGTCCACGGGGTCGCAAAGAGTCGGACACGACTGAGCGACTTCACTTTCACTTTTCACTTTCATGCACTGGAGAAGGAAGTGGCAACCCACTCCAGTGTTCTTGCCTGGAGAATCCCAGGGACGGGGGAGCCTGGTGGGCTGCCGTCTATGGGGTCGCACAGAGTCGGACACGACTGAAGCGACTTAGCAGCAGCAGCATGAAGGATAAGAGAACAGATTTGAGGTTGTATTTTAATTAAGATGGGTTTTGTGTTTTTTATTTGACCCTTTTTTTCTTCAGCTCATGAGGAAAAGTGTATGAAGAACAGCAGTATTTACTAACAGCTTTTAGGAGTTGGAGTAGATAGTGTCATTTTCAAGGGGGAACGATCTGAGGTCTCTGAGGTGGAGGTCGGGGCATGATCTGAGGTCTCTGGGGTGGGGATCGGGGAATGATCTGAGGTCTCTGAGGTGGGGGTCAGGGAACGATCTGAGGTCTCTGAGCTGGGGGTCGGGGAACGATCTGAGGTCTCTGAGGTGGGGGTCGGGGCATGATCTGAGGTCTCTGAGGTGGGGGTCAGGGAACGATCTGAGGTCTCTGAGCTGGGGGTCGGGGAACGATCTGAGGTCTCTGGGGTGGGGGTCAGGGAACGATCTGAGGTCTCTGAGCTGGGGGTCGGGGAACGATCTGAGGTCTCTGAGCTGGGGGTCGGGGAACGATCTGAGGTCTCTGGGGTGGGGGTCAGGGAACGATCTGAGGTCTCTGAGCTGGGGGTCGGGGAACGATCTGAGGTCTCTGGGGTAGGGGTCGGGGAACGATCTGAGGTCTCTGAGGTGGGGGTCGGGGAACGATCTGAGGTCTCTGAGGTGGGGGTCGGGGAGGCTGAAGGGCTCTTGAACCTTTAAAATGCTCCCGATGGACTCCATTTCTTAGCAGAAATAAAGGGGCTGCTTTCCTTCGAGGAAAAGAGACACCAAGTGATAAACCAAGTACTCTCTTTGAAAATTTCCCCAGATATTTGTCCCTAGAGGAGTGTGCCTCAGGGAGATTGATTGTTCGAAGCTTTTAGCCTCAAGCTTAATTTTAAAAGTATGTATTCAGTATTTTCCTGGAAACAGAGCAGCTCTATTTAGAAGTCATGGGTGCGCCCAAGCTCTGCTCAGAAGATTACCTCAAGTTTCACTTAATACCAGCCTCAGACCTGGAGGCGAATTATTTATTTCATCGCTTGGGGAAGGGATTATCCTTTTTTCACTTTTCCTATCAGTCCCTGCTGTCTTGTGGGTGGGGACACACACCTCTAAAGACAAAAAATGAGCAGGAGTAAAGCCAGAGCCCTTTGATATGTAAAAATATTTAAGTCAGGACATCACCTTCCCTTGGCGACTTGATCCACCCTACTTTATTTATTGGAAGGACTGATGCTGAAGCTGAAGCTCCGATACTCTGGCCACCTGATGTAAAGAGCTGACTCACTGGAAAAGATTCTGATGCTGGGAAAGATTGAGGGCAGGAGGAGAAGTGGGTGACAGAGGATGAGATGGTTGGATGGCATCACCATCTCAATGGACATTGAGTTTGAGCAAACTCCAGGAGATGGTGGACAGGAAAGCCTGGCGTGCTGCCGTCCATGGGGTCGCAAAGAATTGGACGTGACTGAGAGACTGAAACACAACAGCAACAAGCAGTCGTTGTAGTTCCCCCAGGAGCCAAGTCTGAGTAGTTTATGCAGCAGTGAAGCCAAAAAACACTGATAGGGGAATAAAAAGGTGAGACAAGGATGGGAAAGTGTGTTACCGAGGGAGTTACACTCTGCACAACTGGAACGTACTCCTGCTGGGGACCCACCAGAGACAGGAACACACACTTCTGAGTTATCCACGCCAGGAGTGAGGGAGCTGGGGTGCCTGTATGCCAGTTTCGATCACTCGTTGTTTGAAGGCTGCCTCAGGGGGCACTGATTCTCTGGCATCTCTGGTCTGCCCTGCTGCACACAGGGTCGACTTAGAGAGCAGAGAAAGTCCTCAGTTAGAGAAGGCATCAGTCTGGTGTGTCCTGAAGCGGCAGGGGCTGAACAGACGGGGCTGGCACCCTACCAGATGGTGGCTGTGAGCGCTGCTAGTGGGTTGAGGCCTTGCCTTCCAACTTGTTTCAAGTCTGTTCCAGCCCTGTGTTAGGTGCTGCGGTGGCACAGATGATGAAGATCAAGTCCTGTCCTTAGGATGCTCGCAGTTTACTGAGGGAATTGAGGGAGACAGGCAAGTAACAAGTAATTCTGAGCCAGCGAGATTAGTATTATGATATATGGTACTTAATAATATGGGGCTTTCCTGGTGACTCTGTGGTAAACAATCCACCTGTCAAAGCATCTCAGTCGAGACGATCTCCTGGATAAGGGAATGGCAAGCCACTGCAGTGTTCCTGCCTAGAAAATCCCATGGACAGAGGAGCCTGGCAGGCTACAGTCCATGGGGTCACAAAAAGTCGGACATGACATAGTGACCAACAACAGCAGCACTTAACATTCAGTTCAGTTCAGCTGGATCCGACTCTTTGTGACCCCATGGACTGCAGCACCCCAGGCCTCCCTGTCCATCACCAACTCCCAGAGTTTACTGAAACTCATGTCCATCAAGTCGGTGATGTCATCCAACCATCTCATCTTCTGTCATCCCCTTCTCTTCCCACCTTCAGTCTTTCCCAGCATCAGGGTCTTTTCCAATGAGTCAGCTCTTCACGTCACGTGGCCAAAGTATTGGAGTTTCAGCTTCAGCATCAGTCCTTCCAATGAGTATTCAGGACTGATTTCCTTTAGGATGGACTGGTTGGATCTCCTTGCTGTCCAAGGGACTCTCAAGCGTCTTCTCCAACACCACAGTTCAAAAGCATCAATTCTTTGGTGCTCAGCTTTCTTTATAGTCCAACTCTCACCTCCATACATGACTACTGGAAAAACTGTAGCTTTGACTAAACAGACCTTTGTTGACAAAGTAATGTCTCTGCTTTTTAATATGCTGTCTAGGTTGGTCATAGCTTTTCTTCCAAGGAGCAAGCATCTTTTAATTTCATGGCTTCAGTCACCATCTGCAGTGATTTTGGAGCTCAAGAAAATAAAGTCTCTTACTGTTTCCATTGTTGCTCCATCTTTTTGCCAGGAAGTGATGGTATCAGATGCCATGAACTTAGTTTTCTGAATGTTGAGTTTTAAGCCAACTTCTTCACTCTCCTCTTTCACTTTCATCAAGAGGCTTTTTAGCTCCTCTTCACTTTCTGCCATAAGGGTGGTGTCATCTGCATACCTGAGATTATTGATATTTCTCCCGGCAATCTTGATTCCAGCTTGTGCTTCATCCAGCCCGCATTTCTCATGATGTACTCTGCATAGAAGTTAAATAAGCGGGCTGACAATATACAGCCTTGATGTACTCCTTTTCCAATTTGAAATCAGTCTGTTGTTCCATGTCCAGTTGCTTCATGACCTGCATACAGATTTCTCAGGAGGCAGGTCACATGGTCTGGTATTCCCATCTGTTGAAGAATTTTCCACAGTTTGTTTTGATCCACACAGTCAAAGACTTTGGCATAGTCAATAAAGCAGAAATAGAGTTTTCCCGGAACTGTCTTGCTTTTTGATGATCCAGGGGATGTCGGCAATTTGATCTCTGGTTCCTCTGCCTTTTCTATATCCAGCTTGAACATCTGGAAGTTCATGGTTCACATACAGTTGAAGCCTATTTTGGAGAATTTTGAGCATTACTTTGATAGCCTGTGAGATGAGTGCAGTTGTGTGGTAGTATGAGCATTCTTTGGCATTGCTTTCCTTTGGGATTGAAATAAAGACCTTTTCCAGTCCTGTGGCCACTGCTGAGTTTTTCAAATTTGCTGGCATATTCAGTGCAGCACTTTCACAGCATCATCTTTTAGGATTTGAAATAGCTCAACTGGAATTCCATCACTTCCACTAGCTTTGTTCATAGTGGTGCTTCTTAACAATACATGTATTGTTACACTTAAGTAGTGATACACTTAACAGTACGTGTGTCATTTGTCCCACACTGCGCACTAAGCACTTATTTAGGTTAATTTACTTGGTCCCCGCAGGACCTCTGCAGGGGGGTGCTTTTATTATATATTTTAGAGATGAGGGAACAAATCTCAAAGTTTTGGGGAAAATCCAAAATGGGAGCACAAACTCCGGTTCTAGAACTTCATCCTTATCTGCGACACTGCATATATTCAGGGTTTCTCAGCTTCGTCAAGATTGACCATCTGAGCTGGATAATCCTGCGACCTGGAGTTGTCCTGTTCATTTAGTAGGATCCCTGGCCTCCACCTGCCAGAAGCCAGCATCACCCTCCATTCCTGTCCCCTCCTTCTGAGTGATGACAACCGAAAGAGTCTCCAGACATTGTCAGAGGTCCACTGAGGTGCAAGTAGCCCCAGCTGAGAACCACTGCTGTCTGTTATTCAGCAATTAGTGTTCCTCAGGAAGTCTTCCCAGAAGGAAGATGAAAGTTCCCTCTTCTCTATTGTTTAATCTTCCTTACCAAATAAGAAGTAGGAGTTTGAAACTCATTGCATCTGTAAATCAATAGCAAAATCTCTCTCAGTGCACAGAAGATGGAGGTGGGCATGGAGCTCTTCGGCAGTGAGGGTTCCTGGCCTCTGAGTGGCGCGTGGGACAGCCTTGCTCATGGCGCTCTGTTTCATGTCCTTTGAACAGGTTGTTTCCAAGGTCATTTAGTTTAAATGATGTCTGGCAACTTGATTAACTGAGAAATTAGTGAAAAGACCATTAGATGAGAATGGACGGTGAGTTCCTATGGAGCTGTTTGTTTTATTATTTTCCATTTTTCTCCTCGGGCTATTTACTCATGCCTTTTTAAGAGTTCTGCTTTGAACCGTCCTCACCCAAGTAAATAAATCCCTCTTCTTTCTATCCACAAGCCAGGAGATTCCAAGCTTTATTTTTTAAGTCCTTCAAACTGAATTTTATCCATCTGACTTCTCAGAGCCGGTCAAGTTTGAAAACTGATCCTTGAGGTTTTGGAGCGCTTTGTGCAAGGACAATAGATGTAACTTTGGCACTAACATGTCCTTATTCGTCTCTCTTCTTTCCTCTGGCAAAACAAAACAAAAAAACCCAACACTCACAGTGTTGTCCAAATTTGGCTTTATAGCTAAATCTGTGTGATCAGAGAAGCTTCATTTTACTGTTGGAAGCCTGAAAAACTCACTTTTTCAACTGGTTGTTAAAGTATAATCCCATGATGTTGAAGCATTCTTTACAACAAAACATTTCCTTGTGCCTTTTTAAAGCATTTCCCTCTGCCTCTGGATAGCTTATTGCGCAGTACTTTTAAAATCTGCTTGCAGCTCTGTATGACTGATGCCTTTAATGAAATAAAGCATGATATAATCACTGTGATGACTTAATTCAGGTGAACTGTTTGTGAGAGGTGAAATGCCACCACAGTCCAGAGTGTAGGCTCTGGGGTGAGATAGAACTGGATTTGAATCCAGGCTTCCTCACCAGTAGCTCTGTGCCCAACAGGCAGGATAATAGATCCCTCAGAGGTTCTGGTGTCCTGATGCCTGAAACCAGTGAATGTGTTAATGTTATCTGGCAAAGCGGTCTTTGAAGATATGATTAAGTTCAGATTCTTGAGGTAGAATATCCTGGATTATCTGGGCAGGCTCAGTGTCATCTCAAGAAGGGGATCAGAGTCAGAGAGATAGGAAGATGCTATGCCATTTACTTTGAACGTGTAGAAAGAGGCCACAAGCCAAGGAATGCAGGCCGTCTTTAGAAGCTGGGAAAGGTAAAAAAGCTGTTCTTCCCCAGAGCCTCCCAAAGGGACGCAACTCTGCTAACACCTTGATTCTAGACCAGTAGGACCCAGTTTGGACTTCTGACTTCCAAAACTATAAGATAATGAATTTGTGTTGTTTTAAGCCACTAGGTTTTTTGTTGTTGTTGTTGTTACAGGAATAATAGGAAGCTAGTACAGCAAGTAGGGGCTTCCCAGGTGGTGCTAGTGGTAAAGAATCTGCCTGCCAATGCAGGAGACTTAAGAGTTTGATCCCTGGGTCAGGAAGATCCCCTGGAGGAGGGAATGGCCACCCATTCCAGTATTCTTGCCTGGAGAATCCCATGGACAGAGGAGCCTGGTGGGTTACAGTCCTTGGGGTAGTGAAGAGTTGGACAAGACTGAAATGACTTAGCATGCACGAATAGCGAGTAGCATAATCTCTAAACCATTGCTTCAGTTCAGTTCAGTCGCTCAGTCGTGTCCAACTCTTTGAGACCCCATGAATCGCAGCACGCCAGGCCTCCCTGTCCATCACCAACTCCCAGAGTTCACTCAGACTCATGTCCATCGAGTCTGTGATGCCATCCAGCCATCTTATCCTCTGTTGTCCCCTTCTCCTCCTGCCCCCAATCCCTAGCATCAGAGTCTTTTCCAATGAGTCAACTCTTCGCATGAGGTGGCCAAAGTACTGGAGTTACAGCTTTAGCATCATTCCTTCCAAAGAAATCCCAGGGTTGATCTTCAGAATGGACTGGTTGGATCTCCTTGCAGTCCAAAGGACTCTCAAGAGTCTTCTCCAACACCACGGTTCAAAAGCATCAATTCTTCAGTGCTCAGCCTTCTTCACAGTCCAACTCTCACATCCATACATGACCACAGGAAAAACCATACCCTTGACTAGATGGACCTTAGTCAGCAAAGTAATGTCTCTGCTTTTGAATATAGTATCTACGTTGGTCATAACTTTCTTCCAAGGAGTAAGTGTCTTTTAATTTCATGGTTGCAGTCACCATCTGCAGTGATTTTGGAGCCCCCCGAAATAAAGTCTGACACTGTTTCCACTGTTTCCCCATCTATTTCCCATGAAGTGATGGGACCGGATGCCATGATCTTCGTTTTCTGAGTGTTGAGCTTTAAGCCAACATTTTCGCTCTCCTCTTTTACTTTAATCAAGAGGGTTTTCAGTTCCTCTTCACTTTCTGCCATAAGGGTAGTGTCATCTGCATATCTGAGGGTATTGATATTTCTCCCGGCAATCTTGATTCCAGCTTGTGTTTCTTCCAGCCCAGCATGTCTCATGATGTTCTCTGTGTATAAGTTAAATAAGCAGGGTGACAGTATGCAGCCTTGCCGCACTCCGTTTCCTGTTTGGAGCAGCCTGTCGCTCCATCTTCATCATGCACAAAGCTGAGTGGTAACTGTCCCGGTGGCTATTGTGAGGTGTACACGAGAGCCACGCTTGCACTGAGCCTGGAGCGCCATTCATGCTTAAAGACACAGAGTTAGTCACGGGCTTCTGGTTTCGCTATGTAGTAACATGCCCAGCGTCCTGTCTACTATTAAACTTCCAGTATACTCAACTGTATATGAATTTTATGTGTCAGCTTGGCTAGGCTCTGGTGCCCAGTTTTTGGTCAAATACTAGTCTAGACATTGCTGTGAATTCCTAGCATCCATATTTGTGGGTGTGATTATAATTTATAATCAGATGACTTTAAATAAAGCAGATTACTCTCCATAGTGTGAGTGGTCCTCATTCAATCAGTCAGAGTCCTTACGAGGAAAGTCTGAGGTTTCCAGGGGAAGAAGGTGTTCTGTCTCAGACTGAAACATCGAAGCCCTGCCTGAGTTTTCCACCTGCCGGCATGCCCTGCAGGTTTAGACTGCAGACGGCACACCAGCTCTTATCTGATTTTCTCGCCAGCCTGCCCTACACGTTTTTTTTTTTTTGGTTTTTTTTGACTTCCCACTCCTGACAATCTTGTGAGCAAACTTCTTAAAATAAATCTGGTTCTTTATCATTCTTTATATCCCGTTGGTTCTGTTTCTCTGAAGAACCCTGGTGAATATACCATCCAAACCAAGTGCAGCCCATTGGAAGATGCAAATTTGAAAAATGGAGTAGTAGTGCTGACAAGTCCATGATATTAAGCGTTGTCTCTAGGTTGCTAAGAACTTTGCATTTTCTCATTGACATTTTAAGGGACTGCACCTGGGTTGTTGCCTTCCCTTCACCTTTAAACCACGTGTGTAATTAGGATAACGGTGATATAAGATCACTTAAGACAAAATATCACAGTGAAAGAATTGGGATGGCTCTCTCACATCCTTTGTAATGAGGTTGGAACTTGAACTTCAAGTAGAGTTGACATTCAAGAAGGATGATTGCTGTTGCCACGTGAGTTTGTGTACAGGTTCTTTCCTTAGCCCCTCTGGATGTCCCCACCTCATCTCACCACCTAAGCCCCTATCCTAAGACTTTCTAGTAGTCAAGTAGCTAAAGGGTTATTGCCTGCATGAAGAGTGACTGTTCCCATTGGTTGGTGCTAGTACTGTATAGGTTATTGATTATTTTGGTGTTGCTTCTGCCTAAAAGTAATAATTAATGAACAAAATTCAATGAAGAATTGTCCAGTTGCTCAAGTTGTAAATGTCTATAAGTGTGCAATTTAAAGTATGTTATCACTTTAAAGAAAAAAAAATAGTTGAAAATCTTCATACTTTACTCTTTTTCTTAGGAAGAATTTTAAATCTTTATTTTCAAGCCATTCTTTTTAGGGTTAATGTACTAAGTCTCTTGTTTACTTTTTTCTTTAACAGATAGGAGGCAAGGGTAACCATTTTCAATTGGACACATATTTAGATTTTCTCCTGTGACAATGTCTCACTGTCTTACTTGCTGATTCACATATAATTCTTCTGTATAAATTATTTTTTATTGGCCTTGAAATAAAGGACTAACTCTTTCAAACTGTTGGACTTTCTTCCCCCAATTTTGTAGAGAAAATCATTTGCCAAACACAAGGATTTGATCAATAAACAACTTGCGTCCCTAGGAGGCCTTTAAAGGGATTTGAATTGTCAAACACTAACTCAGGATTTGTTCTGGTAGTTGTTAAAAATTACATAAACATAAGTTTTTTGTTTTTTTTTTTAACTGCAGTCAACCAAAGAATCAGTAGTAGAAGTGAAGATTTGGTCCTGTTATTGATTAATTGCTATAGACGCCCTTCCAAAGAAAGTTAATCAACAAGGTGTTGACAATATCAGCAGTGACTTGCGTCTCTCTTGGAAGTTGTTGCTTACAGTTGTAGAGTTGTTTTACACCACTCCTTCCTGCAAGGAAACAATAGAGAGAAGACTGCGCCACACCAAACTTGCTAGGAGCCTGTGGACTATTCTTGTCTCTAAAAGAAGTGCCGTGGTGCTGGTAGGCAACCCTGCTAGTCCAGGAAAGGAAGGTATTCACTAAGACATATTCTAAACTCTTAGCTTGGAACTCTTTCTGATAGTAAAGATCATGTCTTCTGTTTATCTTGTGAGTCCAGATTCCCAGTACCTAGTATAGTAATGGTCCAGAGTACTCTGTAAAGATAGAAGATTTCAATATATGACAAGGTTATATTCTAGAAAAACATGCAGGGAGTGACTTGGTCTCTCCTATATGACAGAGTTACAGGATAATAAAATGCTGCTTATAGGAAAGAAAAAAAACTCAATCGGAATTATTTAGTTCTTGATAGAGGCTGAGGGGCTGACGGTACGTAAGAAGAGAACATGAGAATTATTTTCAGGGAAATTTAATGAAAAATGAAAAAAATATGAGCCATAATCCCAGATTGTTAACATACAGTACATCAAATCTATGAATACTGCCCTATACATGTTAACTGATAATCAGATAAATTATATAAATAATAATACAAATTTTTGTTGTTGCTGTTTCTCAGTCGCTAAGTTATGTCCAAAGCCTTTGCGATGCCATGAACTGTCCATGGGGCTTTCCAAGCAAGAATACTGGAGTGGCCATTTCCTTCTCCAGGGGATCTTCAAATGTTATACAATCGTTTCTCGTTAAAAAAGGTAAATTCTGGACCTCTGAATATGGAAGATGATAGTGAAAGGTTGTTGCTTAGCCGTGAAAGATGCTGGGATTCTTGGCCTCTGGAGGAGAGGAATTCAATCCGGGGCCAGAGATGAGGCTTGATCGCTCAGAGCTTTTGTGTGATAAAGTTTTATTAAAGTATAAAAAAGATAGAGAAAGCTTCTGACATAGACATCAGAAGGGGGCAGAAAGAGTGCCCCCCTGCTAGTCTTTAGCAGTAAGTTATATGCCTATCAGCTGGCTCTTAATCAGAGAAAGGGAATGTCTCAAAACTCATAGAGTGGCACCAGGCCCCTTACCCACAACATGCATTGAGGTAACATTGGCACCAGGTGAGTCTTCCCGGGCCGTAAAAGGATTGACATGAATCTTGAAGAAAGGCAGATTTCCAAAGCAATATATAGTTTCATTAACATAGATTAGGAGAACAATGTATAACATACTGGTTTGTCAAGTCAGTTCTGAGCCTTTAGGCAGAATCAACTTGAAGACAAAGTCTAGGGTAAATACATAGTACATTAACAAGCTTAACACAAACATTTCTGTAAGAAAAATGCATTGGTTAGCTCAAGGTTTCAGAAAAGTCAAGTTCAGGTGGAACCAGGTGTCATTATGGCAACACAGAATTTTAAGAGAAACCTCTTTTTAAATCTGAATAGAGAAAGGGAAAAAATATTACACTAATTTTTCCCTCCTGCTGCTTGCTGCTGTTGCTGCTAAGTTGCTTCAGTCGTGTCCGACTCTGCGACCCCATAGCAGCCCACCAGGCTCCCCCGTCCCTGGGATACTCCAGGCAAGAACACTGGAGTGGGTTGCCATTTCCTTCTCAATTGCATAAAAGTGCAAAGTGAAAGTGAAGTCGCTCAGTTGTGTCCGACTCTTAGCAACCCCATGGACTGCAGCCTACCAGGTTCCTTTGTCCATGGGATTTTCCAGGCAAGAGGACTGGAGTGGGGTGCCATTGCCTCCTCCCCTGCTGCTTGAGAGAGAGAAAAAAATGTGATACTTGCAGCCTATTTCCTTCATTTGGAGACCCCTGGCCTTCCTGTCTATTACCCTCTCAATAGGAGCCCTTAAGCTCTAACTTTAAAGGCAGAAATCATGCAAAGAAACTCTCAGAATGAGGAGGTGACTTACGCAGGTAGAGAGGGGAAAGTGAACTGGAAACCCACAGCCAGCTCTCTTATGTCCACATTGGTGTTTGGGAGACTACATGCAGAAGGACAGAGAGCAATTGCAGTCCACAGGAGGCCTGAGTTTTTGTTGCTTCCTCATTGATCTTCAGTTAATAAGGAAAGGATAAAGCATGGACTGTGGCCCATTATGAATCTTAACTTTTGGTAATTTGAGTCACAATGCTTTTTCTCTCTTCTAGTCAAAGATATCACTTACCGAGAAAGTGAATTATGGCATGTAGTGAAATGCATCCTTAAAAAGTTAGTTCTATATGTACAAAATGATAAGCAAGTGATACTTAGTGTGATTTTCCAGTATTTATTGCATTCATCAACAAGGAAACGGGCTTTTGTGGCTCAGTGGTAAAGAATTCGCCTACCAATGCAGGAGATGAGGGTTTGATCTCTGGGTCAGGAAGATGCCCTGGAGAAGGAAATGGCAATCCGCTCTAGTACTCTTGCCTGGAAGAGTCCATGGACAGAGGAGCCCGGCAGGCTACAGTCCCAGTCCACGGGGTTGCACAGAGTTGCGCTAAACAGCAGAAACAGTAAGGAAGTAGTCATTTTCCCGTCCACCCTCACAACCCTGCCGTCTGGCAGCCTCCCGCTAATTTTACTTCTGATTTAGTGTTTGAAAGTTTGTTTATTCTCTTCCTTCCTTCCTCATTATCAGCAGCAGTCCCCTCTGCCGTTCTTCAGGTTTTTAGTGCCACACGCGTGTTTTTAAACGTGCTGATTAGTACTATTTAATCTTCTCATCCTTGCTTGCCTGAGAGCAGAGCTTCCTTAAACTCTCTGCTCCAGACACCTCACTCCATTCACCCTAGCCCAGGCCCTGGTTTACGTTGTGCCCGCCACGAGAAGGAAGAGTGAGAGCAACTAAATAGAATAAGTAAAGGCATGACAAGACTTTTTATTATCATGAAATGGAAGATAAGTATTTTAACCTGATGGGTCCCTATTTCCAGAGATAAAATACTGACACTTTTTATTAAAAGATTCAAAACAACTTAAATTTTCTCTGTGTGGGCAAGGGCTGTCTAAATTTAAAAACATGATTGAAATCATATTAGGAAGCATCAACAATTTAAATAAAATTTGTATACCTTAGAAAGTAACACAAGGCATGCTATTTGAAAGCATACCTTAAACAAGGATATTTATGCACAATACGTATGGCTGCTGCTGCTGCTAAGTTGCTTCGGACTCTATGGAACCCCATAGACTGCAGCCCACCAGGCTCCCCCATCCCTGGGATTCTCCAGGCAAGAACACTGGAGTGGGTTGCCATTTCCTTCTCCAATGCATGAAAGTGAAAAGTGAAAGTGAAGTTGCTCAGTCCTGTCTGAGCCCATGGACTGCAGCCTACCAGACTCCTCCGTCCATGGGATTTTCCAGGCAAGAGTTCTGGAGTGGGGTGCCATTGCCTTCTCTGAATATGTATGGCACAAGTGTGCAAATATATTTACTATTAAGAGCTCATGCAAACTGATTTTTAAAAACTAAGACTATGGAGGAAAACATGCAAAAAAATCAAATACCTCATTCACATAAGGAGAAACAGAAAGGGCTAATAAAAATTTGAAAATGTTAAGCCCTAATAAAGAAATTCATATTAGAGCAAGGTATCCTTCTACATGTTTATCCTATAAACAAGAATAAATTTAAAAAAATTGCCCATTGCCAGGAAAAGAGTGGTGAAATTTGCCCCAAAAGAACCAGTTATGGGCAATTTCTGCTTCTCACCCTGTCCCCAAGATAGAAATGCTATTTGCTTTAATCTGCCTCCTGATTCAGCCCCGGTGGGGACTAGTTATCAGCTTTAATTTGAAGGACCTTCACACTAATCTTTTGAGTTTGTCTGCCCTTTCTTGCCATTGTGCCCATGGTTGAAGCCACCAGGTCCTACCCTGACAGTTCTAACTGTGAGGCTCAAGAAGAGGAGTTTCCTGGTTCTTTCGGTAAACAGCTCTACTTTCTCCCTGGAATTCTGCCTACAAAGGGAGGAGGCTGCTCTAGAAGGTGACCAATTTGACTCAGTTTCTCTGGGACTTTCCCAGTTTTAGCACTGAGATTTCCTAAGAAAAATCCCTCAGTACTGGGCAAACTGCCACATCCTACTACTTTCTGAAGTTATACAAACAAAAAAATCCCATTTCACCATTTCCCCGGTGTATTAACTTCATGGGGTTGCTGTAACTAAATACAGTCTTACCTCTGTATCCACAGTTCTGCATTTGCAGATTCAGCAAACTGGGTCGAAATTCAGCTGAGCTTCTCCTGGATACGGAAGGCCAGCTGGACTCTGCCACTTTATATAAGGGAATTGAGCGTTTGAATATTTTGGTATCTATGGGATCCTGGATCCAGTCCCCTTCGGACACCAGGGGATGGTGTATCATGAGCTGGGTAGCTTAAAACAACAGAAATGAATTCTATCACAGAGCTGGAGGCTACCAAGGCAAACTCATGGAGTTAGCAGAGTCACACTCTCTCTGAAGGCTCTGGGGGCGATCCTTCCTTGCCTTTTTGGACTTCCGATGAGGACTGGCAATCCATGGTATTCCTTGGTTCAGTGGATGCGTAAAGCCAGCCTTCGTCTCTGGCATGACGCGGTCCTTTTCTCCCCGTATGTCTTCACGTAGTCTTCCCTCCGTGCTGTGGTCCAAATCTCCCTCTTAAATGAGGACACCAATCACATTAAATTAGAGCCCAGTCAAGTGACCTGATATTAACTTGCTTAAATCTGCAAAAACCCTTTTTCCAAATGAGGTCAGGTTCTGAGGTACTGAGGGTTAGGACTTAAAAAAATATCTTTTCTTTGTGGTGGAGACACGGGCTTTCCAGGTGGCACTAGCGGTAAAGAATCTGCCTGCCATTGCAGGAGATGCAAGAGACAGGGGTTCCATCCTCTATCTTCCCGTTGGTAAGAGCCCCTGGAGTAGGACATGGCAACCCACTCCAGTATTCTTGTCTGAAAAATTCCATACACAGAGGAGCCTGGAGGGCTCCAGTCCATTGGACATAACTGAGCACACACATGAGGGGAGACACAATTTAACAGAGAACATTCTGTTTTGTGGTCTTTGGTTCTTGCATAGGAAGCTCTTTAATATAAATCACAGAAGATGGTAAGTGCAAGGTTGAAACACTTGTACTTCATCCAGTAGGAATCAGTGAGTCACTCATGGCTTCTGAACAAAAGGGTGACATGTTGTAAGTGTCATTTTAATAACATTAATGTGGTAATAGTGTACATGATGAATTGACTCATGATGGAAGCTGATTATTAGGACCCTGAGAAATCTTCTGGGCCCGGTGCCCAGCCACATCCCTGACTTTTGCTAAGATCATCCTTTTGTTCAGGAGACATCACACACCTTCTCACACCAGGAAAGACATGTAAGACCAAAGCAGTATCCAGACATCTTCTCCAGAGATCAGAGTCGGGTCCTCATCATGCTGCTGATAAGCAACCTTGTTCTGCCTATGGTTTTGTGAAAGAAAGTGAAAATGAAGTTGCTCAGTCGTGTCCGACTTTGTGACCCCATGGACTGTAGCCCACCAGGCTCCTCCATCCCCTTATCAAATGATAGGCAAGAATTCTACTTCTTAGCTGTTTCCTCATACTCAACCCATAAGCTTACATTTCCTATCTGAGTATCAATATTCACTTCTCCTTACATTCTCGTGTAGACCCAGCCACGCTTCACCCTAGACCATGTCTGACTGCAAGTTTGGGCATACTTTCTGCTTGCTTTCTTTGAGACTAATTTACATTATCCATAATGAGACTTCTTTGATCTTGGCATTTTTCTTTGATATCAATATTAAAACTCCTAGTAATGATCTGATTATTTTAAAATCTTAAAAGATGATGTTGTTAAAGTGCTGCACTCAGTATGCCTTTTCATACTGTTCATGGGGTTCTTGAAGCAAGAATGTTGAAGTGGTTACAGTATGAAAAGGCAAAAAGATAGGACATTGAAAGATAAACTCCCCAGGTCAGTAGGTGCCCAATATGCTACTGGATCAGTAGAGAAATAACTCCAAAAAGAATGAATGCATGGACCCAAAGCAAAAACAACACCCAGTTGTGGATGAGACTGGTGATAGAAGCAAGATTTGATGCTGTAAAGAGCAATATTGCATAGGAACCTGGAATGTTAGGTTCATGAATCAAGGCAAATTGGAAATGGTCAAACAGGAGATGGCAAGAGTGAACATCGACATTCTAGGAATCAGTGAACTAAGATGGGCTGGAATGGGTGAATTTAACTCAGATGACCATTATATCTACTACTGTGGGCAGGAATCCCTTAGAGGAAATGGAGTAGCCATCATAGTCCACAAAAGAATCTGAAATGCAGTACTTGGATGCAGTCTCTAAAATGACAGAATGATCTCTGTTCGTTACTAAGGCAAAACATTCAATATCATGGTAATCAAGCCTGTGCCCCAACCAGTAATGCTGGAGAAGCTGAAGTTCAACGGTTCTATGAAAACCTACAGTTCAGTTCAGTTCAGTAGCTCAGTCGTGTCTGACTCTTTGAGACCCCATGAATCGCAGCACGCCAGGCCTCCCTGTCCATCACCAACTCCCGGAGTTCACTCAGACTCACGTCCATCAAGTCAGTGATGCCATCCAGCCATCTCATCCTCTGTCATCCCCTTCTCCTCCTGCCCCCAATCCCTCCCAGCATCAGAGTCTTTTCCAATGAGTCAACTCTTCGCATGAGGTGGCCAAGTACTGCAGTTTCAGCTTTAGCATCATTCTTTCCAAAGAAATCCCAGGGCTGATCTCCTTTAGAATGGACTGGTTGGATCTCCTTACAGTCCAAGAAACTCTCAAGAGTCTTCTCCAACATCACAGTTCAAAAGCATCAACTCTTCGGCGCTCAGCCTTCTTCACAGTCCAACTCTCACATCCATGCATGACCACTGGAAAAACCATAGCCTTGACTAGATGGATCTTAGTTGGCAAAGTAATGTCTCTGCTTTGGAATATACTATCTAGGTTGGTCATAACTTTTCTTCCAAGGAGTAAGCATCTTTTAATTTCATGGCTGCAGTCACCATCAGCAGTGATTTTGGAGCCCCAAAAAATAAAGTCTGACACTGTTTCCACTGTTTCCCCATCTATTTCCCATGAAGTGATGGGACCGGATGCCATGATCTTCATTTTCTGAATGTTGAGCTTTAAGCCACCTTTTTCACTCTCCTCTTTCACTTTCATCGAGAGGCTTTTTAGCTCCTCTTCACTTTCTGCCATAAGGGTGGTGTCATCTGCATATCTGAGGTTATTGATATTTCTCCTGGCAATCTTGATTCCAGCTTGTGTTTCTTCCAGTCCAGTGTTTCTCATGATGTACTCTGCATAGAAGTTAAATAAGCAGGGTGACAATATACAGCCTTGACGCACTCCTTTTCCTATTTGGAACCAGTCTCCTGTTCCATGTCCAGTTCTACTGTTGCTTCCTGACCTGCATACAGATTTCTCAAGAGGCAGGTCAGGTGGTCTGGTATTCCCATCTCTTTCAGAATTTCCACAGTTTATTGTGATCCACCCAGTCAAAGGCTTTGGCATAGTCAATAAAGCAGAAATAGATGTGTTTCTGGAACTCTCTTGCTTTTTCCATGATCCAGCGGATGTTGGCAATTTGATCTCTGGTTCCTCTGCCTTTTCTAAAACCAGCTTGAACATCAGGGAGTTCACGGTTCACGTATTGCTGAAGCCTGGCTTGGAGAATTTTGAGCATTACTTTACTAGCATGTGAGATGATTGCAATTATGCGGTACTTTGAGCATTCTTTGGCATTGCCTTTCTTTGGGATTGGAATGAAAACTGACCTTTTCCAGTCCTGTGGCCACTGCTGAGTTTTCCAAATTTGCTGGCTTATTGAGTGTAGCACTTTCACAGCATCATCTTTCAGGATTTGAAGTAGCTCAACTGGAATTCCATCACCTCCACTAGCTTTGTTTGTAGTGATGCTTTCTAAGGCCCACTTGACTTCACTTTCCAGGATGTCTGGCTCTAGATGAGTGATCACACCATCGTGATTATCTGGGTCATGAAGGTCTTTTTTTGTATAGTTCTTCTGTGTATTCTTGCCACCTCTTCTTAATATCTTCTGCTTCTGTTAGGTCCTACGAGACCTGCTTAAACTAACACCCAAAAGAGATGTCCTTTTCATTATAGGGGACTGGAATGCAAAAGTAGGAAGTCAGGAAACACCTGGAATAACAGGGAATTTGGCCTTGAAGTACAGAATGAAGCAGAGTTCTGCCAAGAGAAGGCACTGGTCACAGCAAACACCCTCTTCCAGCAACACGGGAGAAGACTCCACACATGGACATCACCAGATGGTTGACACCGAAATCAGATTGATTCTATTCTTTGCATCCAAAGATGGAGAACCTCTATACAGTCAGCAGAAACAAGACTGGGAGCGGACTGTGGCTCAGATCATGAACTTCCTATTGCCAAATTCAGACTTAAATTGAAGAAAGTAGGGAAAACCGCTAGACCATTCAGGTATGACCTAAATCAAATCCCTTATGATTATATAGTGGAAGTGAGAAATAGATTTAAGGGCCTAGATCTGATAGATAGAGTGCCTGATGAACTATGGACGGAGGTTTGTGACATTGTACAGGATACAGGGAGCAAGGCCAGCCCCAAGAAAAAAGAAATGCAAAACAGCAAAATGACTGTCTGAGGAGGCTTTACAAATAGCTGTGAAAAGAAGAGAAGCGAAAAGCCAAGGAGAAAAGGAAAGATATTCCCATCTGAATGCAGAGTTCCAAAGAATAGCAAGGAGAGATAAGAAAGCCTTCTTCAGCGATGAATGCAAAGAAATAGAGGAAAACAATAGAATGGGAAAGACTAGAGATCTCTTCAAGAAAATTAGAGATACCAAGGGAACATTTCATGCAAAGATGGGCTCGATAAAGGACAGAAATGGTATGGACCTAACAGAAGCAGAAGATATTAAGAAGAGGTGGCAAGAATACACAGAAGAACTATACAAAAAAGATCTTCATGACCCAGATAATCACAAAGGTGTGATCACTCACGCTCACCTAGTGCCAGACATCCTGAGATGTGAAGTCAATTGGGCCTTAGGAAGCATCATTATGAACAAAGCTAGTGGAGGTGATGGAATTCCAGTTAAACTGTTTCAAATTGTAAAAGATGATGGTGTGAAAGTGGTGCACTCAATATGCCAGCAAATTTGGAAAACTCAGCAGTGGCCACAGGACTGAAAAAGGTCAGTTTTCCTTCCAATCCCAAAGAAAGGCAATGCCAAAGAATGCTCAAACTACCACACTCATCTCACATGCTAGTAAAGTAACGCTCAAAATTCTCCAAGCCAAGGTTCAGCAATATTTGAACCTTGAACCTCTGGATGTTCAAGCTGATTTTAGAAAATGCAGAGGAACCAGAGATCAAATTGCCAACATTCGCTGGATCACTGAAAAAGCAAGAGAGTTCCAGAAAACATCTATTTCTGCTTTATTGACTATGCCAAAGCCTTTGACTGTGTGGATCAAAATAAACTGTGGGAAATTCTGAAAGAGATGGGAATACCAGACCACCTGACCTGCCTCTTGAGAAACCTCTATGCACGTCAGGAAGCAGCAGTTAGAACTGGACATGGAACAGGAGACTGGTTCCAAATAGGAAAAGGAGTGCGTCAAGGCTGTATATTGTCACCCTGCTTACTTAACTTATATGCTGAGTACATCATGAGAAACACTGGGCTGGAGGAAGCACAAGCTGGAATCAAGATTGCTGGGAGAAGTATCAATAACCTCAGATATGTAGATAACACCACCCTTTAGCAGAAAGTGAAGAGGAACTAAAGAGCCTCTTGATGAAAGTGAAAGAGGAGAGTGAAAAAGGTGGCTTAAAGCTCAACATTCAGAAAATGAGGATCATGGCATCTGGTCCCATCACTTCATGGCAAATAGATGGGAAACAGTGGAAACAGTGGCTGACTTTATTTTTCTGGGCTCCAAAATCACTGCGGATGGTGATTGCAACCATGAAATTAAAAGACGCTTGCTCCTTGGAAGGAAACTTATGACCAACTTAGATAGTATATTCAAAAACAGAGACATTACTTTGCCAACTAGGGTCCGTCTAGTCAAGGCTATGGTTTTTCCAGTAGTCATGTATGGATGTGAGAGTTGGACTATAAAGAAAGCTGAGCACCGAAGAATTGATGCTTTTGAACAGTGGTGTTGGAGAAGACTCTTGAGAGTCTCTTGGATTGCAAGAAGATTGAACCAGTCCATCCTAAAGGAGATCAGTCCTGGGTGTTATTTAGGGACTGATTTTGAAGCTGAAACTCCAATACTTTGGCCACCTGATGTGGAGAGCTCACTCATTTGAAAAGACCCTGATGCTGGGGAAGATTGAGGGCAGGAGGAGAAGGGGACGACAAAGGATGAGATGGTTGGATGGCATCACTGACACAATGGACATGGGTTTGGGTGGACTCCAGGAGTTGGTGATGGACAGGGCGGCCTGGCATGATGTGGTTCATGGGGTCGCAAAGTATTGGACATGACTGAGCAACTGAACTGAACTTTATGCCAGCAAATTTGGAAAACTCAGCAGTGGCCACAGTACTGGAATTCCAGAGAATATGGAATTTCGTTCCAATTCCAAAGAAAGGCTATGCCAAAGAATGTTCAAACTACTGTGCAATTGGGCTAATGTCACATGCTAGCAAGATAATGCTCAAAATCCTTCAAGCTAGGCTTCAACATTATGTGAACTGAGAACTTCCAGATGTTCAAACTGGATTTAGGAAAGACAGAGAACCAGAGATCAAGTTGCCATCATCCATTGGATGAGAGAAAAAGCAAGGGAATTCCAGAAAAACATCTACTTCTGCTTCATTGACTGTGCTAAAAACTTTGATTGTGTAAATCACAACAAACTGTGGAAAATTCTAAGAGATGGAAATACCAGACCATCTCACCTGATTCCTGAGAAATCTGTATGGAGATCAAGAAGGAACAGTTAGAACCGGAGATGGAACATCAGACTGGTTCCAGATTGGAAAAGAAATACGTCAAGACTGCATATTGTCACCCTGCTTATCTAACTTATATGTAGAGAAGAAAAAGAAATAAGTTGAACAGATTGGAAAAGAAGGTGTAGAACTGTCGCTATTTGCAGATGACACGATACTCTACATAGAAAACCCTAAAGATACTGCCAGAAAATTACTAGAGCTAATCAATGAATATAGTAAAGTTTCAGGATATAAAATTAATGCACAGAAATCCCTTGCATTCCTATACAATAACAATGAAAAAAAAAAAACAGAAATGAAGGAAACAATCTCATTCACCATTGTGATGAAAAGAATAAAATACTTAGGAATAAATTTACCTAAGAAACAAAAGACTTGTATATAGAAAACTATAGAACACTGATGAAAGAAATCAAAGATAACATAGGAGAAATAAACCATGTTCATGGATTGGAAGAATCAGTATACTACCCAAAGCAGTCTATAGAGTCAACACAATCCCTATCAAACTACCAACGGTATTTTTCCAAGAACTAGAACAAATAATTTCACAATGTGTATGGAAACACGAAAACCTCAAATATCCAAAGCCATCTTGAGAAAGAAGAATGGAACTAGAGGAATCTACCTTCCTGACTTCAGACTGTACCGCAAAGCTGCAGTCGTCAAGACAGTATGGTACTGGCACAAGATAGAAATACATGTCAGTGGTACAGGATAGAAGGTTCAGAGATAAATCCATACACCTGTGGACACCTTATCTTTGACAAAGGAGGCAAAAATATGCAATGGAGAAAAGACAATCTCTTTAACAAGTGGTGCTGGGAAAACTGGTCAGCCACCTGTAAAAGAATGAAATTAGAACACTTTCTAACACCATGCACAAACATAAACTCAAAATGGATTAAAGATCTAAATGTAAGACCAGAAACTATAAAACTCTTAGAGGAAAACAGGCAGAACATACTTCATACTATGTTGGTTTTAAATTTGTTGAGGATTGTTTTATGGCACAGAATTATGGGGTACTTGGTGAATGTTTCATGTGCACTTGAAAAGAATGTATTTTTTGTTGTTAGGCTGAGTGTACTATAAACATCAACTAGGCTAAGTTCCTTCCAATGAAGCTAAAGCTGAGACTCCAGTACTTTGGCCACCTCATGCGAAGAGTTGACTCATTGGAAAAGACTCTGATTCTGGGAGGGATTGGGGGCAGGAGGAGAAGGGGACGACAGAGGATGAGATGGCTGGATGACATCACTGACTTGACGGACGTGAGTCTGAGTGAACTCCGGGAGTTGGTGATGGACAGGGAGGCCTTGCATGCTGCGATTCATGGGGTGGCAAAACTGAACTGAGGCTAAGTTGGTTGATAGTGTTGTTTAGATTGTCTATTATCTTACCTATTTTATTTGTTCTGTTAATTACTGAAGTGTGTTGACATCTAACTACAATTGTGGATCCTGTCTGTTTGTATTCAATTCTGTCACCTTTTGCTTCATGTGTTTTGAAACTTGTTAGGTGTACATACAATTAAGATTGTCTTCTTAATTTACCCATTGTTCCATATAATGTCCCTCTTATACCATTTAATATTTCTTCTTCTGAAGTCTATTTTGTCTAATATTAATATAGCTGTTCCAGCTGCCTTTTGATTTGTGTTTTAATAGTGTATCTTTTTTTATCATTCTACTTTTAAAAAATTAATAGTTTATTTTTTTAATTGACTGTCATGATTACTTTTTTTTTGAGGGTATTAAGTCTTTTATTGATTACATATGATAGTGGATGATACCCAAGCTTAATTCCCATCTATAACTTTATCTGGTACCATAATTCAATTTAGATATATTGTATAGGATATGTCAACAATCATTAATAACCAAAAAAAACCCCTCCATGACTTTGCATGGGTGACTTTTTTAATGGTGAACTCCAGGTCACAACACAGTAACTGTCAGTTCAACTACACCAAGGTTCTGAAGACAACAGCTTCTCCACCAAAGGAGGTTGTAAATAAATTTCAAGTACGATCGGAAGGAATTCTAACTTCACACTGTTGGGGTAGTTTACCGAAATGGCTTCAGAGTATACTAACTTTACACAGCACATTAAAAAAAAAAAAAGACAGTTATTCAGCATCATGGTCAGACTACATATAGAATACATCATGTGAAATGCTGGGCTGGATGAATCACAAGCTGGAATCAAGATCACCAGGAGAAGTATCAACAACCTCAGATATGCAGATGATACCACTCTAATGGCAGAAAGTGAAGAGGAACTACAGAACCTCTTAATAAGGGTGAAAGAGGAGAGGGAAGAAGCTGACTTAAAACTCAGCCCTCAAAAAACTAAGACCATGGAATCTGGCCCCATCACTTTATGGCAAATAGATGGGAAGAAAGTGGAAACAGTGGAAGATTTTATTTTCTTTGGCTCTAAAATCACTGTGGACAGTTACTGGAGCCGCGAAATTAAAAGACTTGGAGGAAAAGCTGTGACAAATCTAGACAGCATATTAAAAAGCAGAGACATCACTTTGGCAACAAAGATCTGTAGGTCTGTCACTGCAAACTTAGTGTGTGTAATCACAGTCCTGGCTTATCAAGAGGGCTCCCTGAAGCTTTTAAGATATCTCCTCTGAGCTGACGGAACAAGAAAGGATAATGAAAAGTGTCCTTCCCAGTTTAGATGCATGGCTGGCTGAGATGTACCAGCTTGTGTGGTCTCTGGTCCACATACCTCTCTTGACACAGGGATCTGTTTTGTTAGGGAATCATTCCCCAGCTAGAGGAGGAGGGCTTGCTCAGATGCAGATAATCCATTTTGAGAATGGACATCTTACAAATGCACTCTTTTCTAGTTTTTAACCCTTGTTTTTGCTGTAGTTTTGCAGAAAAGCGTGATACATTGCCAGACTGCCACGAACGGGTTTTACGGAAGATGTGTGCAAACACAGCACAGATTGACACCCAACATTTGTCAGTGAGCTTTACAAGTGAGTGGAAGAGTAACTCCTCCCAAGACTAAGTAACTGAACAAGTTTCCCTTTCTGCCACATCAAAGCTTTAAGGTCCTTTCACACTCAATTCAGTAAGTAAATGTCTCTTCAGTGGAATTACAAACCAGTCCATTTTGATTCTTGATTAAGACGGAGGGGAAAAAGAGATTGGTGATTTCAGGCTAGAATTTGTCGTATAACTGTCTCAGAGCAGAAGAGGGTGAGGGTGGCCAGGTCTCCACAATTCTCAGCTGCTTCTCTGTTCTCATGGTTCTGCAGCCTCTGTTTCATCTGCTCACTTGGGAGGAGATTGGTGTCATCTCACCACCTTCACAGGTCCTCTTGGAAGGGGAGGGAGACTTTATTTGGAAACACTTCCAGAAGATAAGTTTAATAAATCCTTTAATTGTGTTGTTCTCACCATTCCTTCCTTGCTTATCTCTGAATTATAGTCACACAGCCTACAAATTCTTATTGAGCACCTACTATATCCCAAACACTAACGTGGTACTTGGAATACAGCAAAACAGACACAGCTTCCTGGCCTCCTGGAGTTTGAAGTCCAACCAGTGAGGCAGACAATAAACCAGCTACTTGGTTAGAATATTTGCGTCTGAGAGACATATAACCTAAGAACAAAGTGATGGAGGGAAGAAAGTAGGGCAGTGTGCATGGGAGGCGGGTTGCAATTTCAGAGAGGCTGGCCAGAGGGAGCTGCACTGACAAGCGGCCTTTAAGGAAAGACAGGAGGGAGCGAGGAGCAAGTTCTGAGGTGGGCCGGCAGGGGCAAAGCCCAGGGGGTGGGGCGGCCCACGTTGCTGCTCTGCTCTGAGCAGGGGCCGCGGCTCATGTTCCAGAAACTGCGTGACCGGCTGCTGTGCCTGGATTACGTGATGGGGAGACAGGTCATGGGACCCAGTCACCCAAGTTTCTTAGGTCACATGGGGATGTGGCATGAATGCCAGCAGAAGGTTCTGGTGAGGGGGTGCCTCAGTGTGAACTGTGTTCTCACAGGATCATCCTGGCTGTTGTGAGTATAATATGCTGTAGGGAAGACGCAGGTTCATGGTCCACTGTTATAATTCAGGGGAGAGAGGTTGGTGGCTTGGACCAGGGAGGTAGCAATGGATGGGGTTGCTTCCTGACAACATTTCTTCTCTGCCTACTCTTGTTTCTCCATTTCTAGCAGTGGTTACTAATTCACAATTATCACTGACATTTCCTGCACTTTCCTGAGTTTCTGAGCCCTGTCTGTTCCCCCGTTTCATTATCGTCAAGCAGCTTGGCTGATAGACCGCTGATCTCCATCTTCATATTGATTGATTTTATTTTCACGTGTATCACCCACGTCTCCGACATCTTCAGCAGAGTGTTCACATGGCGAGTCATTTGCGAACGACAGACTCTCATTACGGAGTCATCTTCGGGGTAGCATGTGTTGGACTAGACTCAGGTGAAATGTTTGCTCAGTTCTGCTTAGCGCTCCTTCTCATGAAATGGGGTTTGACGGGCTTTTCTCCGAGTCCAACCACTGTCAAAATAATTACATAGCTGTTTTCTCTTATTTATTTGCTTATCAGCTGGAAATTGTATTATTGTTTTACATAGGAAATGTAATTCCAGTAGTCACTCCTTTCAAGTGAAATGATAAATGTGCCGCATTCTGATTATATGACATGCCCATTTTGCACCGAGGACCTTGGTTCCGTGAGCTTGGGTTTAGAGGAACCTCACTCCAGCCAGTCCTGAACTGGGACCTGATGTCTCTTGTTTATGGCCTGAATTGCAAATTTAAATACCTCCTGGTGCCAGGAAGGTGCTGAAAGCGGGTGAATCAGGCAGTTGTAAGAAGACAGAAAGCAGAGGGGACAATGCCAAGCGGGAATCTACAGTGACGAACCGAAGGCAGCATAACTTGCTCTTCCCCTTGAAATGTGGTCCCAGCACTGACAGAGTTCTTTAGAGGTGGGAAATTTGGACATTCTGATTTTTAATCCCTTTTGCCTTTCTGAGCAGCCAAAGAGGTCTTTATTCTAATCAAATCCAAGTTCTCCGGTTGACGAACGCACCTCTGCACTTCCTATGTGTATTCTGCCTTCACTCGCTCCCAGGAACGGTGTGATCCATGCGGGACTTAGAGGTGAGGCTTGTCGTGACTAATAGTACTGCATCTTACCCAAGGAGGCTTACTAACCTGCCCAGTTTTGACCATCTGGCCTCTGAGTGATCTGAATACTGAGTCTCGGCCTGAATGGACCCTTAAGATCTTGGTTCCGTGTGATGCTTTGCATCAGTGTTGACTTCCTGCTTGGCAGTTTAAGGGGTCTGCTTAGCCTCTGAAAGTTCTAGCGCCCACCTACTTAGCTACCTGCCACTACCATTATTATTATAGTGATGGTGTTAGCCACCCAGCATGCCTGACTCTGCGACCCCATGGACTGTAGCCCACTAGGCTCCTCTGTCTATGGGGTTTTTAAGGTGAGAATACTGGAGTGTATAGCCATTCCCTTCTCTGGAGGATCTTCTTGACCCCGGGGATAGAACCCAGGTCTCGGGCATTGCCGTGTTATTTAAACAAATGGGTTAATAATTATTAGAGCTGTTTTGGTGAGTAAACGACCTTATGTGCACAGAGTGAAGAGGACAGGGCCAGGCACAAAATTGGCTCCTATGTTGTCCTCAGTGGTCACTCACTTCCTGTGAGAAATGTGGCCCAGTGTCCATCTGCACTGAGAGCATCATGGACATGATGTCTCTATTATTAGATGCTGTGACAGTGAGCATTTGCACCCAATTTTTATCACTAGTGATATCTGCCTGTGAAACTGGCTCAAGGATTTGAAGGCTTATGGTCTTTTCTTTAATATTCAGTAAAAATAATCCAGCTGACTCAGGCCTGGAACATCACCTGGCTTATAAGGAATTCTCCTTTTTGAATCATCTTTTCTTGGCCCCAGGGATATTGCCACTAAGGATTTAGAAGACAGAATACAGGATCTAGATGAAATCCAGCCCCGCAGCTAACCTATTCTGCAACCAGGGCCCAGGCACAGTGAGTTAAGATTTAAAGATAAACATCAGAAAATATAAATAAGATACATAACTGTGAAACTACTCCAGAGAAAAGTTGAAAACAAGTAAATCCAATCCACTAATGAAAGTCAAAGTTTGAAAAAACTACATGCAGTAAGAAAAAGAGATATGTATATAAGTAACTGAATATAAATCCATTTATGAAGAAGATACATGCTTTAAAATAATAAGCATTTTAATTGCATGTAATAATACTCAGTATGGGTGAAAAACAGGGCTACATAGACAAATGTAAAACCAAGAGAAATATTTTTCAGATGGCAGAGACTTTGGCCAAGTTAAAATGTTGATGAGAGGGGATGGATAGAGGGAAGTGAGACGAGAAAGGAGGTAACACACAGACTGATGTCTCTGAAAGCAAGGAAAAATTGCATCCAAAGTCAGCTGGAGGAACTCCCCTCAAAGAAGAAGAAAAATCCTCCTGACTATGGAGATTTACAAGTTGTGCTTTGAGTTAATAACTAAGATTCCTCTAGTATCACCATGCTGGGAGGGTTCTTTATAATATTATATTTTATCATCAGAGCATAATGAATGTTTATTACTGAGAAGTTAAAAAGACAAATATTACAAAGAAAATATAAATATTTCCTGAAGTGCCATCTTCTAGCTTGCATCCACTGTTATTTTAAATAAAAATCAATCTAATTCAATTTTATATTTTTGTATTATCAGTTACGTGCTAAATACTACCCATCTTTTGATTTCTTTATATATCATCTTTTCCATTGAATAATTAAGACTACAGCTGTTATGATGGAACAAGAACAGCTGAGGATGGAAAAAATGTGAGGAGGAGAAGGAAATGAATGAGGCACTTTTATAAGCCTTCCTACTCCAAGTGTGGTCCACTGACCAGCAGCATCAGTATCACTTGGGAGCATTAGCATCACCTAGGAAGCTGTAAGAAAAGCACAATTCCAGGTCTTACCCTAGACCTGATAAGTCAGGATCTGCGCTTCGAAATATCTCAAGGTAATGCCCACGCACAGTAAGCTGTGCAGTCTGGAGCGTTTTCCGATTCAAGGCCCCTTTGCCCCTGATCGTGGACAGTTCTTCTAGGGCTCTGTTGCCGCTCCAGCTGTCGAAGGAGTTGCCGCATCCTTTTTCAGCCTCCCTGTCTTCTCTCTCCCCACTCTCCCCTTCTCCCAGCCCTTGCTCTTCCTTTCACCCCTTCCAGCTCTCCCCACACAGCCACCTTCCTTCTCCGTTTGTCTTGCTCATTCTTTCCCCACTCCCCCCTGCTCCCTTACTCCATTTCCTCCTCAGGTTTCCTACAGGCTAACATCTCCATTGCGCCAGGCAGATCTTCTCAGCCTTCAGGGATTCTTCCACATTTCTGGCCTAAGGACATTATCTGTTCTACTTGCTTTCTAGTATCACAGTTCATTCAGTTTCAAAAACACAAAGAAACAAAACCAAGTCAATGTCTGGAATTTCATTCAGTTTTCAGAGGGAGGAAGAGTACATTTTACCATTTTAATCCCGGAAATATCTCTGCATCGACCATTCTTCTTTAGAATGTGAGCTCCCGGGAGCAAAGTCTCTCTTGTTTGTTTTTGTTTACCTAATGCCCAGCACATGGCATTGCTCTCACTTGTTTATTAAATGAGTGTCACTGTGGATTTGGAGAAATAAATTATGTGTGGTTGTTTTCACTGATGATACAAACTGATTTGACTTCCATTTCTCATGCCCAAAGAGGGTGCTCAGAAACCAAGCGATTGTTTGGACAATAATTTGAAAACAACTTTCAAGTTTCTATTAGTCTTAGTGGGTTGAACTTTAGTGAACTGTTAACCCTATCTTAGAAGAGTAGATTGGAGGTGGGTGGCAGCTTTGTGACATTTAGGTATGAAGCTCTTCACTTTCAAAAATTAATTTAAAACAATCAAGAAATGTACTTTGAAATCATTTTTTTGTCTCCTTGTTTGTTTAGTGTGATTTATTCTGAATGCATTTCATATCACCATAATGTATCGGAGCTCTTCCACCACCTGTTATTTTGTAGGGGAAATAAACAAGACCTCTCTCATCAGATGAGTTAATTACGCTGACATATTCACTCCTCCCCAGAGATATCATAAACTAAAATGCTGCAAGCCTTTCATCCAAACAAGCAGGCTAGAAACAAGGGCTATGCAGTGGGAGTGGGTACATTTTCTTTGAAACAATCAAAAGCTCAACACAAACTTGATCTTGGAGGGCAGGATAGCTTGACTCTATCAAATGGGGTCCCATCTAAAGTCACGTAACACATGTGTAGGTGAGTTGTGCTTCAACTCATTTCTCAATATTTCGGCACTGTCTTTCCACCTTGGTGCTTCTGAGTATCGCGTGGTCATTTTCGTTACCTGCTTCCTCCTGCCATGTCTCCCTCCTCTCAGGCATCAGCCAGGGGATGGTCATGCCTGCAGAAGGGCGTTTGCACTGGGCAGAGTGTTGTGTAGTCGCCCCCAGCCGCAGTCATAGTGGTGTTTGTTTTAGGGAACTTAGGTGGTCATGTGGGGGTGAGGCTGCTGTTGACATCTTAGGTCAGATTGCCCAGAAGCAGAACCTGAGATGAGGATTCACATGCATGGGGTTTATTGAGCATGCGCTCCCAGAAGGATTGTCTCGGGAGATGGGGGAGCAGGGGAGAGAGGGGAAAGCAGGCAAGCAAGGGGCGAGCCTCAGCCTGATCCTGCGGGGAGCTCTGGAGTGGAAATCACACCTCAGAGCTGCTCCCAGCTGGTGGCAAAAAAACTGGACTTTTATCCTCCTCCTCCTGTCCGTCACTGGCTGAGAGCCAGATGGGAGGGGCATAAACCCCCAGGAACTTCTGGTTTTCCTTCATGCGGCAAAAAAGCCCCTATAGCCTGTGTGTGTGTGTGTTAGTCGCTCAGTCGTGTCCAGCTTTTTGCAACTGCATGAACTGTAGCAACCCCCTACCCGCCAGGCGCCTCTGTCCATGGGATTCTTCAGGCAAGAGTACTGCAGTGGGTTGCCTTTCCCTTCTCCAGGGGAATCTTCCCGACCCAGGCATTGAACATTGGTCTCCTGCATTGCAGCATCTGCATTCTCAGACCCTTCACCATCTGAGCCACCAGGGAGGCCCTGTAGCCTGTGGTGGTCCCCTGAGAAATTCACAGTCACAGCAGAGTTCACAGAAACTCGAGGTGAGGGGTCAGGGCACAGGGCACAGAAAGAGACTGTGTGCAAAGGGGATTCAAGGGTATGTGAGAAGAGCTCAGATGGCGGCTGCTGCCTTGGGCTAGCAGAGGGGAGGGTTTATGTCTTCAGGCTGGGAGCTGGGAGAGGAGGCACCTCCTCAATTCACGTATCCACGCACTGGGCATCTGTACTCAGTGCCTCTGGCCGGTACACCTTTGAAGGACCACTAGAATATTTGAGATAAAAAATAATTTTAAAATATACAGATACAAAGAAAAAATAAGTAAAATGCTTAATTTATTAATTCAACGAGTATTTATTAAGTACCTGCTAAGTTCTATGTGGTTGTGGATGCTAGGGTTATTACAGTGAACAAAACACAAAAATACATCCCCTTGTGATGAAAATAGAAAGACAATAAGGAAATAAGATATACGGGATCTCATGTTCATCAATCCCATAAAGAAAGTGAGAGGGGAGGTGGGGAAGGAACAGGGCACACACTGGCCCAGGTGGGGGAGGGGGCGCAACCGGACTTGTAAATGGGTGACCAGGGAAGGTGCAGAGCGCAGAGGCCTGGAGGAGATAGCGGGATTTGCCATGAAGCTTTATGGAGGCAGGGTATTTACAGTGAAGGAAAGGCAAACACAAATGTCCTAAGGAGAAGAACAAGGAGCCCAGAGGAGCTAAGTAATTGTGTATGGATGTGAGAGTTGGACCATAAAGAAGGCTGAGTGCCAAAGAACTGATGCTTTTGAACTGTGGTATTGGCAAAGACTCTTGAGAGTCCCTTGGACTGCAAGGGGATCAAATCAGTCCATTCTAAAGGAGGTCAGTCCTGAATATTCATTGGAAGACTGATGCTGAAGCTGAAGCTCCAATAGCTTGGCCACCTGATGTGAAGAGCTGACTCATTGGAAAAGACCCTGATGCTGGGAAAGACTGAGGGTGGGAGGGAAAGATGGGCGTGAGTCTGAGCAGCTCTGGGGGATAGTGAAGGACAGGGAGGCCTAGCATGCCGTAGCCCATGTGGGCGCAAGGAGTCGGGGACTTGGCGGACTGAACGGCAGCAACCAAAGAGCAGCTGAGAGTGCGATGGGAGGGGAAATGAGGTCAGAGAGGAGCACAGGGCCAGACCGTGTCAGTCGAAAGGAGGCTGTTTGATTTAGCAATCACAGAATCACCACTGTATTTTTAAATGAGTCAGTTGCTTCTCTCACTTCCCTACAATTCCTGCTGTTGGTTAGGGTCTAAGACAAGCCTCCGTAATAATAGAGAGACCTCAAAACAGATTCTAACAACACAGTCATTTAGGTCTCTCAGGCAACAGTGTAGGAGTAGGTGGGTGGTTCAGGGAGAGGGGCACGGTGATGCTGCCATCCGGGGCCCAGGTTCCTCCCATCTCATTGCTCTGCCAGCCTCTGATGCATCGCCCTCGTCGGCATCACTGACCTCGATTAACCCGTTCAGCTCAAAGCAAGAAGGAAGGAGGGTAAAATGAATCAAGTCGCCTCTGTCTAAGGATCCGGATCTGGGAGTTCACTCATGTCATGCCTGCTCATACCCGAATGACCAGACTTAGAAGCGTGGCCGTGGTGAGAGGCGCACAAAAGCCTCCAGCTAGGTGTCTCTGTGTCTTCTAAACCTTGGGAGGGTGGGGAGTGGACTGTATTACAAAAATGAAAACAAAAGATTGGAGAACGGATCCTGAGGCAGTTAGCCTTTGCCATACATAGTCATTGCTGGCAACAGCCAAAAGCAAGTCAAATAAGTAACTTAGAGGTAAACAGGGATTTCTAGAAGGATTCTTTCCCTTTATTTTTGATATGATAAATTATATTTAAGATGGAATAAAAGTAAGGTCACTTACCACACAATTCCAGGAAGTTCCATTCACAGCTGGTACTGTGCAATATAGCAGCCCTAGGAATAAGTGAGTGTGTTCTAATATACAGTCGGGATGATGACCGCTACAAGTGTGCCCAGTGTTACAAAGTCTTACAACAGCCCTAGTCACTTTGGTCACATAGCTTTGCAGGTGTACAGTCAAATGTCAGTGAACCCTAGGAAAAGTGGTGTTTGCAAACTGAACTCGTGGGAAGTGGGTTGATAAATCCACACAGCAATTTACTCATTTACAGCAGGCACGATTACTCAACCAGTCTCTTTCCCGGGATTGACTTACCTGAGAAACCAAATTAATTATCAGAAGGCTGCTCTGCTAAGTATGGAATTAGAAAGAAAGGAAATTGGATGGTCTTAAGGGATTGCTCGTACAGGCTTGGATAAGTCCTGATAAATTGCCTTTAAAGAAAAAGGAATGTACTGCTCACGGAGAACCCGCCTTAGCCCTAAGCACCTTCTCCTTGAACTCTGACGCTGGCCCAAGTTTATCATCCCAGGATTTTCCTTTACATCTGTCATTATTATATTACCTGTTTTTCTGAAAAATAATCTAAATTATATTTTACATCAGTGGAATTTAAAATGAGCTTGTGTTCTCGCTATTTCTAGGGAGGTAACTCCATCTCATGGATAAACAGTCATCTTTCGTCAGAGATAACGTCCTCTTTTTGATCTTTCTCTTTATTCTTCCATCTATCTCACTGTATGTCCTTCTCCCCCACTTTTCTCATAATTATAGCACGTGCCTCAAAAAGCTGGAAATAATACGCAGCTAAAACCACACCCTTTCTCAATCATAGTGGTTAGCAGCCCACACTCCGGCCACGTCCCACTCCTTCCTCTTAGGGGCTGTATGATCCTAAGTAAGCGCGCTGTGCCTCAGTTTTCTTGTCTGTAAAGTGGGGATAATAATAACACTCATGTCATAGAGTTCTCGTCATCTCTGAGTCTGTGCGGGTGGCTTAGAGCTGCAGTTCTCAATGTTTCAGTGGGGCTTGAAGACTCCTAAGGATCCCAGAGACTTAGGGTCCACAAAAAGACTTTCAATAATAACACTCAGAGTCCTCTGCCTTCCTCACTGAGCTGACGTTCTCACGGATGGCACGTGAGCAGTGGCAGGCAGACCTGCTGGGGCCTTAGTCTGGGGCAGGGCTGTGGCTTCACTGTCTTGACTGCCACTGTCTTCTTTGCCACAACACACTTGCAAGCAAGAAAACGATCAAAGCACCAGCTGCATTTAAGAGTGTCCTTGATGAAGTATAATGGTTTTAATTTTAGTAAATCTTGGCAGTCTTAGTATTATGTGTGGTGAGACAGGAAGTATATATAAAGTTCTTATGGTGTAGGCTGCTACCGCTAAGTCACTTCGGTCGTGTCCGACTCTGAGTCGTGTCCCACCACTCTTCTGTGGGTGGGCTCCCATAGATGGCAGCCCACCAGGCTCTCTCGTCCCTGGGATTCTCCAGGCAAGAACACTGGAGTGTATGAGGAGTTAACAAAGGTTGTCCCTGAGGAAGAACACTTCTGTGGTTGAGGTGGGAATGGAAGTAGCTATGTCAGTTCCTTGAAGAAAGTATTTTCTTCAAAGAAAATAACTAATGGTATTTGTTACTGAAGGTAAAATTCTTAAAAGCAAAAATTAGAATTTTGGAAAACTAGAATCCATCCTTCTGAGCTTAACAGCTTTCTCTGCTTAAATATTTTTCTGACGATGATGATGGTGATGTGAAATGCACAGACATCTGGGGTATCTTTGGAATTTCATTAAGTTGGTATTTTTGCCAAACGACTGATGATGTATCATGTTGTAAAATTATGTGTGGAGTTAAAGTGAAAGTTGCTCAGTCATGTGCGACTCTTTGTGACCCCATGGACTATACAGTCCATGGAATTCTCCAGGCCAGAAGACTGGAGTGGGTATACTTTTCCTTCTCCAGGGGATCTTCCCAACCCAGGGATCAAACCCAGGTCTCCTGCATTGTGGGCAGATTCTTTACCAGCTGAGCCACAAGGGAAGCCCAAGAATCCTGGAGTGGGTAGCCTATCCCTTCTCCAGCGGATCTTCCCAACCCAGGAATCGAACTGGGGTCTCCTGCGTCTCAGGCGGGTTCCTTACCAAATGAGCTGTCAGGTGGGTGAAAGGCCTGTTCAAATTGCAGGACAGGCCAAATGGATATTGATGTGGCAGGGTATGCAAAGCTTATTAATACAGTTTCAGATTCCACACTCCAGTGCACCTTTAGGAAACCATCGCTTGTTGAGTTTTCATGTCATATCAGAGGAGAATATCCATACTCATCTGAAAATCTTAACAATACTCATCTCATTATATACATATGTGTAAGACTGGATTTTCCTCATATACTTATTTCAAGCAGAAATACATTATCACAATGATATGAAGGCAGAAGATATAAAAATGTAGCTGGTTTCTACAACCCCACGTCAGAAGTGTGCACCTCATTATATATTCCTTGCTAGAAAACAATTGTTATGAGTGAATTTAACTCAGATGACCATTATATCTACTATTGCGGGCAGGAATCCCTCAGAAGAAATGGAGTAGCCATCATGGTCAACAAAAGAGTCCGAAATGCAGTACTTGGATGCAGTCTCAAAAATGACAGAATGATCTCTGTTCCGTTCCAAGGCAAACCATTCAATATCATGGTAATCCAAGTCTATGCCCCAACCAGTAATGTTGAAGAAGCTGAAGTTGAACGGTTCTATGAAGACCTACAAGACCTTTTAGAACTAACACCCAAAAAAGATGTCCTTTTCATTATAGGGGACTGGAATGCAAAAGTAGGAAGTCAAGAAACACCTGGAGTAACAGGCAAATTTGGCCTTGGAATGTGGAATGAATCAGGGCAAAGACTAATAGAGATTTGCCAAGAAAATGCACTGGTCATAGCAAACACCCTCTTCCAACAACACAAGAGAAGACTCTACACATGGACATCACCAGATGGTCAACACCAAAATCAGATTGATTATATTCTTCACAGCCAAAGATGGAGAAGCTCTATACAGTCAACAAAAACAAGACTAGGAGCTGATTGTGGCTCACATCATGAACTCCTTATTACCAAATTCAGACTCAAATTGAAGATACTAGGGAAAACCGCTAGACCATTCAGGTATGACCTAAATCAAATCCCTTATGATTATACAGTGGAAGTGAGAAATAGATTTAAGGGCCTAGATCTGACAGATAGAGTGCCTGATGAACTATGAAATGAGGTTTGTGACATTGTACAGGATACAGGGATCAAGGCCATCCCCATGGAAAAGAAATGCAAAACAGCAAAATGGCTGTCTGGGGAGGCCTTACAAATAGCTGTGAAAAGAAGAGAAGCGAAAAGCCGAGGAGAAAAGGAAAGATATAAGCATCTGAATGCAGAGTTCCAAAGAATAGCAAGGAGAGATAAGAAAGCCTTCTTCAGCGATCAATGCAAAGAAATAGAGGAAAACAACAGAATGGGAAAGACTAGAGATCTCTTCAAGAAAATTAGAGATACCAAGGGAACATTTCATGCAAAGATGGGCTCGATAAAGGACAGAAATGGTCTGGACCTAACAGAAGCAGAAGATATTAAGAAGAGGTGGCAAGAATACACAGAACAGTACAAAAAAGATTTTCATGACCAAGATAATCACGACAGTGTGATCACTCACCTAGAGCCAGACATCCTGGAATGTGAAGTCAAGTGGGCCTTAGAAAGCATCACTACGAACAAAGCTAGTGGAGGTGATGGAATTCCAGTTGAGCTATTTCAAATCCTGAAAGATGATGCTGTCAAAGTGCTGCATTCAGTATGCCAACAAACTTGGAAAACTCAGCAGTGGCCACAGGACTGGAAAAGGTCAGTTTTCCTTCCAATCCCAAAGAAAGGCAATGCCAAAGAATGCTCAAACTACTGCACAATTGCACTCATCTCCCATGCTAGTAAAGTGACGCTCAAAATTCTCCAAGCCAGGCTTCAGCAATACGTGAACCGTGAACTTCCTGATGTTCAAGCTGGTTTTAGAAAAGGCATCAAATTCCCAACATCTGCTGGATCATGGAAAAAGCAAGAGAGTTCCAGAAAAACATCTATTTCTGCTTTATTGACTATGCCAAAGCCTTTGACTGTGTGGATCACAATAAACTGTGGAAAATTCTGAGAGAGATGGGAATACCAGACCACCTGACCTGCCTCTTGAGAAATCTGTATGCAGGTCAGGAAGCAGCAGTTAGAACTGGACTTGGAAGAACAGACTGGTTCCAAATAGGAAAAGGAGTGCGTCAAGGCTGTATATTGTCACCCTGCTTATTTAACTTCTATGCAGAGTACATCATGAGAAACACTGGACTGGAAGAAACACAAGCTGGAATCAAGATTGCCGGGAGAAATATCAATAACCTCAGATATGCAGATGACACCACCCTTATGGCAGAAAGTGAAGAGAAACTAAAAAGCCTCTTGATGAAAGTGAAAGAGGCGAGTGAAACAGTTGGCTTAAAGCTCAACATTCAGAAAATGAAGATCATGGCATCCGGTCCCATCACTTCATGGTAAATTGATGGGGAAACAGTAGAAACAGTGTCAGACTGTATTTTGGGGGGCTCCAAAATCACTGCAGATGGTGACTGCAGCCATGAAATTAAAAGACGCTTACTCCTTGGAAGGAAAGTTATGACCAATCTAATAGCATATTCAAAAGCAGAGACATTACTTTGCCAACTAAGGTCCCTCAAGTCAAGGCTATGGTTTTTCCAGTGATCATGTATGGATGTGAGAGTTGGACTGTGAAGAAGGCTGAGCACTGAAGAATTGATGCTTTTGAACTGTGGTGTTGGAGAAGACTCTTGAGAGTCCCTTGGACTGCAAGGAGATCCAACCAGTCCATTCTGAAGGAGATCAGCCCTGGGATTTCTTTGGAAGGAATGATGCTAAAGCTGAAACTCTAGTACTTTGGCCACCTCATGCGAAGAGTTGACTCATTGGACAAGACTTTGATGCTGGGAGGGATTGCAGGCAGGAGGAGAAGGGGATGACAGAGGATGAGATGGCTGGATGGCATCACGGACTCGATGGACGTGAGTCTGAGTGAACTCCGGGAGTTGGTGATGGACAGGGAGGCCTGGCGTGCTGCAATTCATGGGGTCACAAAGAGTCGGACACGACTGAGCGACTGAACTGAACTGAACTGAACTGATGGTATTTATGTTAACATGTAATGGGTTTACTACTATTATTATAACATGAATCCATTAATACATATTAAAAACTGTCCTGGTCTTAATTGATATTATAAACATTGACCACTTTAAGCCATATAAATAAAACCTCTTGGGGAAGTTCAGTAATTTTTACGAGTGTAGAGGCTTCCTGAGACTTTGAGATTCACTGGATTAGAACATCGCTTAGCACAAAGGAGGAGGCACAGCTGCTAATCTCCAGTTAATCTTAGCAGCAATAATAATAGCCTTTCATTGAAGATTTATATTGTGTGCCAGACACTGTGCTTTTTGCTTTACATGCATTGTCTAATATGATTTTTTAACAAGCCGTGATGTGATAGGGACAATTGTTAGTTTTAGTTTGCAGAGGAGGAAAACAAGGTACAAAGAGGCTAGGTAATTTGAAGCAGGTCACACAGCTATGAAAGAGCAGAAATGAGGCCCAGGCTGTCTGAGTCCAGGGATTCTGCCCCTCAGAGTTGCCTTTACGTTATTCCTTCATCTGTAAAGCTCCCACCAAGTTGATTGTAGGATCAGAGTGCACTCTCTCTCCCCAAGTGTTTCCAGGGCTTTCTATGAACCGTCCAATCAGCGCCTTCCTTGGGGTCACACTGCAGTCCGCACCAGCCGTCCTACATGCTGGTCTCTCCCCGTCTCTCGTCACACCCCTGGCTGAAGGTGGTCAGCCACTCCACTGATGGTGCCCCTCCGGTGCCAGCCACCACCTCAGGACCCTTGGAATGCCAGGTGCTGCATTCTATCAGTGCTGACCCCATCATGGGTGGATTCCAGCGCGAAGTGAGAATGCGAGACTTCTTCTGCAAACATAGTTCAGATTTTAGGAGTGCAACAGTAGAACCCAGATCAAGCGGGATGGGGTGGTGTGCGTGGGTTGCATGCCCATGAGGCTGGCCCTGGGCTCTGTGCCTCGGCCTCTGCGGACCAGTCCCATGTCATGCCCTCAGGATTGAAGGCAGTGGCCTGGGGCCCGTGTGTTCACACCTTTCCTCAGGGAACGGGTCTTGGAGGTCCCATCTTTATCCCTCTGATGGGACTTCCCTGGTGGCTCAGACAGGAAAGAATCTGCCTGCAATGCAGGAGACCCAGGTTTGACCCTGGGTTGGGGTAGACCCCTGAAGAAGGGAATGTCTACCCACTCCAGTGTTCTTACCTGGAGAATCCTGTGGACAGAGGAGCCTGGAGGGCTATAGTCATGGGGTTCCAAGAGTCAGACACGACTGAGCGACCTAGGGATGATTGAGTCGGGCTCATAGGGTCGGGAGGCGCTGAGCATGTCCCGTTTTCTTCTTCTTCTCCTGCTGATGGCAGAACCAAACCCTCGTGCTCATCTGCGGCGTGATTGGTGGAAGAGCGTTCCGCAGATGAGTTACCTGGTACTCTCCAGAGATGTATCAGGGACCTGTGATATCCTGCAGGCATTCTATGGGTAAAGAGATTTGAAATGGAGAGAAGATTGAGAACTGTATTTTCTAAAAAGCATGAAGTATATGATATATTCATCAAGACTCCTTCCCTACAGGCTGTACACAATGAAACTATCTTAAACCAAAGAGGAACATTTATCGACTTATTTAACCACACCAGGAGACGGATAGAGCGGACTGGTTTCAGGCATAAGTAAATTCATGGCTGTGACTGAGTCTGCACTTTCACTATTAGAGTCTTATTCCTGCTCCTCTGAGCGGCCTTAGCCCTAGACCCAGGGCCATTCCTGGACCAGCCTCTGCGGCCCGGGGATATGAGGCGATTATTGGCCCAGACTGTGTCCACACCACAGGACGATGCAGGGAAGGCCAGCACCCAGCACCAGGACAAGACACGGGAGGAGAGGGGGAGGAAGCGTCATTTGCCCCGAGAAGGAACAGCTGTCCCAGACAGAACCTTGAACATGGCAAAGATGTTGCTAATTTAATCACTAAGCACTGTCTGACGCTTTTGTGACCCCACGGGCTGTAGCCCGCCAGGCTCCCTGTCCCTGGGATTTCCCAGGCAAGAATCCTGGAGTGGGTTGCCGTTCCCTTCTCGAGGGGCTCTTCCCAACCCAGGGATATACCTGTGTTTCCTTCACGGCAGGTGGATTCTTTAGCACTGAGCCGCCTGGGAAGCCCTGGCGGAGACATGGTCCCCCCGGAATAGTCTTTCACAGAAACGTGAGCCTCGATGTTGGTGAACACTCAGCATAATGCAGGCGATGGGTTGGGACGCAGTTTGGGAGTAACTGTTGTTTATTAGAAATGGCATCAGGTAAGTGCTGACGTGCGTATCTTAGCAAAATCAGGGGATCCGGGAGAAGAAAGGTAAATCAGCAGAGACCCCTTGTCCTTGGGACAGAATATAGACTCATCCATATGTCACGTTTGTGTCTGTTTTAGGATTTGGGGGATCTTGCCTGTGTTTTTCAGTGCCAGGGTGTGATAAGACAGGTTTTTAAAATTTCCAAACTTGCAATTTAAGAATAAAATTTTACCAAGACAAAGATAAAAAGAAGCAGTGACCTGGAGATTTTATGTCAGATCAATATTGCATGATTCATTTATTGCATAAACATATCCAATGGGAAAAAAAGCAAATATGCAAAGGCCACTCACTTGAGTAACGAAAGGCTGCCCTCCCCCGTGAACTGGTGGTCTGTGAAGGATGAGCTCAATGAAGAGTTAGCACTGCTTCTGTTTGTGTGTGTCCCGTGTTTTGCATCAAAGGTAGTATCTTTGTGCGAAGTCTGTATTTGCTCACCCACTCCTTCCCCCGAATGGAGAGATCAGATAAATCAGAGGCTCCCAGGAGACGGCGAGGGTGGCTTTCTTAAGGGACGGTGGAATGAAGGAGAAGTCTGATTTGCTCTGGTTCAGTGATTTCTTAAAATTCTTTGCAAGGCTGACCTATTTCTAATTCCTTGAGCCTATAGTCTGAAAGGTCATTAATCTGGGCTTGGTTCACGATACTGAGACTTAAGACTTCTATTTCTTAAATGCCAAAGGCATGTCAGATTGCCTTTTGAAATGCTGGTATCTCTATTCAGGCGTGCTGTGGTTAGTGAAGAGGTGCATCAGCAATTTCCTTTCTCCTGGAAACATTCACCTCGCCAAAAGAGCCACTTCTGGTTTTGGGTTTTTTTCTTTTTTTCTTTTTTTTGGCTCTTTGAATCTTTGCCATGGATTAAAAAGACAAACCAGTCTCCTCCACGCACTTCCTTTTTGTCAAGTATGGGGACAGACAGGGATGTGTTTGCTGAAGACTGGCACACATCACGTGTAGTTTCTGGGAGTGAAATTGGAGGAAAGACAGGAACATGCCAATTCCCTCTCATCACTGCTCTTCCCCTTCTTGCGGATGACGTCTGAGCTCTGCGTTGTCACGGACAGGCTCTCTTGGGCTGTCTCTCTGTTTGCTTCACCAGTCTCTCATCTCTCTTCTTCCCAAACTTTCTTTTGACCTCTAAGAACCTTGGTTCCCCTTGGGGCTTTGGTAAATGCCATTCTCCACCCTTTTACCTGGCTGATTCCTACCAGCTTTTCAGGTTTCAACTCCGACACCTCTCCTTCAGGGGGCTTAACGTGATTCCCCGGGCCTGAGGTTGAGACTGCTCTTGGTGTTCCCGGAGCTTTCTGCAAGGACACACTTCCTCTGCACTTAATCGCCCGCTGACTTGTCCTTCTTGACCTGTTGCTGCCTTTCCCTTGCTCCCTTCTTTCCCCTCTCCCCCTCATCGCTTCCCGCGTCCTCCTTCCCTTGAGCGCACTCTTTTTGTACAGCCTCCCGATAGCACAGGGGAAGCGCACAGTCCTCTCGCCCCCACACTGGCTGTCTTTCACTTGCATCTCCAGACTCTGTCCCAGCTGCCTTGCTCGGCACCTGGGAAGCTGGCCAGGGGACCCGCATCCATAGGCTCCTGGCCTTCCGGTCGCCTTCCGCGCTTGCCCTTCAAGGGCACAGAGGGTTGGGGAGAAGGGACATGAGGAACGAGTTCTGCACCTCCCCTCCTGCCGCGTCCCTCTACCAAAGGCTGCGGGCTCCCTCAGTGTCCCTCCTTACTCAGTCACCCCGCTGGCTTCTGGTTCTGCCTCTCATTCTTTTGCCTTCAGGCCTGCCTGGGATTGTTAACGGTTCCCCCATCACTGTTTCAGGGGCACAGTTCTGAACTTTGTTCAATTCAGTTCAGTTGCTCAGTCGTGTCCGACTCTTTGTGACCCCATGAATTGCAGCACGCCAGGCCTCCCTGTCCATCACCATCTCCCGGAGTTCACTCAGACTCACGTCCATCGAGTCCGTGATGCCATCCAGCCATCTCATCCTCTGTCGCCCCCTTCTCCTCCTGCCCCCAATCCCTCCCAGCATCAAAGTCTTTTCCAATGAGTCAACTCTTCTCATGAGGTGGCCAAAGTAATGGAGCTTCAGCACGGAAGGAGACCGGAAGGCCAGGAGCCTATGGATGCGGGTCCCCAGGCCAGCTTCCCAGGTGCCGAGCAAGGCAGCTGGGACAGAGTCTGGAGAAGCAAGTGAAAGACAGCCAGTGTGGGGGCGAGAGGACTGTGCGCTTCCCCTGTGCTATCGGGAGGCTGTACAAAAAGAGTGCGCTCAAGGGAAGGAGGACGCGGGAAGCGATGAGGGGGAGAGGGGAAAGAAGGGAGCAAGGGAAAGGCAGCAACAGGTCAAGAAGGACAAGTCAGCGGGCGATTAAGAGTCCAAGGGACTCTCAAGAGTCTTCTCCAACACCACAGTTCAAAAGCATCAGTTCTTCGGCGCTCAGCCTTCTTCACAGTCCAGCTCTCACATCCATACATGACCACAGGAAAAACCATAGCCTTGACTAGACGGACCTTAGTCGGCAAAGTAATGTCTCTGCTTTTGAATATACTATCTAGGTAGGTCATAACTTTTCTTCAAGGAGTAAGCATCTTTTGATTTCATGGCTGCAGTCACCATCTGCAGTGATTTTGGAACTGAACTTTGTTACTTCCCTTAAATGCTGCCTCAGTGTGTAAACAGCCCCTTTGTTAAATGCCCTTTAGTGGCGCAGTTGGAGTGTGCATCTCTTTCCTGTTGAGACCCTGACTTTGGACTATCACCTCCAATCCTGGTTCCTGCCACTTTCCCCAGAGGTCATCCCAGTTATAACCATGTCTTCTACCCGCCACAATCCTAGATTCTAATGCAGCGCATCACACCCAGAGAAGGGTTCCAATAAAGGCTGGCTAAGTGCTATTGCTGAGTCTTGAGCTCCCAGGAGAAGATGGGTCAAAAGTTGCTAATTCCAGGTAAACACTTTTTCCCTCTGCATATCATGAAGATGAGACAGGATCACAGTAATTAGAGTGGAAAATTCCTTCACCGCTGTGGCAGCAGATAGCCATTATGTGTTCCCATGAAAGACTCAGGAATGGTATTAAAATAATCTGCTGTATACCATCAAAAATTGAAAGCACATTCTTTCCTTTGAAACAAGATCTGCTTTTGGAAGCTTCCACTGCAACACCCATCCATCTAAAACTTCTCTCTGAGGACACGGGTAAGATGCAGTTTGTTTCATAATAAGCCTCAAGAGTTTACTTTAAAGACATGATTACCCAGAAGGCGATGAGAGCTGTCTACAGTTTCTTCCGTTTCAAGAATATTTCTATCCTGAGGAAACGCAGGATGAGCTCCAAAGTTTCATTGGAAATGCTGGCTTGTGAATTACACAGAAAATAGAACCGTTGCTTATCCGTGATTCATCCTGGCCTGGACTTTGTACCCCCAGTTAGAGTGCTCAGATATGGAGCACAAAGCCCCGTCAGAAGCCCACTTAACTGTCAGACCCGTAGGCACGCTGTGAGCCGGCAGCCTTGGTTTTTCCCTAGTTTCATAGCTGAGCTTAGTGACTTTTAAAACCACGCTGGGCCTTTGTGTATCAGGCCGTTATCAAGGCCTCCATTGGTAGTGTCCTCATCGCGCCCCTGGCATGCCTGTTCTCAGCCCATCCTCCTCTCAACGCCGCCGTGAGTAAGGGATGCTCTCAACGTCGCTTTACAGGCGAGGACCTTGCGGAGCAAAGAACTTCTCCCGCTGAGCGGTGGAGGCGGCACTTCCCTCGCAGTCCGGGTTCTTGGTCAGCTACTGCCTTCCATCCGAGTGCAGGAAGTAAAGTTGAGCTCTGGGCTCTTCCTGCTGCTTTTATCCCCTTCCACTTTTGTGTTTATCTCTCTGTGTTTAATGATTTGCGCTCAAAGGTTGCGCGATGGGACAGAAACCATATTTGGTCCCCATACTACCTCCCCTCCAAGGTCCTTAAAAGTGTGAAATTTTTACTGAGTCACACTTCTGGACTACTCCTTAGCATCCCTGACTACATACAACCCCCTCTGGTTTAGGTTTCTATATAGAATTCCACTGAAAGGAGCAACTCATTGCCAAGTAATCTATTGCTCCTTAAATTCATAATAAATTATTTCTTTCAAAAGGAAAAAAAAGACACTCAGTTTGGTTTGGGGATATCTTCACCCATCTGGAGAAGGAAAATGGCAACCCACTCCAGTACTCTTGCCTGAAGGATCCCATGGAGGGAGGAGCCTGGTAGGCTACAGTCAGTCCATGGGATTGCAGAAAGTCAGACAGGACTGAGCGACTTCACTTTCACTTTCTTTCACCCATCATTAAAAAACATTGACAACCCTAGTGGAAACAGTTTGCCCCTTGAATTCCTTTTAGGCTCTTCTGCTTGGGTTGGGGAGAAAGTCTTACTTTCTAATAAGTACTTGTAGTATTGGTACTACAAGTAGTACCAACAGTTACTACAAGTTGTGCCGGTAGTACAAATAGTTAATAGGTATTAGCGTAATATCGGAGAAGGCAATGGCACCCCACTCCAGTACTCTTGCCTGGAAAAACCCATGGACGGAGGAGCCTGGTAGGCTGCAGTCCATGGGGTTGCTGAGAGTTGGACATGACTCAGTGACTTCACTTTCACTTTTCACTTTCATGCCTTGGAGAAGGCAATGGCAACCCACTCCAGTGTTCCTGCCTGGAGAATCACAGGGACGGGGGAGCCTGGTGGGCTGCTGTCTACGGGGTCACACAGAGTCGGACACAACTGAAGTGACTTAGCAGCAGCAGCAGCGTATTATTAGCATCACTTTATCACTTGTTAATCTTCTTTTTAACAAAACAAGAGCCCACGTCAGGCTCAGACCCTTGAGTAGCTGTCGATATAAAATTAATAGCATTTTAGTGTTTGTGTTGTGATATATTCAAGGTTGTCTATTTAATACCAGTGATACTTGGTGCTTTACATTTATGGTTTTCATAAAATGTTCTCATTTAAATAAATTTAGCTAAGTAAAAAGGAGAGCTGATTGAAAGAGAAGGATTTCACGTCTTTATAAGAACTGTTGCACAGATGTGGCAAGAATTGTGTGTGAGGTATACAAATGGATGGAGCTTGAGAACCATTAAGAACAAAGATGGAGCTGGCTTTGAATCCTGAATATATGTTTTGCTAGTAAGCTGGCCTTCAGCAAGTTATCTTTTCCAAGTCTTGATTCTCCCAAAATAGAAATGGGAATGTTACATACATCATAGTTTTATTATGAAATTGTAATGAGATAATATGTGTAGAACACTTGGCTTATTATCTGGCACGAAGGAAGCATTCAAAACATGGTTGCCATTTGTTGTTCTGATTATATTTTATTTCTCCACGAGACAATGCCATTATTAGATGAGCTGTAGGCAAACCCTGGCATTACAGGGAACTGAAAAATAAATCTTGCTATATTCCTAAAATGGTCTGGCTTCTTTATATCAGCTGGAGTGGCCTGAATAGACAACGGCTCCTGCGGGTTAATTATTGTCAGACGGATCGGCCGCCGACCAACTCTTCTAAGACTATTGTTGTTGGCAGATGTCCCTCAGTGTTGTCCTGGTGTATAAACAATGATCCCCTACAAGTCACGTCCTTTAGTTTCTCTGGTGTATGTTCCACAAGCGGTTTGTTTTGGCAGGTCCTCCAGGAAGTCACATTAACATAGCTACAGGTGGTTTATTAAGATTTCATTTTGGTTGAGGAGGGTGCCTGGTTACATTTGCCTTAAACATTTTCAGTCTGTAAAGATTTGAGAAATGCGAGATTCTCCTGGGTCTTGACTGTCTATTCTGTATCTTGGGACAGATTCAAAACAATTTTCTGGGTAAAGTCTTAGAATTCTGGCTTTAGAACTGGGCTGTTCTAGCTTCCTTTTATTTCTATCTTCTCAGCTCCTCCAATACTCCAAGAATAAATTCTGATCATCAGGGTTGTAATGGAACAAACTGGAGGGAGAGAGAATTTTAGAATGCTATCAGTAAGGAAAGTATCGGAGAGTGAGGAAACTTGGAGAAAGGGAAGAAGGCCATACTTAGGGGAGGGGCCCTTGTTTCCGGGGGCCCACTCATCACTTTATGGGGACAGCAGGCAAAGGGGAGAGTCAGAGAGTTGCTTGCTGGTTGGGTACATCTTCTGGGCGAGCAAGGGTTCCCTCCCAACAGTGTCCAGCCAGTGGACTGTACCCATTACCATGGTGGTCTGCCTGCCTTTGTAGGGACTCAGTATGACTTTGGCTTAAAACGAAAGCAATTCATTTTCCTCTAAGCCTGGGGCTGATGTGGCAATCCTCAGTGTCTGTCCCCCAGACACCTTCTTCCTTGTTTTTCCTGCATTACTAAGGCAACTTCCTGGTCTGCGGGCTCCAGATTGTTTGCTGCGGTATCCGCATTTCTGTCAGGGGCGAGAAATAAATGGAGAACAGTGGGCAAAGCCATTTCTCTCAAGGCCAGGAACTAGAATTTGCACACATCACTTCTCAGAGCCCTTAACAAATATTTACCTAGCATCTTGGACCCAGTTACTATGAGTAAAGCATACTGAATTTCTACCTCCAGCATAGAAGGCCAGCTGCATTTTTCAGAGAATATGTTCTCAATTCCTTGACAAAAAAAAATATCTATCATGTTTTAAGAATAACAACATGCATTCATATTGCAAGAAGAAATATGTTGAGAGGTGAAAGGTCGGCAACAGTCCTCTAGGCAAGATCCTACCCTCATGGAGCTTACAGGCTACTGATGAACATACGTAAGCAAGAAAATAAGCAGATTTTAAACTGGTGGCCAGTTGTGGCGAGTATTTTGAAAGAAAAAAGTCTGCATGTGTGAACAGAAAATAGCGGAAAGCATATCCTTTTGATGGATGATAGTCAACACTCTGAGAAGCTGTCATTATAAGGTTGATCCGTCACAAGCAGGAAGCCATGTAAAATGCAGGGGAGGGAACAGGAAGTAAGGACTAAGTAAACCTCACCGTTGGAGTGTTACAGAGCAGTGGAAAGTAACAGAGCCATAGCCGCCTGCAGCAATGCGGATAGATCTGAGATGCACGCAGCAGAGTGATAAGAACAAATCACCCGAGACTCTGTACACCGGAAGACCGTCTTCATAAAGCTCAAAGCACCAGCAGAACTAAGCAGCGTGTCATTTAGAGATGCACACGCAGGTGATAGAGCTAAGAACAAAAGACGGAAGAATGATACACACCAAATGCTGAATGATGTACACCTGGCGGGGAGAGAGAGAAGATGCGACTATATCCCAGGTCACGCTTCAGCTTTCACGTTAGGTGTCATAGTCGTGGGCGCTCCGTTATGCTTTCTAAATTATATATGTATTAAATGTATTTTAATATATCAGATACTGCCTAATGCAAGACATTTTGAGAAACACAGGTCAGGGCATGTAGTTCAGTCGCCTGCAGAATCCCTGCAGAAGGGTGAGCCGGGCGGGGAGGGTGCGCGGTGACCCACAGGACACTCCCTGCGGACGGGGTGCTGCCACGTGGCTCTGCTCGTGGTGCCCATGTGGGCTTTCCACCTTCACACGTCCGGAGAGGCCTATTGTTCTCGAAAAGCATGCCACCTTCATCTTCATGAGCCATATTCCGATCTTTAAATGAAGGCAGTGATTCCAAACTTTAAAACCTCTGCGAGACACACCGTACCTTTTAGGGAACATATTGATCCTCTGAAATAGGGTACGTGGAGGTGAGCACGGATTTAGTTATCGATTTGCAAAGAAAATGCCTACATTTATTTCTACCACGTTCCCCTGAGGTGGAAGCACGCAGGCAGGAAACCCGAGCTCTCTGCGTCCCCAGAGTGTGCTCCTTCCAACCTGGCGCTCTGCTAGGCCTCTCTGCATCTCTCACCTGTGAGCTCTGAGTGCAGAGCGTGTGAAGATGATGTGAGAGCCGCGGTGATGGGTGGCTGCAGTTTGATCTGCTCTTTCACTCTGCGTGACACCCTCCTGCTGCCTTCCAGACCCCTGTCCCCCAGACCCCAACCTCTCCCTAAGGACCCTTGGAGGAACGGGCTTCCCTGAGCTAAGACCACCGATGCTGGGAGACCTAGGTCGTGTTGCACACCATTGGGACTGAATGCTTTCCATAGAAGAATGTGTGTATATATATATATCTTTAGGAAAGAAAAGTTTCAACTGTAAGGCATTATTTCTACTAACACCTGCCCATGACATCATTGGCTATTTGTTTGCATGTTAACACAGTGGTTATCACCTGAGTGGGAGGCAATTTTGTCCTCCCCAGGGGACGTTTAGCAGTGTCTGGAGATAGATTTGGTTGTCGCAAGTGGAGATTGGACGTTTCTGTCTTGTGGGAAGAGGCCAGGGATACTACTAAATATCCTACAATGAACAGGGCACCCTCTTCAACCCAAAAGCCCCGGACAAAGAACTATCCAGCCCCATATGTCAGTAGTCAATAGGACTGAGGCTCAGACACCCTACCCCTCACTTACATCCCCACCACAGAGCAAAGGTAAGTGAAGCCACAGTCTGGGCCATTCATCCCCTGTGAATTAGGAAAGATGTGTGCTTTGCGGAAGGGGGGCAGGTGGGTATGGTAGGGGGTGTAACCAACATGAATTTACAAGGCATGCCCTTTAGCAAGAGCTGGGATTTGTGGCCACGATTGTGGTTTTTATTAAAGTGTAATGCTCACAAGCAGTAGAGGAGATTTGTTATTCTAAAGACAGTTGCACACCAAAGCATGCTATTGTATAATCTGGCATTTTCCTCACCAGGGAGCTGTGGTGCATTACTCACAAGTGACAGAAACCAACGAGCTTCGCCTCCCAAGGGGCTAGTGCATCCGTTTAAAGGGAGCAAGCGCCATGCAGATCCGCCCCCGCCGCGTCCCCAGCAGAGAGCAGGGTGGAGGTGAGCATCTTTTCAGGCATGGCAAGTCCACGCCCACTCCCACCCCAGAAAGGGGTGAGTCAAGCGTCACTGTATTCTGGTGGCAGGAGCGCAGGCCGAGCGCAGCGCCTTGGGTTTTATTCTAGGCTCTGGCTTGGAAAGTGCCCTTAGGGATGTCCTGTTTCTCTTCCTGGAACCACACCTCGTGGGGCTAGGAGCTTGGGCTTGGGGGTTAGTCAGGCATTACTTCAAATGCAGGTTCAGCACTGAATGGTATGGCTCCCTGGGTCTTCACTTTTCTTCATATTAAAAACATAGTCGTGCTTGTCTTAGAGGCTTACTCTGAGGGTGAAAGAGACAAGGGTTCGCAAACACTCAGTACTTGCCTGGCGCAGTAAGGACCCAGTAAACATCTGCAGCCAGCGTCCTGCCCTAGTGCCCAAATGCGCGATGAAGTCAGCCTGCCTGCCTTCTGGGCCTCACAGAACAGCGGTGGATTGAAATGAAACTGTGGGTGGGAAAGCACGTGGAAAATTTTTAAATGCTGTATCAATGTAAATTGACATCAGTGTAATGTAATGAAATCGATGTAAATATCAATATAAATAAAGTGTTTATTGTGCTGATCCTAAGAAAAAAGAACAGTTATTACCCACCATAATTATAACTGATTAGATGTGTAAGGAAATTAGAATTGCTTTAGTTAAAACCTTCAATTTTAGAAAAATAAAAATTATCATTAGAGACATAAATTTCATTAACCCCAGAGTGCTCTCTTCATTTTCCATGAAGTTAATGCTGGTTAATGTTTGGCAATGCAGCTAGAGTATGTCAGCATCAGATGAACCGTCCCCAACATACAGTCATAAGTCTCAGTGTCTTCCTCTCTATAATGGGTATGATTATAAAAACTAATTCCCAGGGCAGTACTGCAGAATGAGATCATGCAGGTAAATGCCTGATGCATGAAAATCCTTCAGAAATGATCATCATCACTGTCCTTATTAATGCTAATAATTGAGATGATGTAGGTACAAGCATCTCTCCCAGAGTTTGACTTAAGTGGGACCCAATATACATTCACTTGCATGTTGTTCAAAGGAGTATCTTAGTGTCTGGAGAATCATTGATGAAGGGAACTCTAGGTCTTCCTGAAGAAGGTGAAGTCGCTCAGTCGTGTCCGACTCTTTGTGACCCCGTGGACTGTAACCTACTAGGCTTCTCCGTCCATAGGATTCTCCAGGCAAGAATACTAGAGTGGACTACCATTTCCTTCTCCAGGGGATATTCCCGACCCAGGGATCGAACCCGGGTCTCCCACATTGGAGGCAGACGCTTTACCCTCTGAGCCACCAGGGAAGCCCCATTCTTCCTGAAGAATCCACCATTATATAGTCTGGTTCCTGCACGTCACCGGAAGGTCCTGGACTAGCTAGTGGCATCTTCTCGTAGCTTCAGAAACAAGGAAAAGTGTCTGGCTGATCTCGAATTCTGATAGCAGTACAATTCCACAAGCCCCAAACCGTGATTTTTGTTTTGGATTTTGAGGACTTATGAGTATTTAGGGTGAGCAGTAGAGCTCATTGCACATGTTCAGATGGCCCTGAAACAGTGGTTTTCACACCTGGGCTTGCATAAGAACCGTCTGGAGGACTTGTGGAAACAAAGGTTGTTGTTACCCCACCCGCCCCGTGGGTCTGAGCTGGAGGCCTGTGTTTCTCATTTCTAACAAGATCCCAGGTGACGCTGCTGCTGCTGCTTCAGGGACCACGTTTCAGAATCACTGTCCCAGTAGCATTTCTCATAACTGCTGACAGTGGGGGCCAGATCATTCTCCATTGCCCTATAGGATGTTTAGCAGCATCTGGGCCTCTGCTCACTACATGCCAGTAGCAGTTGTGGCAACAAAAAATATCTCCAGACATTACCTGTCCTCTGGGGGCTGAAATCACTGCTGCTTGAGAACTGCTGCTCTGGAGTACATAATCTAGAATTCAGTTCCACTCATTCCTTGTAGTAGTGATGTGACTGCAGCTGTATAGCTGTGCCTGTCCAAGCTTAGCTTCTTCATCTGTTTAATGAGTACAAGAATGCAGCTTCATAAAGCCCTAAGTAAGGATTAAGAGATAATACAGATGCTTGGGTCACAGTGAGCAGTGATGCTGGAAAAGATAGAAGGCAAAAGGAGAAGCGGGTGGCAGAGGATGAAATGGTTGGATAGCATCACTGACTCGATAGACACAAATTTGGGTAAATCTGGGAGATAGTGGAAGACAGAGGAGCCTGGTGGACTACAGTCCACGGGGTTGCAAAGAGTCAGACGTGACTTAGTGACTGAATAACAACTAAGTAAAATGATTGTTTGCCCATCAAAAAATTCTCACATTGTAGGGATCAGCTTGGTTGGTGGTTGAAGTGAAGAGTTTTAAGACTCTCATCTAAAGTCAAGTGACTTCCAGAAAACTCTTTTCAAAATGTCCATCCAAGCAAAGAACTCCAAATCAGCAAGATTCCCCTCCAGAGCTCTGAGCTAACATCCAGTTGTTATCTAGATAAATAGACCCCAATCCTTAGCTTGCAAAGGACCGGCTACAAAAGCTGGTTCTAGCTTTATGAGCCCACTTCCTATTTGTTTAGTTAAGCTTGGTATAAGAAGGACCTCTTTCCATTTTTTATCACTCACAGTTTATTTTCCGCCTTGCTCTAGAAGTGAGTATTAGAATCTGGAACACTGCTACATTATGAGTTTCTAAACAACTGCTCTTAAAGAGTGATATATGCTGGCACACACAAGGGATCACGGATTTTCCTTTGGCTGTCAGCTCTTGAAATTACCCAGCAATCCCAAAATGAATTTCCACTAATCTGACAGTTCTGCCTCTCTTGACATGATGTACTGTGTATTCAGTGGTCAGCAGGGACTACTTAATTGCAGTTAAGCCTGTGCTGTGCATTGTGGCATTGAAAATAGAGCAGCGTGTAATGTGGTTAAACTTTCTGCCTCTCCGGGCCCAGATGGGTGGGTGGAACTCATTTTTTTTTTGGAAACTTTTAACCTGGTAGCACTTACACTGAATTAAGTTTTCCTGGCTATCAGCTTTAATTCATTCACTTTTCAGATTTTAAAGATTAGAATCAAAACTGAAATCAAATTCCTCCTAGAAGATAGAGGAATATCAGATAAAACCGCTATTGAGTTAAAGATGCCTCAGAAACTTCATAGGGGCTTCCCAGGTGGTGCTCGTGGTAAAGAACCCACCTGCCAGTGCAGGAAACGCGGGTTCGATTCCTGGGTCAGGAATATCCCCTGGCGTAGGAAGTGGCAACCACTCTAGTATTCTTGCCTGGAAAATGTCATGGACAGAGGAGCCTGGCATACTGCAATCCATGGGGCTGCAAAGAGTCGGAGACAATGAGTCACCACAAAAGTTTAATGAAGGAAAAATGCACCAACATAACACATAACACGTTTGTGTTCTTACCATCACTTGAGAGTTTTCAGGTGGTATCTCCTTTTGTTGCTAAAGCATTCCAAATAAACAGGGACAAATTTTTGCCTCCACTTTACAGATGGGAAAACTGAGGCTTAGAAAATTAAGTAACTTCACAAGATCTGGGGGTGTGTGGGCAGAACCAGGATTTGAGCCCAGGTTTCCCTGATAATGATCTGTGTTTTTTAGCACTATACTAAGTACCCTAAGTATATTAGACATTGCTGAGTTTAAATTGCTTATTTTACAGATGGACAAATTAGTTTCAGATGCTTAGAAGTGACTTTTTCAGAATCAAGTTACCCCAGACACAGAAAATTAGCCTGGGGTTTTCCATAAGTCTTATTTTTAATAATAATGTAGTGCTTTGCAGTTTTAAAGTACTATAACATCCATTATGTCGCATTTGGGCTTCTCACGTAGCTCAGTCAGTAAAGAATCTGCCTGCAATGCAGGAGACCTGGGTTCGATTCCTGGGTCGGGCAGTTCCCCTGAAGAAGAACGTGGCAGCCCACTCCAGTATTCTTTCCTGGAGAATCCCACGGATAGAGGAGCCTGGCAGGCTACAGTCCGTGGCGTCGCAAGAGTCGGACACAACTTAGCAACTGAACGCCATCGCATCTCACATTGACTTTTGGTTTTCAAACAGTTTTGTGTGTGAACTGACAACCCAAGGAGAGGGGCATTCCGGTCAGTGCCTGCCTTGTCTCACAGCTGGATCTCATGACGCTCATCTGGAGCGCAGCCGCAAAACGCTCCTGTGCGGTGTCTGTGCTCACGTGAAAAGTAGACTCAAATGGATCAGTACTGTTTCAGCAAATACTGTGAAGCTTCTGATATGGGCCAGGTAGGTGCTGGAAATATAGCAGGGAGTAAAAACAGTCAAAAATCCCCCGCTCTAAGAGAGATTACATTCTAGAGGGCAGAGGCGGATGATTAACTAGATAAACAAGCAAAATAGACAGTCTGTCAGATGTTAGGTGGGAAGTCATGAAATAAGGCTTGGAAGAGGAAGAGGGAGCCCCGGGGGAAGGAATTAAGCTTGTAAGCAGACAAGGTGATATTTGAACAAAAACATAAAAGGCATGAGGAACAAGCTTCTTGAATATCTGAGGAAGGGCGTTTTGGGCAGAGGGAGCAGTGAGTATAGGTTGCAGTGTCCTGTGTTTAAGGAACAGGACGGGTTCAGAAACTATGATCGTGGCATCTAGTCCCATCCCTTTGTGGCAAATAGAAGGGGAAACCATGGAAACACTGTCAGACTTTATTTTCTTGGGCCCCAAAATCACTGCAGATGGTGACTGCAGCCATGAAATCAAAAGCCGCTCCTTGGGAAAAAAGCTATGACCAACCTAGACAGCTAATTAAGAAGCAGAGACATTACTTAACCGACAAACGTCCATCTAGTCAAAGATACGGTTTTTCCAGTTGTCGTGTATGGATGTGAGAGTTGGACTGTAAAGAAAGCTGAGCGCCAAAGAATTGATGCTTTTGAACTGTGGTTTAGAAAAAGACTATTGATAGTCTCTTGGACAGCAAGATCAAACCAGTCAATCCTAAAGGAAATCAGTCTTGAGTATTCATTGGGAAGACTGTTGCTGAAGCTGAAGCTCTAAAACTTTGCCCACCTGGTACAAAGAACTGACTCCCTAGAAAAGACCCTGATGCAGGAGGAGACGGGGACATCAGAAGATGAGATAGTTGGATGGCGTCACTGTTTCGATGGACATGAGTTTGAGTAAACTCAGGGAGCTGGTGATGGACAGGGAGGCCTGGCGTGCTGCAGTCCATGGGGTCGCAAAGAGGCGGGCACGACTGAGCGACTGAACTGAAATGAAGGAGGCCAAATGGTTGAGAAGTCTGATTTTTTTTGTTATTGTTCCCAGTAAATTTTTAAGAAAATTGAGGTATAGTTGATATACAATTAATTGTATATTTTAACATACACAGTTTATTAAGTTTTGACATATATATGACATATGTTGAGAGGCAGTTTCGATCCCTGGGTCAGGAAGGTCCCCTGGAGTAAGAAGTGGCAACCACTCCAGTATTCTTGCCTGGAAAATTCCGTGGGCAGAGGAGCCTGATGGGCTCTAGTCCATGGGGTCACACAGAGTTGGAATGAGTACACACACACACACACACACACACACACACACACACACTCATTAAGCTGTCATTAAAATCAGGATAATTTCATCATCCCCAGAAATTTCCTTGTGCTCCTCTGTATTTCCTATTTCCCCAGTATCCCCGTGCTCCTGTCCCTATGAGGCCGCTGGTCTGCTGCTTGCCATGCCAGCTGGGCTTGCATTTTATGGGCTTTGACGCATATGGAATCGTGCAGTGTCTGCTCTGTTATCTTATTGGTCTTCTTTCGCTCATCATAATAACTGTGAGATTCTTTCGTGTTACGCTGCATGTCAATAGCTTGTTTCTTTTCGTTGCCAAGTAGTCTTTGAATATGTGAATATTTCATAATTTGCTGGTCCAATTATTTTTTGGGGGCCATATTTCCAGTTTTTTGGGGCTTCCCCAATAACTCAGTTGGTAAAGAATCCACCTGCAATGCAGGAGACCCTGGTTTGATTCCTGGGTTAGGAAGATCTGCTGGAGAAGGGAATAGGCTACCCACACCAGTATTGGGCTTCCCTTGTGGCTCAGCTGGTAGAGAATCTCCCTGCAATGCAGGAGACCTGGGTTCAGTCCCTGGGTTGTGAAGATCCCCTGGAGAAGGGAATAGGCTACCCACTCCAGTATTCTGGCCTGGAGGATTCCGTGGACTGTATAGTCCCTGGGGTCGCAAAGAGTCAGACATGACTGAGCGACTTTCACTGTCACATTTTCAGTTTGGGGGGGCCTACAGACTGTGAATATTCAGGCATGAGACTGTGTGTGGACATGTTTTCACTTCTTTTGAGTAGATTCCTAGGATGAGAGTGGCTGGATTATATGGTGGCTGTCTATTTAACTTTTTGATAATTTACCAAACAGTCTTCCCAAAGTGCCTGTAGCGTTCTACACTTCCACTGACCGGGTGTGAGTTCTGACTGCTCCACATTAGACCAGTTGGCGTCCACACTTGGTGTGGTCAGTATTATAATTTCAGGTATTTAAATTGTTATGTAGTATTGCTGCACTGGTTTTTTCATCTGTATTTTTCTAATAACTAGCAATGTTGCACAATTTTTCAGGTGCTTATTTGCCATCCTTCTATATGTCTTCTTGGGTGAAGTATTGTTCAAATCTTTTGCCTATTTTTTTCTGTACTGGTCTGTTTCTTTTCTGATTATTGAGTATTCATGTAATCTGGATATGTCTTTTATAAGATATACATTTTGCAAATATTTTCTGCTTATCAAAGGCTTGTCTTTTCATTCTCCTGACAGCATCATATTTAATTCTGATCAAGGCAAATTTATCTTTTTCTTTCAAAATGTATTGTGCATTTGGTGTTGTATCTGAGAAATCTTTGCCTTTGATTATTTTAAAAATTGATTTTCTCATCAAGCAAGAGAAAATGTGCTTCCAAGTTCCTTTAAGTGTTTCCATATTACTTAGGCAACCAAGTTACTTATCAATAAGTGACCACTTGTAATGATTTGTTGATTATGACATAAAAATAATAGTTTCACAATCTTAATCTACTTCCAAGACCTCACCCTTTCACTGTAAACATATCTGGGACCTATGGCCAAGTGGAAGTGGGGGAGCCATGATGTGGGAGCAAGATTTGGTGACCTTAGCGACAGACTGGGGATTTCTCCTCTGCTCTGCTGCTGATCAGAAGCCAGTTGTGGACCTGTCGTGTTCCCTTTTCAGCTTTAGAGTTCCCTTTTCAGCTTTAGAGTTCCCGCAGCAAAATTATGGAGTCACGCCAGATTTTGTTCTCGTCCTACAGCTAGCTAATGAACAGGACATTTATGTGTTGGACATGCTAATTACAGGGACAAATTTTATCCTCTTTTTGGTTTCAGTGAGTATGGATTGAGTATTTTTGCTTATTTTGTTTTTTGTATCAGAAATATTCCTGGCTAACACTCAGTGTGACCTTGGGCAAGGCACTTCCTTTCTCTAGGATTCGGATTTCTTATCTATGAAATGTGGGTCCGTCAGCATTCGTTGGTTTGACGTTTTTCCAGCCTTCATCCATCTTGTCTGGACTTCCCCTGTAGCTCGGCTGGTAAAGAATCTGCCTGCAGTGCAGGAGATCTGGGTTCGATTCCTGGGCCAGGAAGCTCCCCTAGAGAAGGAAACGGCAATCCACTCCAGTGTCTTGCCTGGAGAGTCCCACGGACAGAGGAGCCTGGCGGGTTACAGTCCATGGGGTCACAAGAGTCAGACTTGACTTAGTGACCGAACCACCACCACCATCCAGCCTGTTTCCAAAGAACAAAGCTGTGTAAGGAAGGAAGACAAGATACATAGTTCAGACCCCGACTGCGTTATACGGACCGTGTTTACTCTCTTCCTCTCACTGCTAGAGTGTAACCGTCATGAGGGCAGACGATTTTGTCTGATTTTCTCACTGCTGGAGTCTCAGTATCTGGAATGGTGTCTGACTCAGAGTGTTGCTTTTACACGCACACACACACATTAGATGAATGAAGGCGTTCTTATAGTGCTCATGGGCAACAAGCAGGTTTGGGCACGATCTCCAGATGCTGGTTCTTATTCTAGTGGAAGAGAGGCTGGACTGGCGCCTGTCTCTGTCTGCTTCTTGATTCTCTCCTTGGTTTTTGACTTTTTGTTACAGAAACAACAGATGGAGCAAGCTGAATATTCTCTGAATAAAACACAGGCTTTTAATGCTTTTTCAAGCCTGTAGCGTGTTATCACTTTTGGATCCACAGTATGAAGTGAAGCTCTCGGGATGGATGGATTTCCAGTTTGCAGTGACACAGGAGAGCACTGTGTCTTCACCTCCTTCCTCTTTTACTCATATTCTGTTATCCTAGTAGAACTACTACGAAACCGATCCCCAGCTTTAGGAAACAGGATGTTGCTGGCGCTGTCATATGCTGTTACATAAGGCGCATTATTTGCCATTTTGTCATGACATCGAGCCCAAGCTTTTCTTTTGCTAATAAACCTTCATTTTGTTTTGGGTAACAATATGCTCAGACCCAGGCAACAATAATAATAATGCCTATGAGAGCTATAACTGAATTTTTTTTTTTTTTTTTTTTTTACTGTTTCAGGCACTGTTCTAAGCTGGTGATTTGTTTTTTTTTTTTTTTTAATTTTAAAATCTTTAATTCTTACATGTGTTCCCAAACATGAACCCCCCCTCCCACCTCCCTCCCCATAACATCTCAGTGGGTCATAAGCTGGTGATTTGAATTTACTCATTTAGAACATGAAGGCAGTGGATTAGACTTAGGGTCATCAGGTCCTGATGTCACTGCCTCTGGCCTTACAAACAGCTAAGTATGGCCATAGTACTTCCCTCCACCAGCGAATGGACTGGATAAGTAGGTGGACACTGGAGCCAATTCTGTGACTTTAGAGAGTTTACTTAACATCTCAGTGCTTAAGGCCCTCTTCTTAAATATCTGAAATGGGAATAGTAATGCTGCCTACCTGATGGGGTTGCTATAATTAAGTGAGATGTGTAACACACTCAGAAAACTGCTTACACTGGTGGTCTTCGTCTGAATCTAGTTTTCCCCCAGGGGACACGTGGCAGTGTCTGGAGATATTCTTGGTTATCACAACATGAGTGATGGTGGAGCCATCTAGGGGGTGGAGATCAGGGATGCTGCTGAACAAGCCGCAGTGTAGAGCAGCACCCCCTCCCGCCCCCTACCCCCACTCAGAGCAGAGAAGGGTCTGGACCAGAATCTTAATGGTACAAAATTGAGACATCCTGGCCCAGTTTGTAGTAAACACTCTGAAAATGTGAGCTGCTCGAGGATATCCAGGACTCCGTGAGGCGGGGAGACTTCATCTACTGACCTTTCTTCTGTCCCTGGGGCTTAGATCAGCATTTAACATAAAAAGTGCTCAGTAAGTATGTATTGAATATTTGAACACTCATTGGAAGGACTAATACTGAAGCTGAAACTCCAATACTTTGGCCACCTGATGTAGAGAGCTGACTCATTGGAAAAGACCCTGATGCTGGGAAAGACTGAAGACAAAAGGAGAAGAGGGCAGCAGAGGATGAGATGGTTGGATAGAATCACTGACTCAATGGACATGAATTTGAGCAAACTCTGGGAGACAGTGAAAGAGAGGGGAGCCTGGCATGCTACAGTCCACGGGGACATCAAGAGTCAGACACAACTCAGTGGCTGAGCAACAAAATGTGTACTAAGTGAGTAGATGCTGCCTAGGAGGATTCTGGGAAACATTCTGGATGCCCATCTATCCACCCACCTTCTCTGGCTTCTTCCTGTTTTGGTCTCTGTCATTCGTTGGATACTGGGGATCGTAGGCACCATTCATCACCGTGGCACCCACTGTGCTGATGCAGAGGGAAGAGGCAGAAGAGCCTGCGTCTCCGTGGCACTGTCAGCTGTGGCGCTGGCCTAGCCGCTCTGAGGCCAGATCTCCATCCTGTGAAATATACAGCTTCTATTTATGAAGCCACTATGAGGCAGGCTTCTGTAACCTGTGGGCAAAAGCATTTCTAACTGATAACCAGGAAGGACAGCATCCTCTTAAGCTTGTAATATAGTTTTTGTATATCTCAAACCCACTATGAGAAACAAATCCTTAGATTAATTCATTTCAAGGACTTTTAGAAAAATCATCAAATACACTGAAATAATTTTCTTTTTAATCTTGCAGGTATGCTCCAGTATTTCAGTTCAGTTCAGTCACTCAGTTGTGTCCGATTCTTTATGACCCCATGGACTGCAGCACCCCAGGCTTCCCTGTCCATCGCCAACTCCCTGAGTTTACTCAAACTCATGTCCATTGAGTCGGTAATGCCATCCAACCATTTCATCCTCTGTCATCCCCTCTCTCCTTCCACCTTTAGTATTTCCTAGCATCAGGGTCTTTTCAAATGAGCCAGCTCTTCCCATCAGGTGGCCAAAGTATTGAAGCTTCAGCTTCAGCATCAGTCCCTCCAATGAATATTCAGGACTGATTTCCTTCAGGATAGACTGGTTGGATCTCCTTGCTGTCCAAGGGACTCTCAAGAGTCTTCTCCAACACCACAGTTCAAAAGCATCAATTCTTTGGTGCTCAGCTTTCTTTATAGTCCAACTCTCAAATCCATACATGACTACTGGAAGAAACATGGTTTTGACTAGACAGACCTTTGTTGGCAAAGTGATATCTCTGCTTTTTAATATGCTGTCTAGGTTGGTCATAACTTTTCATCCAAGGAGCAAGCATCTTTTAATTTCATGGTTGTAGTCACCATTTGCAGTGATTTTGGAGCCCAAGAAAATAACGTCAGCCACTGTTTACACTGTTTCCCCATCAATTTGCCATGAAGTGATGGGACCAAATGCCATGATCTTAGTTTTCTGAATGTCGAGTTTTAAGCCAGCTTCTTCACTCTCCTCTTTCACTTTCATCAGAAGGCTTTTTAGATCTTCATTTTCTGCAATAAGTGAGGTATCATCTGCATATCTGAGGTTATTGATATTTTTCCTGGCAGTCTTGATTCCAGCCCAGCGTTTCTCATGATGTACTCTGCATAGAAGTTAAATAAGCAGGGTGACAATATACAGCCTTGATGTACTCCTTTCCTGATTTGGAACCAGTCTGTTGTTCCATGTATAGTTCTAACTGTTGCTTCTTGACCTGCATACAGATTTCTCAGGAGACAGGTCAGGTGGTCTGGTATTTCCATCTGCTGAAGAATTTTCCACAGTTTATTGTGATCCATACAGTCAAAGACTTTGGCATAGTCAATAAAGCAGAAATAGATATTTTTCTGGAACTCTTGCTTTTTTGTTGATCCAGTGGATGTTGGCAATTTGATCTCTGGTTCCTCTGTCTTTTCTTTTTTTTTTTTTAGTTTTTTTATTTTTTATTTTATTTTTTTAAATTTTTTATTTAAATTTTTATTTTTACTTTATTTTACTTTACAATACTGTATTGGTTTTGCCATACATTGACATGAATCCACCACTGGTGTACGTGAGTTCCCAAACATGAACCCTCCTCTGTCTTTTCTAAAACCATCTTGAACATCTGGAAGTTCATGGTTCACATATTGCTGAAGGCTGGCTTGGAGAATTTTGAGCATTACTCTACTAGCTTGTGAGATGAGTGCAATTGTGCAGTACTTTGAGCATTCTTTGGCATTGCCTTTCTTTGGCATTGGAATGAAAACTGACCTTTTCCAGTCCTGTGGCCACTGCTGAGTTTTCCAAATTTGCTGGCATATTGAGTGCAGCACTTTCACAGCATCTTCTTTTAGGATTTGAAATAGCTCAACTGGAATTCCATCACCTCCACTAGCTTTGTTCATAGTGATGCTTCCCAAGGCACACCTGACTTCACAATCCAGGATGTCTGGCTCTAGGTGAGTGATTACACCATCGTGTTTATCTGGGTCGTGAAGATCTTTTTTGTACAGTTCTTCTGTGTATTCTAGCCACTTCTTCTTAATATCTTCTGCTTCTGTTAGGTCCATACCATTTCTGTCCTTTATTGAGCCCATCTTTGCATGAAATGTTCCCTTAGTATCTCTAATTTTCTTGAAGAGATCTCTAGTCTTTCCCATTCTATTGTTTTCCTCTATTTCTTTGCATTGCTCCAATATTTAAGTGCTGATATTAATAGTCTGACATGGAAATATCATATCATTTGCCAGGAGACCTGATATTTGAAAGAGACAGTAGATATTCCCACCATGTCTGTTCCAAGATCTCCGACATCTCCCCATGTTACATACTTTGGGCAGCTTATTCCGTCTACCTATAGAAATTGTGCCTCTGAGTTATGAGGATTGTTCAAACAGGGGTCTACAGGGCGTATTTTGTCTGTGTCTTTAGTGGAGCTCGGTGGGGTTCCCAGGTGGTGCTGGTGGTAAAGAGCCTGCCTGTCAATGAAGGAGACATAAGAGATGTGAGTTCGGAAGATCCCCTGGAGGAGGGCATGGCGACCCACTCCAGCATCCTTGCCTGAAGAATCCTATGGACAGAGGAGCCTGGTGGGCTACAGTCCATAGGGTTGCAAAGAGTTGGACACGCCTGAAGCGATGGAGCACGCGTGCATGTAGGCTGTATTTGAAGACATTGGCTGTTAGGTTGTTTGAGGTTTCCAAAATATAGATCCATGTGAAAATTTCTTTGGGGCCATGAAAATCTTTTATTTCTGGTTCATTTGTATGTTTCATCCTAAGACGCAGTGTGAGACATATAGTTAAATATGTCTCTGTTTTTGTTTTTGTTATGAGAATCAGCAAAGTTAAAATTCAATCATTGGTGTAATAGTAGCTCTGATGTATGGTCATGTCTGTCTTATTGCTATTTTAGCGGTTTTTGCCCCCTCATGATTCTGTATATAATAGTCCTGTTTATATAATGCTTAGTTGAGTAACCTTCCTCACATTTTAGGCAGAAGATAGAGTACAAGTATTTTAAAAATAATGAAAACATAATTTGGTACCCTATATATTATCCTTTTGTGCTTTTGAAATTGATCAAATGTGGGCAGCCTAATTTGCTGTTGTTGCTTTACATACACAAACATGTACATGCAATACACAAACATGTACATGCATATATGTCTTTTGATATATAGACAAGCATGCAAACATGAATTTTCAACTGAAAAATATGAGCATATAGTGAAAAGATGTGACTAGAGTTGAATCTCCAGAAATGGGTCTTTAGAAAGAAAGCATTAATGTCGGTAAATTTTACCAGGAACAACTAGGCTATATTTCTCCTGTTATAAACCATATGGCCCTGTAAGAGAGTCAAGTTTAGATTACTTTAAGATACTTGTAGTTGAGATACTGTGATTCAGAAATAACTGTTTCTTTTAAATTTATTTCACATGACCTCGCTAGAACTTCAAGGACATCTAATGCCTAAGGAATCAGATCAAAGATGCACTTGAAATTTCAAAATACAATACTGAGATACTCCACTGTAGCCTTCTGGCAGCAGATACACGAGTTACGTTTCTGTCTTTGAAAATCAGTCTTGCCTTCTCATAAGGAACAGTGTGAAATTGAACTTGCAATTAAAAAATAAGCTTCAGCTGTATCCCGCCTCCCCACAAACCTCTCCACACAACCAAACTGAGGGTCATCAAGGAACAGAAGGAAGAGAATTCTGCAAGATTTCAAAGATGCCTGGTAGGAATATTGCTTAATTGAGCCGTGCTTTCGAGCTGCGTGGAATTGTTCTTATTAAAAATTAAATAAGAACAGCAGAGAAGAACACGGGCGGCTCTATGAGATTAGGGCTTCGTGAGATTTACTTAAAAGGCTTTCATTAAGCACTGGGGGCTCTGTAGCATATTAAAACCTCACCTATACAAAATACATGGTGCTCGGGCTTTTAGCCCCTTTCCTGAGAAGTATGGAGCATTCGTGCTTGAAAGAAGAAGAGGAGAATGGTATGTTCACAGTGTTCATTGAAATGCGGTCTGTATTTCCAAATTTCTGAATAACTAGCCTTTGCATTCGTTTTCCCCTCCTTCCCTTCTTCCCTCCTTTGCTGCCTTTGTCAATGCATGCAGGTTAGTACAGGTCCCATCTGCAGTTTGGCTCTCTGTTTTGTTATTATTGGTTCTTAAAAAAATCAATTTTCTGTCTTGGATGAATGGAGGAAAGGTTTTCAGCAGTGCTTCTCAAACTTTAATGTGCACATGAATCACCTGGAAGCCTTCTGAAATGCAGATTTTGATTCAGTAACTCTGGGGTGGGGGCTGAGACACTGCATTTCTAAGCAGCTCCCAGGGAATCCCGATGTTGCAGTTCCATGGGCCATTCTAGAGTAGCAAAGAGCTGCCGTATTCCTTAAATTAAATTAGATGAGACAGATACTTTTAAATGTTGGGAATGGAAGAGTGAGGATTAAAAAAGAAGAGAAAATGACATCAAGCAATATATATGTGTATATATATATATACATATATATCTCCACTAAACACACAAATAAAAGCTACCTAATTATCCACAGCTCTTCAGTTTGATGATGTATCATTCTTGAGTGAATGATGCCTATAGTGCGAAAATTTTCATGTCTTTTTAATTTGACTTGGGTTTTGGCAAATCAGAGTTCAAAGAAATGAGTCTTTGAGACCCTGAATATGGCACACACACACACGTGCACACACATGCACACACGTGCACACACATGTGTGCACACACACACACGCACGTGCACACACACGTGCACACACACACACCCCTTAAGACGCTGCCAGCAGAGCAATCCGCTCTTCTGTGTATGTGCGGCCTCACCGTTTCCCCCAAGGACACAAAGAACCTTGTCATGAAACATGACAGTTTTGCTGTAGGTAGAGCAAACCTTAACGCAGTTTCTATCTTATGAAGTTCAGCATACGCTATGGTCATCTACCTTATTTTCAGACCCAGAGTTCAGGAGGAATTCCTTTGCCAATAAGATCAGTAAGATTTATTCAGAAGTATTGGAAGTATTCTGCAAGCCATAGAGTTTTAGTTAAGTGCTACTTGTTTTGATTTTATTTTCTTATGTTTTATTTCTTTAAAAAATACCACTTTGTGTTGTTGATTCATGCAATTTACCCTGATCATCTGTATTACAAATGGATAATATTCTCTAAAACTAAATATTGAAAGTGATCCCACACGCTAGTCTGGCAAATCCAGTAGGTTTGTTAGAAGTGAATTCTATAGAAATGCTTCTGCAAATATGGAAACAGATACACAGGAGAATTGTCACTGCACTGTTACCTGACTAGAAAAAATCCTGAAAATACCTAAGTGCCTTTCAACAGGACTGTTGCAACGTGTGATGGTACATCCATAAAGTGAGATATTCTGCAGCTGAAACCCAGAAGGAGGTGCATTTGAGATGTGCTCATAGAAGGATATCCTGGATAGAGATCTAGTTACAGTTTAAGATAAAAAAAGGAAAAGAAAAGAAAGGAAAATACAACAGGTAAAGTTATCTGTCTATCAAGCTTTATTACCCAGTAAAAACTTCTGAAAAAATACAGGAAGATCTTAGCAGTGACTGAGGAAAGAATTATCAGGAGTATCCCATTTCTATTTTCAATATCTTTGTACTTTTCCTTGCAGGAATTTTGAAAACGGACTCTAGATGAAGAGGACAGAACAGGTCATGAGAAGGCCTGACTTTGGGCTGCTGAGTGACTGCAGCAGTTCCTTCGTGCTTCTGAGCATATGAAGCCTCCCGCGCACGAGGTAGGTTGTGGCGCAACATGAAGCAGAGCAAGCCTGAAGGTGTGCACAGCACTTCGTCCTCCGTGAAGAGTGCTCCCACTTTGTTTTTGACTGTTTTTCACTCTGAGAGTGGAAGTGTTATCACTCAGTCGTGTTTGGCTCTTTGCAACCACCTAGATGGTAGCATGCCAGGCTTCTCTGCCCATAGAATTCTCCAGCCAAGAATACTGGAGTGGGCAACCATTCCGTTCTGTAAGGGATCTTCCTGACCCAGGGATCCAGCTCAGGTCTCCTGCACTGCAGGCAGATTCGTTAACTTCTGAACCATCAGGAAAACTCCAAATATCACTTTATGGTTGGTTGCAGGGCTCCAACCCTCGGTGCTGGTACTATATCTGTTAATCATTCAACACACCCAAACAGGGGAAAGGAAGGTGCCTGCCAGTGTAGCCCTGGCCACCACTTCTCCTTTTAACCACTTCAGGGACCCTTTCCTGGTCTCCAGTGATGTCCCATAACTAAATGTCGGAAAGCCTCCTGTTGTCCACTTTTGTGCTTTTGTATAAGCGTGTGTTCTTTCTCCTAGGAGCATTTGCAGTTATATGTTATTTTACTATATCTGCCAAAGGATTTTATGATTTTGTCCCAAATAAAAGGACTCTTAGCCCCAAGCACATAAGCCAGGAGAATTTCAGGCAGGCAAGATGCTTCCTGGGGTCGCTGGAGTTACATAGGACAGTGTTTCCCACTTGGAAGTCACTTAAGTCAATATTGCCCACCCATGTGCCACCTCTGTTAGTTTTTATTGGTTTCTTTTCTCTAACTCTATCGGCTCAGATGGGAAAGAATCTGCCTGCAATGCAGGAGACCCAGGTTCAATCCCTGGGTCAGGAAGATCCCCTGGAGAAGGAAATGGCAACCCCCTCCAGTATTCTTGCCTGGAGAATTCCATGGACAGAGGAGCCTGGCAGGCTATAGTCCATGGGATAGTAAAACAGTCAGGCACAGCTGAGCAATCGATTTTAAAAAGAAACAAAAATACAAAACCCTTATAGAAGCTGTGCATTGATAAAAATATAAATATATAAAATATAAATATGTAACTAATAAAATTTTAAAAATACTCATCTGCTGCTAACTGCTGCTAAGTCACTTCAGTCATGTATGACTCTGTGTGACCCCACAGACGGCAGCTCACCAGGCTCCCCCATCCCTGGGATTCTCCAGGCAAGAACGCTGGAGTGGGTTGCCATTGCCTTCTCCAATACATGAAAGTGAAAAGTGAAAGTGAAGTTGCTCAGCCGTGTCTGACTCTTAGCAACCCCATGGACTGCAGCCTACCAGGCTCCTCTGTCCATGGGATTTTCCAGGCAAGAGTACTGGAGTGGGGTGCCATTGGCTTCTCCGATACTCATCTGTGCCTCACCTAAATAGTGCTATGCAAAAAGAGTGAGAATTTCATCACTTTTTGGACATCAAAGGTATTAACTATTACCGTTTTATTACAATGAATTCCTTTTAGTGTTTCTCTGTAGACAAGGCACCAACCTATACGAAGCACTTTATGGGCAGTGGTGGCTGGTCTAGAGTGGGGCGGAGGGGTGGACAGTGTGCCTTATTCTATCCCATGTCCCAGTGCTTAGAGCCTGGCACAAAATAAGTGCTCAGTTGATCCTGGATGAGTGAATGGAAAAATGAATGAATGAAGGCAGTGTTTCTCATTCAATGTCAGTAGCTTTAAAAACAGATTTCCTATTAGGTGCTTTTTAAAGCAAAGACAATTTTAAGTTGTCATATGTCAAATTCATTTGTCCATTTTGGAATATCACGTTTTCTGAAGTGCTGAATTCAATTCCCCCATCATCACAAAGCTTGAGTTTGCACAAAGGATGAGCAAATGGAGGCTGTGCTCAGGCTGTTAGTGGAATTTGTAAAGGGAGGGAACTAACTGTACGTTGTATATATATTTGCAATAATGTCAGTACTAGATGCCTCTGTTCTTATTTAATTGTTGTAGAGTCTGACTAAAGCCCTCTGCAGAAGTTGTCAGTTACATAAAATCAAAGGACTTGAATCCTGGCATCCTAAGAACTGTCTAATTTAAGACTATTGAAGCTCATGTAATATTGTTAATTCCTTTCGTGTCTCCACAATAGATTTTTGCTAGATCCAAGCAGATCACAGGGTAATACCGGGGAGAAATGAAGAATATACACGTATGTATATATATACATACACACACACACACATACACTATATAACATATCAGAAAATTCTAGTTCGCAACAAATATGCAGAATACTAGACTGTGAATTGCCAAGGATTCCAAATTCTGAGTATTATAATCCTTTTCTCAGTATAACTGACATAATTATTGTTTTCAATGAAATCAGAGGTTTTCTTTATGCAATCTATTTTTAAGAAAGAGATAGGTATGTGCAAGCTTACAGAACACACACACCTATCATATAATTATATTCTTCCTGAATCTTAATACTCTCTGCTGTGATTTCCTTTATGTCTTATTGGGGGTTTCAGCAGCCATTGAACGACTGCAGGAAAAGAAATAGAAATTTTTGTCATAAACAGCAGTGTGGTTGGATTACAACTACCACATACCCACGTAGGAAGTTTGTTTTGTTTTGCATGCCTGACATCCTGCCTTTTCAGATTCCCACTGCTCCCCGTATCTATAGGTTGCAGATATACAGCTCAGGGTTTCTGTGAGTTGTTTTGTTTAGGAAAATGAAGTGTTTGGAGAGGACATCTATGAGCGTGTGTGTGAGCATGAGTGCACTGCCCCAGACTCACAAGTGTAGCTTCACCTGTTTCTGACACAACAGCCCCAGAATTTCATTAAATAAATCAACAACTTCTACCACTCTTTCATCCCAAATGCTGAGGTATTATGGGCTTTAAATAGGGTTGTCCTGAAATTTAGGACACCCAGTTACATTTGAATTTCAGATAAATAATGCATTTTTTTTTTTTTTTGGCGTACAACTGTCTCCCAAATATAGCATGGGAGACATCTTAAAAAACAATTCATTTTTTAAATCTGAAATTCAAATTTTACTGGGTATCCTATGTTTTTATTTGTTAAATCAGGTCACCTCTAGCCCCAGCTCTTAGTTCAGGACTGAGCCCTAACTGGTGTAAGCTAGACCAGCATTTCTCATCCCTGTTGATTGGAATTTTTGCTGGATGCCCAAGGGAGAAACACACTTTGATTCCTCTGGATTTGGGGCCGAGGCTGTGGCCCTCTGGTGACGTTGCTGCAGCCACATGGAGCCGTGGTGGGCTGTCCTGTGTGAAGGGACAGCACACACTGGTAGTGATAACAGCGTGTGTGTTCCGGGCACTGTTCCCAGTAAGACCTGTTTGCTCATGGTTGTCTGTCTGTGCCTGACTGTGAAGATGGAGGTGAGGACTGGATTTATTAGGTGAGCCACAGTGATCTTCTGGCGCAGCCTCCCAGCTCTCTCTCGCGACCAGGTGTGGGGCTGAGTGATGACGCCAGGGACCCAGGTTTCTTAGTCTGTGCTCATCCACAGTCCTCAGCGTGGAGTTCATGTCTTCACTGTCACAAGGTGGGTGCTGCGCAGGCAACCTGTCGTGTCAGGAAGAGGGGGGGGAAACGTCAAATGACCTTTTCCTGAGGAGGTTTGTCCTCTGTTCAGAAAGCCCTGCCAACATATTGGGCATGTGCGCGCGTGCCAAGTCACTCTCGTGTATTTTATTCCAGCACTAATTCTCTTTCTCTCCTCCAAGGTAACCATAATCTGACCGGGGTTTGGTCTGACCCTGCTTTTATAAACAAAGTTTTATTGGAACACATCCATGCCCATTTATTTAGTTACTGTCTACGGCTGCTTCCATGCCGTCACATCAGAGCTGAGCAGTTATGATATGGGCTTAGCAGCAGCAGCAGCAGGACTACGTGGCCCTCAAAACTTAAAACATATTTACTGCAGCAAAATTTGTTGACTTCTAATGTGGACTTTTATAGTGATAATTTCCATGAGTTTTATATACTTTTATCACTCAAGTGTTTATTCCTAGGCCTCAACCTTTTTTTAGTATGTCTTTTCAGTATCTTTTTTAAAAATTCAAGTATAATTGACTTACAGTGTTTCAGGTGTACTATAAAGTGATTCAGTTATATATATATAACCAAACATTAATGTGTGTTTATATATACTCTTTGCAGGTTCTTTGCCTTTATAGGTTTTTATAAAATACTGAATAAGGTTCCTTGTGCTCCACAGGAGGTCCTTGTTGCTAATTTGTTTTACATACTTGTGTATCTGCTAATCCCAAATTTCCTTATCCCTCTCCACCTTCCCCATTTGATAACCACAAGGGTTTTTTCTAAGTCTGTGATTCTGATTCTGTTTTATAAATATGTTCATTTGTATTACTGATTCTGGATCCCACATATGAGTGGTGTCCTATGCCATTTGTCTTTTTTTTGTCTGACTTACTTCACTTAGTATGATGCTCTCTAGGTCCATCATGCTGCTGAAAATGCCATTATTTTATTCTATTTTATGGCTGAGTAATATTCCATTGATTTGTGTACCACATGTTAAGTACAGCATGTTTGATCTCCACCATCAGTCCTCTCACAGATGCCTCTATGCTATGCCATGCTAAGTCGCTTCAGTCGTGTCCGACTCTGTGCAATCCCACAGATGGAAGCCCACCAGGCTCCCCCGTCCCTGGGATTCTCCAGGCAAGAACACTGGAGAGGGTTGCCATTTCCTTCTCCAAGGCATGAATGTGAAAAGTGAAAGTGAAGTCGCTCAGTCATGTCCGACTCTTAGCGACCCCATGGACTGCAGCCCACCAGGCTCCCCCATCCCTGGGATTCTCCAGGCAAGAGTACTGGAGTGGGGTGCCATTGCCTTCTCCAATAGATGCCTCTAGTCATCTTGATTGTCTGAAGCTCATTCTCTAGTAGATTTTTCAAAAGCACTCAGATTTAGTAGATGACCCATGTCTTTCCTCTGCTTCTGCATAGAGTATGATCCATAATTTGTGGTTTCTTCAGGTTCTGAATTTTACCCCGAGTTCCTGCACATTGATAAAAATTCCTTTTATAGTTGGAGGTCATTTTCGCTGGATATAAAATCCTAGGCTCACATTTTCTTTCCTTGAATATCTTAAGTACAGGACTTAATTTTCTTCTGGTATAAAGTGTTTCTGTCAAAAACCTGATACAGTAATTTTCTTCCCTCCAAAAATAATTTTCTCTTTTGCCTTAATGTCCAAATGATATATTTTTGCTTCATAGTCTATTAGATTTTATTTGAATACATATTGGAGATTATCAGTCTAGGTTGCTATTCTCAGATACATGGTGCACCTATCTAACATTTAGTTTCAAATGCGTGTTTTTTAAATCATGGGACCTTCCCTAAATTACACATTTTGTTTATTCCTTGCATTGTTTCTCTTCTTTAGGAAAGCCTCTTTCCACTGACATTTGGATCTTCTCTGCCTGTCTTTAGTATTTGTCTTCTCTCTTGAAATATTTTATCTTCTTTTTAAATTTTAAAAATTTAAAGACTTTTATTTATTTTATTTCAGTTCAAGTTCAGTCGCTCAGTCATGTCCGACTCTTTGCGACCCCATGAACCACAGCACGCTAGGCCTCCCTGTCCATCACAAACTCCTGGAGTCCACCCAAACCCATGTCCATTGAGTCGGTGATGCCATCCAACCATCTCATCCTCTGTCGTCCCCTTCTCTTCCTGCCCTCAGTCTTTCCCAGCATCAGGGTCTTTTCCAATGAGTCAACTCTTTGCATCAGGTTGCCAGAATATTGGAGTTTCAGCTTCAGCATCAGTCCTTCCAATGAACACCCAGGACTGATCTCCTTTAGGATGGACTGGTTGGATCTCCTTGCAGTCCAAGGGACTCTCAAGAGTCTTCTCCAACACCACAGTTCAAAAGCATCAATTCTTCGGCCCTCAGCTTTCTTTATAGTCCACCTCTCACATCCATACATGACCACTGGAATAAACATAGCCTTGACTAGACGGACCTTTGTTGGCGACATCTGATGTTAATTCTTATGTTTATTTTAGTTTTTATTCTAGTTTAGCTTTTGTTTTTAAATGACATTTTTTATTTGTAACTATGTCTTCTGTTCTTTTACCTCATTTCTGCGTTATCTAACTCTGACTTGTGCTACCCCACGCCCAAATCTGATATAACTTTATTGCGTGATGTGTAGGTTGAGTTTCTGGTCTGTTTTGCAGGTATATCTTTCTGGCTTTCATCTGGGTGAGAACGTTGCTGGTCCCTGCTTTTCTTGTTTTCTCTTGTAATGTTACAAGGGATCTGACCTTGATACTTTTCTGTTGTCATTTTTATGTGAAATTAGTTTTCATGAACTTTTAGAAGGAGATGTGGTTCAGGATAACTTTCTAATCTCCCAGAGCTTTCTCATCTGTTGTTTTCTTGTACATTAGAAGTATGGTGGCGTATTTTCTGAGATTTTTTCGGCTGTTTTTACACCATCTCCCCTGATAAACACACACATTTCTATCTGAACCTTTATTTTTTAAATTTATTATATACATATCTAAATTATTTTAAATAGATGCAATCACAATTGCAGGGAATCGATTCACAGTGACCTTGACTATCTTCCCAGCAGTTTCTCCTCAGTGTGGGACTCAGTCCTGGAAGGGACTTTTGGCTCATTGTCACTGAGTGTTCATGTGGACCAGGTAGCTCCTGCCTCTTTCAGACTCAAAGTGGCCTCTGACACTCACTGGCTCTTAGGATGGTTGTAATATTCCCAGTTTTGCTTGCTGCCTCAAACTAACCCACTGTGCTTTCTAGTGAGTTCCTATTGTCTATTTAGAGTTTCTCTTATTCTCAGCTCTGCAGACATCCCATTTCTTTCCTGTGCTTTCTCTATGCTGTCTGATCCACTGAGGAGTTGGGGATCTTCTCCTCATCTTCCCACTTAAAATTTGGAAATCGTGTAGATTCTTTGCTATATGCTTTTCTGGTATATGTTGCCTACAGTTTTTGTACTGTGTTGCTCTATTTTTATGTAAGAATTTCAGGAGATTAAAATATTTTGCTGTCACTTTTTAAAAAAAATTTACTGTCTACAGATATCTTCCCTGAAGTCCCCTGTTGTTGTTGCTCAGGTACTGAGTCATGTCTGACTCTTTGCCACCCCGTAAACTGTAGCCCGCCAGGCTCTTCTGTCCATGGGATTCTCCAGGCAAGAATACTGGAGTGGGCTGCCATTTCCTTCTCCAGGGGATCTTACCAACCCTGAAGTTTGCTCAAATTCATGTCTATTGAGTCAGTGATGCTATCTAACCATCTCATCCTCTGTCTCCCCCTTCTCCTCCTGTCTTCAATCTTTCCCAGCATCAGGGTCTTTCCCAAAGAGTCGGCTCTTTGCATTAGGCAGCCTAAGTATTGAAGCTTCAGCATCAGTCCCTCCAATGAATATTCAAGGTTGATTTCCTTTAGAATTGACTGGTTTGATCTCCTTGCGGTCCACTGGACTCTCAAGGGTCTTCTCCAACACCACAGTTCAAAAGCATCGACTTTTTGGTGCTGTATTAGCTATCTACCATGCGTAACACATAGTCACAAATTCAGTGGCTTAAGAGAGCATCTGTGTATTATCTCACAGCTCTGTAAGGCAGAAGTCGGTGTGGGTTCAAGTGGGTTCCTCAGTTAGCGTCTCACAAGAATGAAATTAAGCTGTTACACAAGCTGGAGTCTTACGTGGAGCCTTGGGGAAAACGTCTAGTTTCTGATTATATATATATTACTTTATTTATGGTGATGATGTCATGGGTGTTTGCATATCGTTGTTCAGTTAGAAAGTGTGTCTGCTTCTTTGGGACCTCGTGGACTGTAACCCATCAGGCTGCTTCATCTATGGTATTTCCCAGGCAAGAACACTGGAGTGGGTTGCCATTTCCTTTTCCATGGGATCTTCTCGGCCCAGGAATCAAACTTGAGTCTCCTGCATTGGCAGGTGGACTCTTTACTGCTGAGCCATTTGACCAGTCATTTGACTAGTGTTATCAAATTGTACACTTTCCCCTGGTGCAGTTCTTTCAGTTATACTGAGATAAAACTATTAAATAGTCAGTAAAGAAGTGCTTTGATTTTTCTTTATACTTTGAAACTCCCTGACTTCCCATTTTGTTCTTAGCTGTAGAAAATTCTCTGCTTTTCAAGCTCTCTTGTGATTACGTTAGGTACCCCCAGATAACCTTCCTCTTTTAAGGTTGATGGATTATTAGCCTTAATTGCATCTGCAAAATCCCTTTGTCATACAAGGTGACATCGCAGAAGTGGCGCCAGGGGATGAAGATCACGAGGGCCACTTAGAATCCTGCTTACCACATTCTCATTCACTTATTTTCCATCTCAGTAGTTTGTTGAGCTCCTACTATGTTCTAGATCCTCAGGATATAGCAGTGAACGAGACAGGCATAATTCTACTTGTAAGCGTAGAAAATTAATGCTGAATGTTAACGAATGGGTGGGTGGATAGACAGGTGTTACAAAGCTCTAAATGCACATTCAGAGAAAGAGGAACGGAAGACTGAGACTCAATATTATTGAGTGCGTTTTAAAGGTCCATGTATCATCTTGAATGGGAATGTTGCTCAGCTTTTGATGAGGAGCCTAATACATCAATACCTCTGTTATCACTGACTGATGACCTCGCATAATAAAAGATCTTGACTTGCGTGTATGTTAACAATTAATGGATTGTGTAATGCATCACACAGAGGATATGGAAGGTAATAAAGAGGTGTAAATGAGAATTACACGGGTTAGTCGGTGTCATTAATGGTTCTTTTGTTCTGCTAGGGCAGCAGTGTCTTATTCGGGTTATAGTTCTGGTTGCTGAAATAACTAAGCCAATTCAACTATGATTGGTTCTTCCAGAATATTCTCCTTGCAAAGGCCCCGCACTCCAATGTATTCACCATGGTGTCTACTTCTAGCCACCCCTTTCCATGACCCTTGAAGGGGTGTTAACCATGTGGAGACGGATGCGTTCTGTGAGTCTGTTTCCTCTCCCACAATTAGTGGGATGCTTTTGCCGTGGTTCTTTATTTCCTAGAAGGTTTCTATTACCGTATCCAGCCCCTAATGAAATAAAGCCATAGTGATCTGTTCTACAATAGATGCTAGTACACATGGGACCCTATTTATTTATTCAGAAATATATGTCATAAAGATTGAATGAGAAGCTAATATTCAGAGCTGGGAAAAGCAATACTGTGTATTAGGAGGAATCAGCATTTGTTAGCATAAGTAAGACTCTGGAGTTTTGATTATAAGTGTCAGTGTATTAAAAAACATTGACTAAACCCAGTGTGAAATCACAAGTCTGTAATGCAAATATATTTGGGGAAACGCAAACACATTTATCCATGCATTAATTCATTCACTCAACAGCAGTTTACTGAGTGCCTAGCGTGTGTCAAGTACTTTTCTAGATGCCGGAGATGTACTGGGGAAACACGCATAAAGCTGCAGTACCCTTTGAAAGCTTATATTCTATTAGAAGGAATTAGAAAATGCACTAAATGAAGACATCACTGTGTTCTCATTTGTTGATAGACAGTAATAACTTTAATGTTAGCAAAGAAGTTTGTCTGGAACAAACTTTGGACAGTCTGCAATAGAAATATAAAGAGATACGCTCTGTTTGCATATGTATTCATGCTGTGTTCTGTGGACACTGGGAAGAATGGTTTCATCTTGGTTGGCTCACACACTTACCACATCCATTTCAAGCTGCTAAGCAATCAGTTGGCTGAATCTTTTTATACTGGTACTCAATGAATGTTTATCAAATGCATGGATATTACTGAGTTTACTTTTTAAAAAATAATGATTGTAGTTAAATCTTACAAGTATTTTTGAATTAAAGATTCGTAATTTTACACTAGACTTAGTAAAGGATATAAGCGTCAGACTGTTGATAACTGCTACAATTTAATTTTTAATTCTTGGCTTAACTATCACCTGTTTAGAGAAGTTTCCTTGACCATTCTCTCTACCAAGTATTGAACTGTTACTTACTGCATTCCTTTGTTTTCTTTGATATTTATTTTCTCAATGCATGTACACTTATTTATTTTTATGGAAAATTGTTTATCATCCCTTTTTATTCCCTAGGCTGTAAAGTCCAGAAGGGAGGGGTTTAATCTGTTTTATCATTTTACACCCCTCATGGTAACGCCTTTCTTGCCTTCCTGCTCTCCTGACCTTTTGCGTTAACATCCATATATTAAGACTGAACTGTATTCCAAACCCACGTCCTAGGAGAAATTGTCGACCCTCTCCTGTGCCTCCAAGGCTCAATCGTCCCCTTGAAGTCCTTTCCTAGACTTTCTCTTTGAGTTGGGTGCCTGCAGCAACCCTGTCATTCTCCTTCTCCCCTCCTTGCATTCTGTTGAGAGATATCTAATAGCAGTTGATGGGATTTTATTAGCTTTTGGATACATTTCCATTTCTCAGTGATCTCTCATCAGGGGTTCTTTGCCAGTAATTACTGCAGCACTGAAGACTTGAAGAAGCTTCCTCTCGGCATTGAGTGATGGGATTTCTTAATATGACTTCTTTTTGTATTTGGATGTGAAAGTTAAATTAAATGTCCTGCTCCATACTAGGCTTATTTAGTCTGCAAAGACATTGGAATAATTCTATTTGGAATAAAATCTATAAACGAGCAGCAGCCTGTTCAACCATTCTGTCCAGTTGCATGAAAATAAAAGGGGTCTCTAGTGGTGTTTATCATTTCCCTGAGGGTGCTCATACAACATCACATAGATGTAATCCCATAGTTCATTGATATTGAATATAAGCCATTCACTGGAGTTTTGCCTTGATCAAGGTTGGCACAGTAGGGCCTTTGGACCAAATGCACTCTGCTGCCTCTTTTTGCAAATAAAGTTTTACTGAAACACAGCTGCACTAATTTGTTTAGATATTTGTAAAGCAGCTTTTGTGCCACAATAGCAGAATTGACTAGTTGCAACAGAGCCTGTACAGTCCACAAAATCTGAAATACTTACTATCCAGCCCCTTTCAAAAAAACTTTGCCAATCTTGAAGAGCCATCTTGATGAACAGATACATTCTTTGGTAAGCATTTTAGGATTTCTGCATATCTAATTGTTTTACATGGAAACAGTATTTACCGGAACAATTTCATCATTTGTTAGCAGGCTTAACTATGAAGTTCCCATATGAAAGAAAAAGAGCTTATTTACAATTTAGAAGCCTGTAAAGAGTTCCTGGATCCAATCCCAGCATGTGTGTGAAAGCTTCCCTATACCAGCAAGCAATTCTTGGATGCCAGCAAGGTGTTTAAAAAATTCAAAGTGAAAGAAGTGAATTTATTAATCTCTCAGTCCTGTCCAACACTTTGCAACCTCATGGACCAGGCTTCTCTGTCCATGGGATTATTCAGGTAAAAATACTGGAATGTGTAGCCATTCTATTCTCCCTCATGACCCAGGGATTGTGCCTGGGTCGCCTGTATTGCCAGCAGATTATTTACTGTCTGAGCCACCAGCGAAGCCCTCAAACTCAATTTTAATACTATCTACACAGAGATAAAATCAGATTCTGCAAAAGAAAGAGCTCAGTCCTGCAAGACCGCCATCCGCTTTAAGGTGCCAGTTGCAGGCCCAGGTTGGTACCTGTGCTTCTGTTGCTGTTGTCAAGTCACTAAGTCGTGTCCATCTCTTTTGTGACCCTGTGGCCTGTGGACTGTAGCCCACCAGGCTCCTCTGTCCATGGGATTCTCCAGGCAAGAATACTGGAGTGGATTGCCATGTCCTCCTCCTGGGGATCTTCCCAACCCAGAGATGGGACATTGGCAGGCTCACTCTTTAGTACGGAGGCACCAGGAAAGCCCCAGCTGGCTATAAATGAGAGGTTCTGACAACCCCCTCCTTGAATTAGATTAACTGGCTAGAACCAAAGATCAGATGAGGAGATACATCTGGTGAGGTCCTGAACAAAGGAGCATGGGGCCTGGCATGGTGGCATTGGAAGCATTCTGGTTCTCCAGCCTTCTTCATCTTCTTGAAGAAGGACCAAAGAGCTGTCCTTTTGGGTTTTCATGGAGACTTTAATCACTGCCACCGATGACTGATGCAGCTCAACCCCCCACCCCACTCTTTGGAAGTCAGGGAGTAGGACGGAAAGTAACAGTCTTCTAATCATCAGATTTGTTCCCCCGGCAATGAGCCTCCATCCTTCCATGCCCTCCTTCAGGGGATCTTCCTGACCCAGAGACTGAAGCTACGTCTCCTGCGTTGCAGGCAGATTCTTTACTGCTGAGCCACTGGGAAGCCCAAGATATCTTTGTCATTCTCATCAGGAAATTCCAATGGTTTTGGGAGCTGTGAGGCAGGAACTGTGGACGAAGTCCAAATATATGAGACATATATATTTGATCATCTGAATGACCAAATATATATTTCTCAAAATTCAGAATATTATAAGATCCATTCATATTCTTTTATGCATATCTCTTCTCAGTTTCAAAACAATACAAAAAAATCAATATGGAAAAACTAAAATAATTTTTTTTCTGGACTTTATCTCATTCCCCATTTCTAATTCTCCACAATATCACTAATTTTAGCACACAAGTTGAAGATTACTTAAGGCCATCATTGAAGACACAGTTTATTTTAACTTATTCAAAGTGATTTGCCCTTCACTGAAGTAATTTTTCAGGATAAAACCTCTTTAGCCTGTGGTATCTGGCACTCAGCAATCAGCCTCACAATCATGCTGGAAACTTAACCACTTCATGACTATGTCCAAAACATGGATGTTTTAAGTGAAGATCAGTTTCGCAATTGGATAATTGGTATGCGTGACATTTGTCTACGGTTTCATTTGGAAATTGACTTGAAGATGAGAAAAAAAATGAGTATATTTTTTTAAAGGCCAACATTAGAAGATTTCCTTAACACCTGAGTTATTTGTAGTCTCAGGTTAAGAGAATTCAGGTGAGATCTTCAGGTGAGATCTTGAGCTCACCTGGTGAGAGATACATCATTTCTCATTAGCAGGGATGAGAAATAATATCACATGGGGAAAATTGCCTTTTCTTTGTTTAAAAGAGTTAAAGCTAATATTCAGGGTGTGGAATTATCTGCCAGACCACAGTCAATAAATAATAACTGCATTATTAGTGATAGCTAGTGTGTGTGGAGCCTGTACTATGTGCCAGAGCTGTGCTCCTGGTTCACATACCTTATCCATTAAATGCTCCCCCAGACTCTTCAAGGTGCCTCATATGTATCATTATTTTACAGATGAGCAAATGGAAAAGATGAAATTTAAACCCAAATCTCTCTGCAGCCCGGAGGCTTTCAACTGATTGTGAATTTGCCCCACCTTCTGCCGGGAGACTTCCCTAATAGCTCAGTTGGTAAATAATCTGCCTGCAATGCAAGAGACCCTGGTTCAATTCCTGGGTTGGTATCCCAGGAAAGGGAAAGGCTACCCACTCCAGTATTCCAGCCTGGAGAGTTCCATGGACTGTATAGTCCCTGGGGTCGCAGAGAGTTGGACACAACTGAGCAACTTTCACTTCCACTGCCAGGAGACAGTTAGCAACATCTGGAGACAGTTTTGGTTGCAACTGGGTTGTGGAGATGTTTCTGGCATCCAGTGGGCAGAGGCCAGGGGCGCTGCTAAGCGGGCACCAGTGCCCAAGATGCCCACCGTGACCCAGGATTATCTGGCCCCAGATGTCAGTAATGCCTGCCAGGTGGCGCTAGTGGCAAAGAACCTGCCTGCCAGTGCAGGTAGAGATGCAGGTTTGATCCCTGGGTCAGGAAGATCCCCTGGAAGAGGGCATGGCAACCTACTCCAGTTTTCTTGCCTGCAGAATCCCGTGGACAGAGGAGCCTGGGGGGCTACAGTCCATAGGATCCATAGGGACACGACTGAAGTGACTTAGCATGGAGAGCTTGCGCAATCAATAGAGTCTTCCGAGTCTCCAGATTCAGGAGATGTCAGAGGTGTTCTAGCTTTTCTTCAATCCCAGGGAAACAATTTGTACCTTTCTCCATCCATCCTTCCTGAATTACTTCTTTCTTTCTAGTAGGAAAAAAAAAAAGCGGTATTTTTCCAGTAGCCACCAGAACCACATTCCTCTTACAGTAGACTAGAGATCTTTTCCCTTTATGTGAATTCATCAGTCATGGTTCTGACAGATGGTTCTGTAGATGGTCTCATGTGCAGCGCAATAGTCTTTGTGCAATGCGATCGTCTTTGTTGATGTCTTTTTCTTTTCACCCGGGTTTACCTCTCTCTGGCTTCAATCCTATTATCCACAATCCACCTTCAAACCTCACATTGTGTGAGCATCTAATTTATCCAGGGCCAAGCCAAGCGTGCAACCTTTCCTTACTGGGCTTCTTTGAGTTCCTCCTTCGGAGGGGCTTATTTCTAAATCTCTGATCTCAAGCCAGATTAGACTTTCGGAGCTAATGATCAACAGCGCATCAAGCTTAGTTCACATTCCATATCTGATTCTACTCAAAGCTTGTTGGATTTTATAGAAAAGAGGCTTCCAGGAAAGAAGCTATTAAAAAACAGAGTCTTAAAAAAAAAAAGTCTCTTTCAGCTCCTTTACTTACCTAGTCATGAGGCAAGTTGATGTTTCTCTCAGTTCTGACAAGTGCATTTAGCGCTGCCTCCGCAGCAGATCGACCTATAGAGTGCCATGCTGCAGGGATGGCATGGTGCCAGGCACTGTGGGGACTCCACAGAAACATAAGGGAAGTCTTGGCCCTCAGGGGTTTCACACTGTAGTCGGGGAAATGAGACATATGCACACACATGGAAAATGAAATAACTAAACAAGAGGTAAATGATAAGACAAAGCAATAATACAAAGGGTGGCAAGAGGCGCATCTTTTTTTTCGGGCGCATAGCCCATTGTTCAGGAGGAAGAAAGTCTTCGATGGCCTGGCATGTTCTGAAGTCTTCATGGAGAAGATGGAATTTGTAGAAGGGAACATATTCTCAGGAAGATCAGAAAAATCAGAAATTATATATGTAAAGGCTGGAGAGAAAACATGTTGGGTGGGTTCCAGGTGCCATATGCCTCTCAGGTATAGTAAGGGCCCGCTGAGGAGCATGTAGCAGTAAGCCCAGTGGGGTGACAGAGGCCAGACTTCAGACTTTAAGCGTCCTGTGATGGAGTCTGAGTTTTATTTCATAAGCACTGGGGAGTCGTCAAAGCTTACATCCAAATTAAAACAACTTCCTAACTACCTTGGCCTGACTACTCATGGGCCCCATCTAATCCATTGTCCAAGAGGCAAACAGATGTGTTCTTTTAAAAAAAAATATGATCATATTGTTCCCCCGCCTAAAACCATCAGGTGGCTCCCTGCGGCACTGAAATAAAACCCACCTTCAATGCTGCAGTTTCCATGGCCCCATGCTCCTGCATCACGATGCCCCAGTCATCCTGTCTTGAGTTCACATGTCTTGTTTCTACCAGAGGAACCCTCTACTTGCTAAAACTATGGCTGGAACGTAGCTTCAATCCAGATCTTTCAATAATCAGTTCCTTCTTGGCATTTATTTATCAGTTCACATTCTACCTCCTTGAGGTATTGTGGTATGGCTAGGGTATATTTCTTCATAGCTCTTATTACTGTCTAAGATTATATTATGCACATGCAATCGGGCATTTTTTTGCTTCTCCACTAGCGACTCTGTCTTGTTTACTCCTAGCATGTCATGAGTTCACTCGAATGTTTGGTATGGTGCTCAACGTATGTAAGTTTCAATAAATATTTGTTGAGGGGATGGGTGAATGAGGTAGAGACTGACATAGAAAGACGAGTTATGGAACTGTTACAATAGTGGTTCATTTATCAAATATTTGCGGAGGTCCTCTTTGCTAGTGGCTGAGGATACAGGGCTGAATCCCCTGCCACGATGGTGCTTATAGATGAGGGTCCCCAGGTTTAGCAGGTGACGTCAGATGTGGTGAAAGGACATTGAAGGAGGAGAGGTGAAGACAGCGTATCACATGGGAAGCGTTCCAAGACCCTGGAGTCACAGAAGGTTTTTCTGAGACCACATTACGGGAAAGAGTTGAACAAGGCATGAAGGGAGGGGGAGAGAAGACTGTCCCAAGTAGGAGCACTGGCATCTGTAGGGGCAGAGAGATAAGAGAACGTGGATGCACCGCAGGGACCAGAAGGCGGCCAGGATGGCGGAAATGGGCTGAGGGCGGAGAGCAGAATAGCGTGGAGTCTAGGTCCATCAGGGATCATATTCAAAGGCAACCATGGAAAGAACTCTGAATTTTATCCAAGCAGTATCTGAAAGTCATTGGGGTGGCTTGTGGTCAGGTTTGGCTTTTTCAAAGATCTCATTGGCTCTTGTATAGCTTTGGGTAGAAAGGGATATGGGCTAATCAGTTAGGAGGTAGTTAGAACAGTCCAGGTAAGAAATTGCTAAGGTGGTAGTGGTGGTAGTGATGGAAGAAAATACTCATATTTGGAAGTAGAATTTTTCTTGGTGATTATCTGGATGTGGCTGGTAAGAGAACGGGAGACATGGTATTTTGCCTTGTAGCCTGGGCTGAAAAGTTATGACCAACCTAGATAGCATATTCAAAAGCAGAGACATTACTTTGCCAACTAAGGTCCGTCTAGTCAAGGCTATGGTTTTTCCTGTGGTCATGTATGGATGTGAGAGTTGGACTGTGAAGAAGGCGGAGCACCAAAGAATTGATGCTTTTGAACTGTGGTGTTGGAGAAGACTCTTGAGAGTCCCTTGGACTGCAAGGAGATGCAACCAGTCCATTCTGAAGGAGATCAGCCCTGGGATTTCTTTGGAAGGAATGATGCTAAAGCTGAAACTTCAGTACTTTGGCCACCTCATGCGAAGAGTTGACTCATTGGAAAAGACTCTGATGCTGGGAAGGATTGGGGGCAGGAGGAGAAGGGGATGACAGAGGATGAGATGGCTGGATGGCATCACCGATTCGATGGACGTGAGTCTGAGTGAGCTCCGGGAGATGGTGATGGACAGGGAGGCCTGGCGTGCTGCGATTCATGGGGTGGCAAAGAGTCGGACACGACTGAGCGACTGAACTGAACTGAACTTATGGTTCTTTGAAAATGAATTGAGGGGTAGCATCATTCACTGACATCAGCACTTTGCTGGGAGGAAGGCTAGTTCAGTTTTTGGATATGTTGAATCACAATAGCTCGAGATTCTTGAGAGTTACTATTTATAGAAATGCCAAAGTGGAAAATGATAATCAAGGAATGGAGTGATGATGGTTGACTCATGGGGTGTGATGGGAATGGCAAACAAAAAACATAAGACTCATTTTCTATCCCAGGGGCTTTTAAATCCCCTTCTTCCCTCCTTTTCCCCATACAAAAACTTAGCTGCAATTCTAGATATTAAAAGAATTTGGATAAAACACCAGTCTTGAGTAGATTGCCAGAAGGGGAAAAATCCTGAAAAGAGCTTTAATTCCATGTTCACGTTTGCAACCAAATTACTGTATTTAAAAAGGAGAAAATGTGATTTTACAAATTATGAAAAACATCTCAAGTGTCCTTTTTAAACTGTAATGGATTTTCTACTCCAAAGAACATTTTTGCACTGCAGAAATTGGTATAAATGTTGCTCTGTTTTATGGCATGGGGAGACAAGGAAACGTGGCAATACCAGGATTTTATTAAACTCTGGACAAATTGGGGAGGATGTTTCCTGCTATTTGAAAGAAGTGCCTGATCTTCTCTTGATTTGGAAATGCTAAGGGGAAAGGAAGCTTCAGAAATGGCTTAAAACAGCTCTGCAGTGCGTTTGGCAGGAAGTTGAGTGTGCTTTTTTTTTTTCAGGGAGGAATTAGGGGGAAAAGGTGACTTTTAGTGCTGAAATTAATTTTATTGCCATCCTAACTAACCCTCTTCCTCTTTACTCCCTGCTATCACACAGAGATAAAAAGGTGACAAGAAATGCCTCTTCAGACACCACGGTTTCTCATACCGGTTGGGGATTCTGGCAGCTGAATGTTAGGTTTGTAAATATGCCCCAGAAAACTGCAAAGCTACAAACAGATACATAAAGAATGAGGAATCTGATTAAGAAACGAGCATTTATATTTTTACTGGGTTTTACTTTTAACATAAAACATCTTGAAAAAAGTTTTATGATTTAGCATTTATGAATGACTAGATTTTAAGAGAATTGTAATATTTTTTTAGGGTATTTCAGCTCTATGAGTTATTTCTTGTAGATTCAGATAATGACATTATAAATCTTTCTGTGGAGGCAATTACTAAGGCAGAAATGGCCTATTCCCCACTGGCTTTTAGGTTCAGCTTACTGACATATTACAAGCAGGCTTACCGTGGTCATTAAAAACTGATCTGGGATTTATTGTACCTCTTTAAACTCTCAGTACTTTGAAAAGTATTGAACAGAAAGGAATACAAAGTGAAGTTACAAAGAGGCCAGCAAGGCAATCAGGAGAAAAGCGGATTTAATTTATCCAACCAAGACCACCATAAGTATCATGAAAATATCTGAAATTAGAGCATGGGGTTTCTAACAGAGGCAAGGACATGCTTGTGAAGGGTGGATTTCCACCTGAAATGGTTTCAAATACCGTATTAGAAGTGAAAGTTACAGGAATTTTGGGGTAAGATACTGCGCAAAAGATGAAGTTGAATTTTTAAACTTTACTGAGAAGTAGCCCACCTGGAGACATAGAACATTAGCCCACCTGAAGACACAGAACAGTAGCCCACCTGGAGACACAGAACATTACAGAAGAAAAGCAATGCTCTTTGGCCAGCAGTGTATCCACCTTTGCAACGACAGTGATGCCTACAATGTAGGTGGAGATAAAGAAGAGCTTTCCCACACATGCTCTGAGTTTCCCTATTATCTTATTCACCTGCACGGATCTTGATCCTTCTGCTTCTTCCCAAATGGTAGTGGAATGCCTTTTCTGGAAAAAGATGTACTCTGCAATATTCTGAGTAGAAATGCTTTGTCAGTGCGAAAGCATGAAGGTGAAAGAAATAATTGGAAATGAAGGAAAGTGCGGAGGAAGATTCCCACCCGAAGTAAAGGTTTAGCTTTAAGCTGGTCATCTAGGAATGCACACGTGCTCCCCTCCTTGGTTACTAACCTAGATGGGGCCTATTTCCTGTTTTGAATGAGAATCCAGAGAAACCTTCCCTGCACAAAGAATAAGCTGAAAGTTTTTGTGTTTTTCTTTTGACATTTGAGGTTTTCTTACTGTTATAGTCCAGTAACCTGTCCATCACTTTTAAGGCAATACTTTACTAAAGTAAAGCCAAACAGAACCAACCAGAATTGCCATATTGTTTTGTCTAAAACACTTTGGTTCCCATGGCTGGCTTTTTCTCGCTACTCAGATCTCAACTCAAATGTCACTGCTTTGGTTGAGTCCTCCCCAGATCTTATACTCAGCTCCCGTCACAGGCACATGTCACCTGTCACCCGTTGTGTTCCTTCAGAGGCCCAGCAGTCTTTTTCTGTAAAGGCTCAGACAGCAAATACGTTAGACTTTATGGACCATACAACGTATGTCCCAGTTACCTTAACACTCCACTGTAGCTCAAAAGCAGTCACATGTGAACAGAAATGAACAAGGCTCATCAACCAGTTGTACAAGGGTTAAGTCAACTCCCACGCCTGCAGTTCCCTTACCAACAGTGTGCCCTGGGAATTCAGGATGAGCTACTCTAGATAAAGGGGCCTAGATAATTAGATGCACATCTCAGGAAGAATCTGTAGGACCCCAGATTCATACATCTTCCATGCATTAAAAAAAGGCTGAGATATGTTCTTTGTGATTAGCATTAATATTTTACCAAGATGCTTGCTTGACTACGTGTATTTCTTAGCCAAACAATTCATACACTCTCTCTCTCTCTCTCTCTCTCTCTGGATCCTTCCCTACCTCTTTGGAGCAATTCCTCGAGCTGTCTCCCAGAATTTGTCCTCAGTAAAACTGAGGCTCATAAGCCATGTTGTGTGCTTCTGAGTTGACACATAGATAATGTGCCCACAGTGTGCTAGGGGTTCCCTGGTGGCTCAGTTGGTAGAGAATTCACCTGCAGTGCAGGAGACCCGGGTTCGATTCCTGGGTTGGGAAGATCCCCTGGAGAAGGGATAGGTTACCCACTCCAGTATTCTGGCCTGGAGAATTCCATGGGCTGTACAGTCCATGGGGTCACAAAGAGTCAGACATGACTGACTTTCCCTTTCTTTCACAGTGTGCTAATAAGACTTTAGTCAGAGGAGCAACCTGTGGGCCACAGTTTGCCAACCTCTGCTTTAAGAGGATGTGATGTTTGAAATTTTTGCATGCATTTATTCATTTTCCAGGTTTGTGTCTGTCTCTCTGTCTCCATTAGAATCTGAGATTCCTGGGGCCAGCAATATAATTTACTAAGTCCACCGCTATATCCTGAACACAGAAAGGACAGTGTATATTAGGTGTTCAGTACATATATGATGAAAAAAAATAAGCTAAGCTGTCTCCCTTAAGTGGTTGTTGTGCTGTTTTATTCGACTGTTTAAAATTACAAAGCAAACTATACTTTCTTTGGAAAATAATACAAATTAGTTTTTTTTTAATAGTAAGGAGTTTTGGATTACTTGTAAAATGAAATGTCGGAGTTAAGATACCTTGAATTAATTTGGGATTTACTTTATGGGTTTGATTCAAGCCCTTAGTTCAGATGTCATTCCGGATAGATTAAATCTGATTTAAAACCTTCACTCGACAATACATTGTTGTGTGATAGATTTCATGCAAATATAGCTCCTGGGTTTGCTGTCACCTGAATATATAATCCATGGTGCAAGCAAAGGGCACTCAGCACTATAGACTGTGGTGAATTCCAGTGGGCTCAGTCACTTATGAAAGAGTTTCGCTTCATTCCTTGTCTGAGTAATTTGCCAGCAAGTCAGTAGTTTGGCCATGGGGACTAAATAGCCTATCAGCTGGAGCAGTTCTCTCCCCTGACACTTCGGGATATTAAAATTCTTCCTGCAGTTTCAGACACACTCCTTATTCCCGAACCCGGTACACCCTGAGCTCTTACAATGTGCCTTCTCACAGGTTCTAGAGTGCGTGCAGTGGCTGCGGAGGGGGTGGGGGGAGTTGTTTGATGCAAGTATAGCTCCAACAGAATTAGTTTGTAAAGTTCATTTTGCAAAGCTCCTTGGCTAAAAATCATCACGTAAATGCAGCTACTTGTACAAATTATGTCCTTTCTGTTTGTGAGCTGGTTTGGAGAGCAATATTTAACATTTCTACATAGCAAGTTTCCTAGACTCCTAATCTTGGTGTCACTGAAGGGTTTAAGATTGGCTTTTAACAGAAATCACATGAGATATAGTCAAACACCACCCTTTTCTTGGACTCAGTTCACCTTTAGAAAGACTAAACTCACTAGATTAGAGGGGAGAATTTTTTTTTTTTTAATGAAGTCTCAGTGATACAGGAGGTGAGATCTGCTGCCCTTTGAGATTCACTTCTAACTGAGGAAGACTCCTGTGAATCTGAACTCTCCTAGACAGCCCTCTAGGTCAGGGCACTTGAGCAGTCCCAAGATTTTGCTACTGCTGCTAAGTACCGAATTCATTTCTCTTTTTTAATTGACTTCGGACATTTAGGAAGTCATTCACAGGTTATAGAAGATGGAACATGAAGAACGGTCTTCAGTGTGAGACCTAGGCATGACTGCAGTCATCACATATTGACTTTTATCTCCTACTGTCCCATTTCAAGACTGAAGTGGGGTCAGGAGTTCTGGTGAGAATTTTGATTGTGACCACCCATTCTGTGAAGTGTGACCAAGGATGGGCTCCTCACAGTAGGTCGGTGTGACTCTGCTTGGTCCAGGCATGAACTCCTAGGCAGCTCAGCGGTTTTGCATTTTCTCTGGAATTGACAAGTAGACGACGTGGAAGAGGGCTTCTGTTTCCAAAGGTGGTGGTAAGCTTCAATAGTGGATTCTGGGGAGGAGGTGGTATGAGGTCATTTCCTCTAGTGTGTTGAACAAGGTATCCAAGCAAAGGTCAGCAGGCCTAAAATGGAGGAAATGAAAGAACCCAGATGCCAGTGGCCAGCATTTCCTAAAGGGTAATCTCCCCAAATATATGAGCCAATGGATCCTCCCCTTTTTAGCTTAACCCTTTGATTTGGGTTTTCTGTCACTTGCAACCAAAAGAATTCTAGCTAACAGTAGCTATTTCCTGTCACTCTTAATCCACTCCTCAACCTAGAGCACTATACAAATGTTTACTCTAAGAAATGCCCTTTCAGCAATTTAACAGATGAATGAATAAATCCATAAGTTTATTCGACATAATCAGTTTTGGGGATCTGTATAAAATGTAAAGGGCTTTCCTGGTGCCTCAGTGGTAAAGGTTCCACTCGCCAATGCAGGAGATGAAGGTTTGATCCCTGGTTCAGAAAGATCCCCTGGAGAGGGAAATGGCAATCCACTCTAGTATTCTTGCCTGAGAAATCCCATGGACAGAGGAGCCAGGCGGACTACAGTCTGTGGGGTCACAAAGAGCTGGCATGACTGGGCTACTGAGCACACACGCATAAAATGTAAAAGCACAGTTTAATTCCCCAGAAGAGTCTAGTATTTCTGTAAAACAGCTTCTTCATTCAGGAGAGATTCTGGAGTCTTAGTGAGATATTGGTTCAGCTGGTTTATTAAGAATATGCCAAGTGGCAGCCCACTCCAGTGTTCTGGCCTGGAAAATCCCATGGAGAGAGGAGCCCCACAGGCTACAGTCCATAGGGCAGCAAAGATTCGGACATGACTGAGCGACTTCATTTTCACTTTCAGATGTTTGCTTAAAACAAAAATAAAAATCTTCCAGGTGTGCCTGGTTGAGAATCACAGCTCTGTAGGTTTGACGACTTATTTATTAATGGTGTTTTTTTATTGATTCCTGGGCTTAGATCTTACAAATTATTTTTATTGAAATCCCTTTTGATAGAAACATTTCAGGGACAACTCAACTTGGTTTATGTGCCCATTGACATACAGTCCCTGTGGTCAGAGGAAAAGAATGCTCTGTTTGGTGTGGACTGGATCACCCATCTTTGGAACAAAGAGATGTCCCCCTCATCCCCAATGTGAACTGAGTAAGCTCCATCAGTGGGATGAAGAGGGGCTGTCTTCAGAGAATGGGATATTGAGGAAAGAAAGTGATTAACTCTGGAATAAACAGACAGAAGAAATGCCTAAAAATACGGGTGGTGGGGACTGAGCTTCCATGCCCTCTCCAGGTATAATGTCCTCCCACGGCAGCTACATGTGCTCACTAGTCTGAAAACTCCCTGAACCCCTCAGTTAGGGTTTTTATGGAGACCTCATTATGTAGGTATCACAGGCAGTCATTGGCCATTGGTGATTGAGCTCAATCTCTAGACCTTCTCCCATCCCCCAAACCAAGGAAATGGATGGGGAGGGACGCTGTGCACGTGCAGAGTTCCCTCTCTTCTTTGTCTCACTTATGCCAGCTTCCTCTCTTCCTTCTCTGTATGGCAGAGATTTCTTCCTTGGACTCACCCTCGCAGAATCTAGAATGTAAATGTCTTGCGGTTGCCCCTTTCTTAGGGTTGCAAACTAGTAGGTAAATACCTGACAGACTATCTGCAGGAGGTCTCTTTGCCCCTGCTTCTTGAAAGCCAGCTTTATGTTCTTGCTCCCCATATACTACTCAGTTGTAAACATGTAACTAGGCTTCCTTAGGGCTTCGCAGGTGGTGCAGCGGTAAAGCATCCGTCTGCCAGGGCAGGAGATGCAAGAGCTGCGGGTTTCCTCCCTGGGTCAGGAAGATCCCCGGAGTAGGAAATGGTATCCTGTTGCGGTTTTCCTTCCAGAATGATCCCACGGACAGAGGCACCTAGTGTGCGACAGTCCAGGGGTCGCCAGAGTCAGGCGCAGCTGAGCACAGCCTTCCTTAAGATGCAGAAAGTTCTGCAGAGCAGCAGACTCTGCAGTGAGACTACGCGGGGCTGTGACTCAGGCCGCGTGTTCAATATGACTCTCTTGTTGGTTGTTCATTTAAGAGAAGAGAGAATTGAGAGAGAGAGAGATCCTTAGCTACTAGATCAGCACTTTAAATCTCAGCGTCCTAAATCATGTTTTCAGAATTACAGTGTGATTCATTTTTTCCACAAATATTCATTGGTTGCCACTTCTCTGGGACATTTCATTTGATATTAGTTTGTACAAGAACAGCAGTATCCTTGCCCTCACGGAGCTTGTAATCTATCTGAGAGACAGAGCAAAAGCGGATGGGCACAGGACAGTCAATGAAATGGCTATGAGTTGTGCTTATTGTTGAGAAGGAAGCAGACAGGATGTTGAGGAGGGTGTCAGGGAAAGCCTGGTTGGGAAGGTGACCTTTGCCCTGAGACTTCTCCGCGGAGTAAGGAAGAGCCAAGCGTTGCAGGCAACGCAGGAGCGTGTGAAATGCACCTATCCCAGTGTCAGCGAGAACAAGGTGAACATCCCCCAAGTACATTATTCAGTTACGTTATTCAAGTACATCGCAATTATGTGATGGTGATAGCCTCCAAAAAAAAAAAAAAGGCGGAAAGAAGTCTGGAAACGCGTCCTGATAATGCCTCCTCGGTACCGGGATGTGTGGTGCGTGTTTGTTAAGCAGTTTTGTTTTTCCGTTTCCTCTTTTTCCTCCTGGCGCCATCATGCAGCTGCCTCACCTGAATGCCAGTTGCTAAACGAGGTGGCAGCTCTGGATCCAGGGAAACAAAAGAGAAGGTTGCCATGGTAACAGAGGCCAAGGAGAACAGCTCCGCCCCTCTCTCCAGAGTCCCTCTCACAAGGGGAGGTGGGGCTGGCCCTTCCAGCTGTGGGGCTGCCGGGGCCTTCCTCCGCGCTGGCTAGATTCCCAACCATCCCTTCAGCAGCTGGAGAAAGTTACTCCGTCCTAGGTTACCAAGAACGGAAGAGAGAAGTGAAACAGCTTAGATGTTTCGTTTAGACTGGATTGCAGGTCAGACTGGATACACTGCTTTGGAACTGCTTTGCGTGCCTTCGTTCCTACTGCTCCTTTCTCTTCCCATCGGTCTCCAGGCACATGAAATATGCATTACCTTGCGTTTGAGACACCCTGACTCCACCTACCAGGCTAAACTGTAGAGCCCCCGCAGGACGGTGATATGAGGAGCTGCCCAAAGTTCTATGACATGTCACTGTTGGGATGAGTGAGTTTTTGAAATATTCATCATGTTCTGATCAATTTTAACAGATCATGGTATCTGTAAAAAGATAATACTTGACAGCAAGTGAATTGAAGCCTTTTTAATTGGACTGAAGTTCCCTTGTGAGAATTTAATGTTTTCTTTTTTTTTTTATTTTTATTGACATTTCTAGGAATCTACCCCAGAGAAGCTGGAATCTCCTTATGAAATGCCATCCTCACCTGTACTCACACCCAGAAATTACTTCTACTTCCACGTAAAATTAGAGTCTTAATTCATAGTCTCCTTGTTCTCCTCCTTGGTCGTCTTGAAGGCTCTTCAGGAATTTTAGATTCTGCCTCTTGGTCCATCGCTACTTAGGTTTTCAGTTATGTTTGGAGACACAGTGAAGAGACATGGGCAAAAAGCGTAGAATTTGGAGCCTGGTGGAACTGAGTTCCAATGATAGCTCCGCTGCTTGCTGTTCGGGGCTAGATCTTGGCCAAGTTGCTTACCTTCTGACTCAGCACAGTTTTTACATCTGCAGAATGGGTGCATAAATAGTATCTATTTCCCAGAATTATGGTGTGGGTTAAATGAGGCAGGGTGTCTACAGTGGTCAGAGCATGGCCAGATATTATAATCTGTTGTGAAGACGGCGATTAACATCATGATGGTGGTGAGGATGCTCACCTTAGCTGCCCAGCGGGGCCATAGGCTCCCCGCGGACAGTGCTCAGCACCGCTGTCCCCTTTCCCGCCTTTCCAAACAGCTTGTGGCAACAATAGACGTACAGATATAACAGACGATTAAAATATTGCTGATATAATTAATCCTATTAGTCAAGCAATTTATTTCTTCACCCCAATTATCTATTTTATATATATATATGTACATGAGAGAGAGAAAGAGAGGGAACAAAATAAAGATGAATAATTTAAATATGGGAAACAAACTTAGCTAGGAACGGTAGCCCTACCACAGTCTCGACTTTGGCTCTGTGGGGATTTTAAGAAAAAGGGCAATAATGTTGTTTGTGGTAGCCTCGTTTCAGTGTCCTCTTATGCTTCAATTAGCCAAGTGAATTTTTTTATTTCTTATCACAGTCGATTCCAGGGATCCTATTGCTGGGAGCAGATGAGAACTCTCCACTCCGTGTGGAGCTGTCCTCATAAGACTTTCTAATATTGCTTCGCTCAGCAGTTTTGAGTTGTGGGTTCCATGGAGAGTGTTCTTCAGCATGAGTGAAAGGCGATGCAGATATGGGCATAAATGAGTATGAGTGTACAGTGATCACTCGACGTAATGTCTTATTCTTTGGGAAGTGCTTCACATGTTACCTGGTATACTCTTCAGAAGCGTTCTCAGTGCTGACGTTGGTAAGAAGTAATGGAGAAGGAAGGCGTGAGGGGCTGCTCACCAGAGGCAGGAAGGCTGTGCGGATGGAGAGCTAGTTCCTGGGAAGGCAGCATGTGAGTCAGAGAGCCTGGCCCATTACGGACGCCAGCGTCTCTTCGTGCGTGCGCGCTCGGTCCCTGTAGTTGTGTCTGACTCTTTGCAACCCTGTGGACTGCAGCCCGCCAGGCTCCTCTGTCTGTGGGATTCTCCAGGCAAGAACACTGGAGTGAGTTGCCATGCCGTCCTTCAGGGGATCGTGCCAACCCACGGTCGGAACCCGCATCTCTTGTGTCTCCTGCACAGGCAGGCGGGTTCTTTTACCACTGGTGCCTTCTGGGAAGCCCCTGATATCTCTGACTAGAGTTCAAAACCCCTAGAATTCCGAGAACATAGAATTCTGGATTGCAGTGTTCCAGGTTTGAGATACTGTCCTAGTAAGTCAAATTCTCTTTGGAGGAAGTGGTTGGAAAGGTGTCTGTAGCCTGTGGTGAAGTGTGGAGGGAATCGTAATACAGACCTTAAATACATGGCTTGAATTTCTCTTACGATGTGGAAAAATGGTTATAACTAAAAAACTCTCCATGTTTCTTTGTTATAACTAAAAAATAATAAATACATAATTTATGTGAAACTAAAATATTATCAGCTACCATTTGAGTATTAACTTCCAGGGACTGGTCCATATTTTATTGAAAAATACAGTAAAACACATAGGTCTTAAGTGTATTGTTCAATGACTTCTGAAAAATGTATACATTCCTGTAACCAATACTCCATGTAGAACCCCATCTTCTTATTAAGATCAATGCTTTTAGGTTATTTCTTTACTTTTACTGAAGTGACATTCGTGTAACATGAAATTAACCGTTTTAGAGTGAACAATTCAGTGGCCTTTAATACACTGACAGTGTATTGTGACTGCTACCTCTATTTGGTTCTTAAGCAGTTTATCACCCCAAAAGGAGGCCCGGTACCCACTGGCTGTCACCTACCCCCATCCACCCGCTCCCCGCCCCGCCTTCCTGGCTCTTGGGAGCCTCCCCTCGGGATATGTCTCTATACTCAGTTGCTTAAATCATATCCTATTCTTTGCGACCCCATGGACTGTAGCCCACCAGGCTCATCTGTCCATGGACTGTAGCCCGCCAGGCACTTCTGTCCATGGGACTCTCCGGGCAAGAATAGTGGAGTGGGTTGCCATGTCCTCCTCCAGGGGATCTTCCTGACCCAGGTATCGAATTTGCGTCTCCGGCACCGCCAGGCAGATTCTTTACCCTGAGCCACCAGGGAAGCCCCTGTCTCTGCAGATGTACCTGTTTTGGATGCTTCATACAGATGGAATCGTACAATACGTGACCTTTTGTGTCTGGCTTCTTTCACGTGGCATAATGTTTTCAAGATTCATCTGGATTATGGTATCCCTTCCTTACTCCGTTGTATGGGTTAGCCAGTCATCAGCTGGGGGCCTTTTTGCTTGTTTCTACCTTGTGGTTATTGTGGATGCTATAGACACGCGTGTACTTGTCTTTCTTTGTCCAGATGTTTTTTGAATACTGTTTTTAATTCCGCTGGGTATGCAGTGTTTGTGGATACCCCAAGGAAGGTCAGTGCTTTCAAGGCTGCCGTCTCTGGTGGTGTATGAAGGTATCTGGTGGTGGTGGTGCTGGGAAGGTTCCAGGAACGCCTCGGTTTGAGAAAACACTGTATGGTTCCTTTACACAAAATGCAAGAGTAGAAAATTGTCTTTGAGGTTAATGTGAAGGAAACATCATTTAGAACTTGCTTATCCATGTGGGAAAAGTGACCAATAGTTTATTTCAAAGCTCAGTGAAGCCTTTAGTAATCTGCTGAATAAAAATGCTCCACCGAGGAACGTGGACACCAGAAGGCTTCTACATATGGCCAGGCTTCCCGAGTTTTGTCGAGCATTTTCTCCTGACATTTCATGTCATGCCCTCTGTGGGTTAAGTGCACCTCCGTTCCACCTTCCCTTTAGTTTAGAGTTCCAGGTAAAGTGCAGGATGCCCAGTTACATCAGAATTTCAGATAGGCAACAAATGACTTTAATATAAGTACATCTGAAATACTGCATTATTTGTTTGTCTGATATTCAAATTGAACTGGGCATTCTGTATTTTTCTGTGCTCAATCAAGCGCTGTTTTTGTTGCCATGAGAGAGGGTATCTGAATCGCAGTGAATTGTAAGGGACACTCTATCAGCAGAGATGCTTTGCTCACTCATTTTCCTCTGAGAGAAACCATTTCCCTTTTTATATAAATAATGTAAAAATTTGGAGATAAAGTATGCGGGGCATAGGGAAGGTGAAATGGAGCCTTTACAATGTAAAGTGCTTTCTCCCAGGCCCTAGTTCATTAGTGAAATCTAGTGATTTGAATTACCCAGCTAACCCCTTCCGCCACTGTAGGATGATAAATCTAGTAGGTGGCTACTACCTGAAGGAGGTGCACAGTTTTTTGCAGGAGGTTCTCATCAAGCTAAGAAGGGCAGAGAATTTCCTCTGACTGTGTCGTGCCTACGTGGCGATGCTGGTGCCAGCGCTTTCAGTGGACTGCTGTGCGATTCACTTGCTAAAATAAAAGGCACAGAACAGGAACACATTCAGTGCTTCCCTGACAGGGGTGAATGCGGTGGCAGGGGCTCTGGGCAGACAGGTTGGTGCTATGTGACGCTCCTAATGCTGCCAGGCTCAGGCAGACTCATTTAGGTACAGAAAAAACTATTAAAGGTATTTATCTGTCTGTCTTTCTCCCTTTATTTCTGTCTGTCTCTGTGCCTTTATTTTGTGTGCAATTTTGAGAGATGAATTCCATTTTCTATTAATTCAATGGCTGTCATATTGCATTACATCACGCAGCTCAGATCACAACAATGAGATGTTAGGGTTTAAATGAATACTGTTGCAACACATCACTTGATAAAGTGGGTGTGCTTAATCCTATCTAGCCTGCTCAGGTAGTCTGACTTCTGCCCGGTGCTGGGAATCTGCAGACCCCAGTGGAATTACCCGAATTCAATTGCAAACAGCCTCTGGTTGTGAGCTGAGTCCTCGAGCTTCCTGATAGAAAGCAGTACATTAATACGGTGGGCAGATTCAACAAGTTATGTACGTTACATATGCATATAGTTGGGGGTGGAGGAACAGAGAGTTTTGAGGTTTCTGAGTGCATTTTTCAGTCCTAGAAATAAACCTGACAAATACCTAGTCTTTACTGAGTTCCCTGATATGCTGTGTTTGTGGAGGTCACTGAGAAGATGGAAGCTGGGGCTGGGGGGTGAAGGTGAAAGAAGATCCTCTGAGATCTGCTCATGTTAACTTGAAATCCCGCCCCCTCCCCCCACCAGGTGACTGCAGCTTGAAGACCCAACCCAAACTGTTACAGGTTTGCGAGTCCGAGCCCGAAGAGGAAAACAGGTTTAAAGCACATCAAAAAAATACTCCTCACCCAAAGCAGATTGTTTGCACAGGGCTTTTTCTCATGTGCAGATGCTTTCACTGGGAAAACAAAACAAAACAAAAAAATAGCTATTCATTTTGGGAAGGAAGAGAGGCATTTTGGAAACCCAAATAATTCGTCAGTGGGCGCCTAGGGAGAAGTGAGCAGCTCCCCCAGTTACAGTCCTCCTCCTTCCCCCTGACTCTCCCACACGCCCCCACCCCAGGCTCTCTGGAGCCCCTGCTCTCTTCCTCAGGACGCATCCATTTCCAAACACTGCCAGCCCTGGATAAACAAACAGAGGATTTGTACATGGCCTTCATTAAGGTGGGTTGCCAATTGTCAAATTAGTTTCTGCCCGACCTGCCGAGTGCGAATGCAAATCCACCACCCCCGGCGCGGCCTCATTTGCAGCTATTGATTCGTGTTTGACTGCAAGCTCAGAAAAAGTGGTCTTTGAAGCGTCCTACCTCTGCCTGGCTCCCTCGGTCCAGGTGGCTCCTGGGTCCCCGGCAGTCATTTTGATCTTTGTATTCAGAATGCCAGGGAGGGTCATTCCAGGTAACTTAAAAGCAAGATACAGTCAGGACGGATTTGGGAATGAAGTCTTTGCCTTGTCACTTTAATGCCGTCCTATCAAGTGGCAGTTTATCAAGAGCCACCTCACAAGGTTTTAATGAGCATGCTGCCTGTTCTTATACAATACTAATTAATCCCGTTTTTTTCACACTGCCGTGATTGCTTCATGAAACCCACATTGTTTTATACTCAGTAGCAAAGCGGCTCTCACTGATTAAATCTCCTTGCCTGCGATGGAACCTGACAACTGAATTATACCTTGCTCAAAGTAATAATGGGTATCAGCTAATAAATACGGTTTAACACACACAAAACTATGCAGCCAAAATCACACCACAAAATAGGAGTTTGACTTATAGGCTCAGCAGTGTTTCATTAAACATCTGTATTATAATTCACTGGTTTTCCAACTGATGTAATAACTTAATTGATGAGAACAAAGACAAGCTTATTTATTCACCCAATTGCTTGCTTCTTGACTAACGTTTTTTTCCTGGGTGTTATTGTAGAAATAAATATGCAATATTCTTTTTATAGAAGTCTAATTTAGGTCCTTTTTTCTGCTATTGAGAAGTCAGCATCACCATCTGTATCTGACAATGTTTGGCTGTTTCGCAACAGAAGCCTTTGATAAGGTGGGTTCTGGTGTTTACTCTGATGTCCAGACAGGCTAGCAGAGGTGAGCGAGGAAGGGCATTGAGGCCCTCCAGTGTGCACAGTAACTGTCTGGTGACTTCTTCATAAAGGTGAGAATGCGATCTCACTGAAAACACACACACACACACACACGCTCAGCACACGCACACACACTTCATCCAGTGCTCTAAATTCCACCAATGCTAGGATGATTCTGCCTAGCTCATGAATGACATGGACTCATTCATGCCCAGCTTGTTTCTCCCCACCCTCATTTAAGGACTACTAGAGACTAGTAAATTCAGTAACAAGATCACATGGGTCATTTTTCCCCCCTTGTATAAGATGTGTGTTAGCTGGAGACAGAAGTGAAAAATGATGAAATTTCATCATTCTTTTAGCTTTGGGTTGTGTGCCTTTCAGTTCAACACATTTAATAAATATGCAAAGAAAGTAAACCCTCTTATTTCTCTTTCTGGAAGGCAGGGGTTTTACAATAGCCCTCTTTCAGCTGACACGTCAGGGCGTCACCTCTGTGCTCTCCTTGCCTCCTGATCTACTCATACTGGTCACAGATTACAATTGCCCGCTCAGTGTTCTGTTCACCGGAGGCTGTGAACATGGACCTTATGCAATACTAATGGACCACTGGGAGGATGGACCCTCTCAAATAATGTTTACTGAGCCCTTATTGTATAAGATACCTTGAAGATACCTTGGTGAGCGAGAGAGGCTGCCATGGAGTTTGTATTGTCCAACTCAGTACAAAGGAAGAAGGGCAAGAATCGAGCAAGTACACTGTGATATCCGACTTCGCCAAACATTATGAGGAAGGATAAAGCTGATAGGTATATTGTATGTGTTTTCACGTAGTAAAAACTCATTCAGTACGGACTGGACCCGTGCAAACTTTGTGAGCTGATTCTACGCTCTCGTGCTATGTCTATTCTGCCTTCATGACATGGTTCACAAAGAAGCGACTCAGAGAACGCTCCCTGGGCACGTTGCTATTCTTCTGCTTTGGCTTCATCAGGTCTACACTGGCCAAGAGCCTCTGACTACCTGTTATGTGTTTCCTTTCTCTGCCCTCTTTGTAAAATTCTTCGGTGGAGGCCTGACTAGGTAGGTTGTGTGTTTCTTGAAGTTGTCACTGCAGAACTGAACAGTTCCCCAGCGTCTACATCTCCTGCCTCTTGAACAAGTATTGTTTCTCTGTTTCTAAGTATCTACAAGCTATCAATGTGGTCACTACATTTTTGTCTGGTTTAAATACACTTTAAACTCATTTTCTCAGTCTATATACACTGTCTTCTCAGAGGCAGCTTTGTTATTTAGGGTCAACTATTAAGTGACCAACCTAGATGGCATATTCAAAAGCAGAGACATTACTTTGCCAACAAAGGTCCGTCTAGTCAAGGCTATGGTTTTTCCAGTAGTCGTGTATGGATGTGAGAGTTGGACTGTGAAGAAAGCTGAGTGCTGAAGAATTGATGCTTTTGAACTGTGGTGTTGGAGAAGACTCTTGAGAGTCCCTTGGACTGCAAGGAGATCCAACCAATCCATTCTAAAGGAGATCAGTCCTGGGTGTTCTTTGGAAGGAATGATGCTAAAGCTGAAACTTCAGTACTTTGGCCACCTCATGCGAAGAATTGACTCATTGGACAAGACTCTGCTGCTGGGAGGGATTGGGGGCAGGAGGAGAAGGGGATGACAGAGGATGAGATGGCTGGATGGCATCACGGACTCGATGGATGTGAGTCTCAGTGAACTCCGGGAGTTGGTGATGGACAGGGAGGCCTGGCGTGCTGCGATTCATGGGGTCGCAAAGAGTCGAGCACGACTGAGCGACTGAACTGAACTGAACTGATTGAGTTTCCTAGTTGAAACTGAACTCGTCATGTCCGAGGAGACAGTGTCAGTGTTTCCCTGATAACCACAAGCCATATAAAGGGGCACGAATGATTAACCAGAAAATAAAAAGGGAGACTGGAAAAGGGATCTGGCCTATTATCAGTGAATTAGACATTGCTGCCCCAAATAACACATTGGAAAAAGAATTTGGACTTATATGCGTGGCAGTGTTTCAGTAATCATTTGAATTGTAATTTATTTGTTTTCCAGCTGATATAATAATTTAATTGATGAGTGATAAGGTGAGCTTTATTAGCATTCATCCATTTACTAAATTGCTAATTTAAATTTTCTCTATAGTTATGGGGGAAGTTTATATGTACTGTTTCTAAGGATTTTAAATTCTGAGATGGGGATTTCAGGTTATTAAATGTCACAAATACACCTTAAAAAGTGTATGAAAATGTATAAGGAGTGCTTAAAAAGTTAGCAAAAACTAAGTCAGGAAATAATGGAAATGTAAGGTCATTTGGTCCAATCCTCTGCCTCTAAGAAGCCCCATTTGTCTAAGATCCCTGAGACTGCAGAGTTGAACTCATTAATCAGAAAATACATATTATATTCCTGTTGCCATGAACCCTGGGAAAAGAGTGTGTTCACCTAAATTTGCACTTAACCAAGTCAAAAATGTTAGAGAAATATGTGACAACATTTGATGAACTTCAGGGAGGCAGCAATAAGCTCCTTTTTCCCTACGGATATTCTTCTCATTTTTCAATTTAGGCATTCAAGTTATCTGTGCACTTAAAAAATCAGACTTCGAAGTCTTAAAGGTAAAAAGAGCTTTTTCCCCCTCCTTAGGCAGTTGGACCTGTTAAGAAAATCTGCAAAATGTAAAAGAGCTACACGGAAACCATCCAAAGCACCCATCTGTGTCGTTACACGCCTGATCACACAAAGCTGCACCAATGTTAAGGGAAGAAGTACCATTTCATTGTTCGATTGTTTTTTCTTCTTTGCATTTTGTTTGTTGATTATAATTATGATGTGTGAGGTAAGGAGCCCACTCGTGACGGACAAGACAGAAAGAGGATTTATTGTTTGGGGATCTTTATGCGGGAAACATATGCAGGCAACAGGGAATTAGGTCTCAGAATATAATTTATTAGACAAAATAGGGACCCGGGTCTCTTGCTTTGACAAGGTGTAGTTGCCTCCTGAGGGATATGGGTTAATTTAGGTGTTCCGAGGCTTGTATGTTGGGGAGCTATAGGGATCAGAGAGTAGACTGTCCGTTTGTACTCACTCGTGTCCGACTCTTTGCCAGCCTATGGGCTGCAGCCCACCAGGCTCCTCTGTCCATGGGATTCTCCAGACAAGAATAATGGAGTGGGTTGCCGTGCGCTCCTCCAGGGGATCTTCCTGACCCGGGGACTGAACCCGCGTTTCCTGTGTTTCCTGAATTGGCAGGCCACCACTGAGCCACCTGGGAAGTGGAGAAAGTAGGTTAGGAGGAAGGTAATATGTTTCAGCTTTATTGAGAAATAGCACCGGGGCTGTGGCTGTTGCACTGCTTGGGTGAACCATCCAGTTAGTGTCCAGGTGGACAACGGAATGTGGTCCGTGTGACGCTCATTCCTTCTTTTCTCATGATTAGATTTGACTGGCTTTTAGTTTACTGGTGAATGCCTGTCTTCCAACCAGAGAACATGATTGGCGACAAGGGATTTTAGGCATTCTCAGCAACCAGGAAGTATCCATTTCGGACTCCTCTTCCTTCCGCTGCTCATTGTTAAAGCATTTTGTCTTTTTCACCTACCATGCCTGTATGAACTTGAAAGTAATTTTTCAAAAAGACTCCTATTCATGTTTTTTGAAAACAAAATGAGCCAATGACATTCAGTTTCATGATGAAGTAGACTCAATGCTTTGTCAGTTACCTGTGGCCTCAGTGAGCGGCGCTGGCTGACATCCTCAATCCTATTTGCGGTTTTCTGTGTCTACTAATCTCCATCCCACAAGAAATCACCACGAAGGCTTAGAATCCCTCATAGCAAAGCAGAGCCTGCTCTTCTCTCCGTTGCTGCTGTCAGCACTTCACCTCCCAGCCGAGCTCTGCTCCTCTCTTGCCGCTCTTTAGTATCCGTGCCACGTGGCAGCTGCAACTAGGGTGGCTCGCCAAGGGTTATTCACGTCAGGTGTAACGTGCATGGATGCCATCGGTCCCCTGCTCGGGATGCTGCAGCTACTTCCTGCTTCAACTCAAGGACAATCCGAGCACCTTTCTGTGGCCTCCGAGATCCCGTAAACTCTAGGCTCCACCTCTGACAATGCTTCTCCTTATTGCCTTAGGGATTTTACATTTCCTGGGCATTTCCCTTAGAACCATCTTCCCGTCTGCCTGCATTTCTCCATTCTTGTCTCCGGTCTTCCAAGAGAAGCCTTTCTTGACCGGTCAGTCTAGCGTTTCCCGTTCCTTTAATTACCCCCATCCTGTTAATCTGACATTATTACAGGTTCTTAGCTTCCTGAAGGCAGAGTTCTTGCTTGTCTTGCGCACTGCTCTGCCCCACAATGAGGAAGGATGCCTGCTGTGTGGCAGGGCTTCCCTGGTGGCTCAAGTGGTAAAGCGTCTGCCTGCGATGCAGGAGGACCTGGGTTTGGTGTCTGAAGAATTCCATGGACAGAGGAGCCTGGCGTGCTATGGTTCATGGGGTTGCAAAGAGCCAGGCTATGGTTCATGGGGTTGCAAAGAGTTGGACATGACTGAGCAACTAACACTTTCACTTTTTAAAATCACTTTCATGTGGTAGGGACTCTAATATATGTATAAGAAACGAAGTATAAATCTGGGTGATTAGGAAAATCATGGTTCTTGGACTGCTCCGAGACATTGTGCTGTATTGGAAAGAGTATAGGAGCATTCAGATCTGAAGTTGACTCTAAACTGTGCCTCTTGGTTGCCTCTTGGTTGCCTCTTGCTACCTTGTTTAAACTCTCCGTGACAGATGAAAAATGACCAGAGATTGCCTGCCACGGCTCTTATTAAGAGACAGAATAGATTATTTCTGGCCTTGGCTATGTAACTTGCTTTGGCCAATGGAATATCACTGTCTTTTGTGATGAGCTGTGTACGCATACCCATTGGGGCTCACCCTGATGGGACTCTGCCCTGAGACCACCGTACTGCAAGAAAGCCAGTCTGGCTTACAGAAGCGAACACCCAGAGAAGCAAGGTGGAGGTGCTGTAGTTGACAGCCAGCAGGACCTGCTGGACATCTGAGTAAGGCCAAGTTAACATTACCGCACACACACCACAGCCATCTAGTTGAATGCAGTTGTGTGAACACCAAACACAACCACCAGAGAAGCTACAGGCCACCTACCAAACTGTGAAAATTTTATCACATTTTTATTATAAGCTACTGTTTATTGGATTGTTTTGCTATCCAAGACTGTTGGAGGAACAGCTGAGATAATAAAATTCTTGTCTAGGGCATTTTCAGTTCATAATAGGAACTCAGTCATTCTTGGTTCTCTGTCATTATCCCTGTTCTGAACTTGACTGCTGGAATTTTTTAATTCAATCTGAGTGTGCCTTCCACTCTGATATGACCACATAGATTAATGGTATTTGCAAAATATGATCCAGTCATGCATGGGAGAGGCCTTTAGATCAATCAAACTCATTCCATTACAATTTATTAGGATGATCAAGTTTGAGAACTGAAGCTCTGCAACAGATTGAAAATGCATGGACTATACAGCAGCGGCTGCGTTTACTGAGCACCTATTATGTGCATGGAACCACACTAAAGCATGTGTCTATACTGCTTTGTTTATGTTCGACAGCAGCTGTATTTTGCAGAGGAGAATACTGAAGTTTATAGAAATTAAATAACATGTACATGATCTTAGAGCTGGTAAATAGCAAAGCTCTGACTTAGACTGTGGTCTGACTCCAGGTCTGTATCCTTCAACAGGGGGCTAAAGTCCAGTGTGGGAGGGGGACAGCCTCTGCTATAGGGGGTGGGCTCCTGGGACGAGAAAATACTGATGCAGGTGGTGTACGCCTCAGAGCCAGTACACACCATGTCAGTTCTGAGGAGTGTGGACATTCAGACAAGGGCAGCTTAGGTCAGATTGTCCAGGGAAATTCAGGCTCTCCAGAGGAAGGAGGGTTAAGGGGGCCCTCCATGACCTGCTACCTATTTTGGCTAGCATAGATTGGAATTTAGATCCTGTGCTTAGAGTACTGTGTGAATCACATATAATATTTAATCCTCATGGCAACTCTGTGCAGTAGGAATGATTGTGATCCTGTTTTCATATAACGATATCAAGGCTTACAAAAGTTAAGTTACTTGTTTGAGATCGTATAACACTTGTTCATGAGTTTGGGTGAACTCTGAGAGTTGGTGGTGGACAGGGAGGCCTGGCGTGCTGCAATTCATGGGGTCGCAGAGTCGGACACGGCTGAGCCCCTGAACTGGACTGAACTGAAGCGCTTGCTGGGAAACCGGGACCCCAGTCGTGGTGCTCTGAGAATCGCACCGTGGTGCAGCGTCACCCTTGGAGGCACCGGCTGTCTCCAGAAGAAAAGCGGTAACTAGGGGAACTGGAACAGCAATGACAGAGGAATGAATAGGGGGTGTGTGTATGTGTGCGCCACTTGGATACACATGTTTGTGAGCGTGTGGGTAGGGCTGTGAATCTGCGAAGGATACTAGGGGGAAATAGCAATAGTTTAGTCCAATGTTTGGAAAGGATAATAAAACGTAAGTCTAGATTCCTAAGGTAGCACAGCTTTGAGTGTATAAAGACATGCAGCGAATATTTACGTTGTTGACTACCCAGGATCCACTTCCTCTTCTTGGCGGCAGCGCTCTTGTTGGCGTCTTGAGAACCATGTTTCCTCCACTCTTAGAATCTGTGGCCTGGTTGGGATTTAGGGGGCAATCCGTGCCTGACCTGTCAGAGTCCTGGGTCCTCTAGGTCCTGGTTATTAGTCACAGAAAGGCCCATAAACCAGTCAGACCACAGTGTGCAGGACTACTTTCTGCTGTAATTAAACAACATGAGTTATCGTACGGAACCTGGGAGTGAAGCCAACTTGGAGAAGAGCTGTGCTAAGAGGTGGCAAGGATCGTGTTCTGAGGCATCGCTCCCGCCCAGGATCGAGCCAGGACTGAATCTGTTGCGAGTAAGCCGGTAAGGCCCCATTAGTAGGTAAGCCAGTTTGAGTTAAGGGTTTCTATTGTTGGCCACAAGAAAAAAAACCTTGATATAAGAATTTTTAAAAAATTTTAATTAACCTTTTTTTTGTTGTTTTCCTTCTTTGCAAATACACAAACTTTTACTCACAAATTTGATTTTAAAAGCCTCATATAAAGTATCGTCGAGGAGCAAAGAGGCTTTAAGGTCACTGGCTTTGAACTCAGCAGACCTGTGCCCTAGTGTTGGTTCCACAGCTTTGTTTCACTGATGTGAAAAAACTGAAATTATTTGTGTGGTTTGGGGTAAGTTACTACACCACTCTAACTTATAGTTTCTTCATTTGTAAAACTGTAATAATGTTGTAATCACCTCACCATGAATGAATGAATGAAGTGAAGGAATGATATTTCGAGTTGTGCTTTGCCTTTCAGAGAGTGAAGGTCATTTGGGAAAAGGTATCTATTAATACTTCGAACAGGGTGACTGGGAAGCGAAGATGCATGTGTCTGGGGCTATGAACATTCTCCTGCCTTCAGGAGCTCTTACAAACTGTGCAGTCCATCTCCGAGTGCACGAGTGGTTAGGATACAGACGAATCTGTTGTTAAAACAGATCCACAATTATGCTGGCTTAACCAAAGCAGTCACTGGCCTCTCTCTCATGGAACGTTCCAGGAGGTCATCCAAGGTTGTTATGGCAACTGAACAGTATCAGGGATGTGCCTCTTTTTAGCTTATCACTCGCCACATCGGAGCTTTCCTGGTGGCTCAGCAGCAAGGAATCCGCCTGCCAATGCAGGAGACACAGGTTCAGTCCCTGGGTGGGGAAGATCCCCTGGAGTAGGAAATGGCAACCTACTCCAATATTATTGCCTAGAAAATTCCATGGACAGAGGAGCTTGGCAGCTACAGTCCACTGGGTCTCAAAGTGTCGGACACGACTGAGCACACACACAGACACACACACACACACACACACACACGCACACTCTCATCACATCTAGGGAGCAGCCCACATCCACATAGTACAAATCTCATCCTCACGACCATACTGCCTTCAGAAGACAGGAAGGGAGAGAAAGGAGGGTACCTGCCTTTCCTGTTAAGGGCGCCGCACAGAACTCGGAAATTTATATTCTGCTCATGTCTCGTTGGCCAGAACCCAGTTACATGATTAAGCTGCGATTCAAGGGAGCCTGGGGAACGTAGCCTTGCTGCGTGACCTCGTGCCCAACAGAAACTGCTGTCACTGCCGAAGGAGAGAGTAAAGATAGGGGACACCCACTTCTGCCACATCTATTATCCTGTATTAGAAGGAAGTAACATACATTCATTAGCTCCAAAATCTGTTCTTAGTTCTGAGTTTCAGCCATTCCCTGGGCAGCCAAGTGGGCCCACTTCCATCTGGCTTGTGCTGAGAATCCTCTTCCCTTTGCAAAGAGCGTTTCATGCATGTGAAGCCCAGAAGGCCAGGGCCGTTGGCCTCTCCTGGGTGTGCGTGTGTGTGCGTCCAACGTCCTTCTTCGGTGGAAGGCTACCTCTTTGCAAAGCACAGGCCCAATTCTACTTTATATTAGTTTCTGCCTTATTTCATAATTTTTTAAAGAAAACTCTCCTCTCATGCAGGAAAATCTAATTATGCAGTGACAGCAGTTGGCTGACTCGGGCACAACACAACATGTCAATTTTCAGTTGCTTACACGGTCTCACAGAAACTGTTAGAAATTGTTTTGAAATCTGGCATACATTTCAGTCATGTTAATTCCCACAACTGTGCCAAACTTGATGAAATTTGGCTCCTTCATGCTCCAGGGAAGGTGGGGGATTGGGAAAGGCGTGCTTTTTTTTTTCCTTCCTGGCAGTGACATCATCTCCTCATCCTCCCCGTATGACGAACCGTGTCCTCAAACAAGCCAAGTAATGTGACTTTATATTTACAAGACTGTGTGACAAAATGACTGCCGGAAACTGGAGCTGTGCTGTGAAACGATGAAGGAAATACAGATGGCATCGTGGCTTTTTTTTTTTCCTTCCAACAGATTTGTGCCAGATGTGTGAATATTGATAATTTCTCTAGGGCTCAACTCAAGGCACAATATAGGTTTCTGTTTGATGAGGGAAAGAGAGAGTGAGGATCCATCCTAGCGATGGTATTTACAGGAAATGTTTTGCCTCTTCTTCCAAATCTGTCAAGGCAGAACCAGAAATCCTGTTTCCCAAACGAGCCTCTGAGTCACCCTTTGTTCTGGACCCGGTTTTTATCTCCCCACTAATTGACAGACTGGAAAACTCATCTGTGAAAACATGTGGTAGAATTCAAAAACCGGCTGAATCTGTCTTTGTGTATCAGTTGAGAGCCTGTGTGGTAGCAAAATCTCAGACAAACATCTTAGGTATCCATTTCATCACAACATCTTCGCCTTCTAAACTTAGAAATAAAACATTTTAATTAAACAATCATTTTCAGCATTTTAAGTGAGACTATGGAAGGAAAATAAACATTTCCAAAGCTTTTCTGGTTTCTTTTTTACAATTACTCTTCCTGTTATTATACTATGCCTGACCCATTTTAAACTATGACTCTGAGAGCCACAACATTTCAATAAATTTCAATTTCTTAGTCCAATGTTGTTGTTGTTTTTTTAATATCAGAGAGAATTATCAAAAAGATTTAAGGAGAAAACAGGAATATTTATCATTTCTGGAAAGATTCAACTTTGATCAAATAATTACACAAGTTGATTTCAAAATCAGTATAAGAATTTTTTTTTAAATTTATACCTTGGTTCTTCTCTGAAGCCATAGCTTATTGGCTATAGTTGACATTTAAATTTGTCTCTGAGCTTCTTGGTAGCCACAGTGAAGATGGAGACATGGTCACTCACATAGTTTTTGTTAATCAGAAAGAAGTACTACCTCTGTTCCTTAGGGATAAAAATATCTTTCTAACGTTGGGTTTTGTTTCTGATTCTCAGCTGAGGGTAATATTCTCCCTCAGGGATGTTTGGCAGTGTCGAAAGACGTTTTTGGTTGTCACAGCCCAGGAAGGTACTGTTGGCATCTAGTGACTCAGTTCAGTTCATTCGCTCAGTCATGTCCGACTCTTTGCGACCCCATGAATCGCAGCACACCAGGCCTCCCTGTCCATCACCATCTCCCGGAGTTCACTCAGACTCATGTCCATCGAGTCCGTGATGCCATCCAGCCATCTCATCCTCTGTCGCCCCCTTCTCCTCCTGCCCCCAATCCCTCCCAGCATCAGAGTCTTTTCCAATGAGTCAACTCTTCGCACGAGGTGGCCAAAGTACTGGAGTTTCAGCTTTAGCATCATTCCCTCCAAAGAACACCCAGGGCTGATCTCCTTCAAAATGGACTGGTTGGATCTCCTTGCAATCCAGGGGACTCTCAAGAGTCTTCTCCAATACCACAGTTCAAAAGCACCAATTCTTCGGCACTCAGCTTTCTTCACAGTCCAACTCTCACATCCATACACGACTACTGGGAAAACCATAGCCTTGACTAGACAGATCTTTGTTGGCAAAGTAATGTCTCTCCTTTTCAATTAGGGGCCAGGAATGTTGTGAAATGCCCTACAGTGTCCAAGATGACCCCCTACAACAAAGAAAAGTTCAATAAGCCAAGCTTGAGAAACTCTGGCCTATAAAATGAATTAATTAGGATGCCCCTAACAAGAGTCCCTTGGACTTAAAGGAGATCCAACCAGTCCATTCTGAAGATCAGCCCTGGGTGTTCTTTGGAAGGAATGATGCTAAAGCTGAAGCTCCAGTACTTTGGCCACCTCATGTGAAGAGTTGACTCATTGGAAAAGACTCTGATGCTGGGAGGGATTGGGGGCAGGAGGAGAAGGGGGCGACAGAGGATGAGATGGCTGGATGGCATCAGCGACTCCACGGACATGAGTCTGAGTGAACTCCGGGAGTTGGTGATGGACAGGGAGGCCTGGCGTGCTGAGGTTCATGGGGTCTCAAAGAGTCGGACATGACTGAGCAACTGAACTGAACTGAACTGAACGTTCTCTATAAGAGCCCCACAACACATGGAATTGGAACAAGGCAAATTAGAGTTTAAATCCATGTTTCTCCACTTACCAGCTATGTAAATTTTGACACATTAGTTAACTTCCTTAAATCTCCTGTCCTGGAAATAATTATATAAATCCTACAGGGTTGTTATAAGGATTAGCAGAAAAAATGTTTGTGGAACATCTAGGGCAAGACTTGACACACTGTAAAAACTCAGTGAACGTTGGGGCTTCCAGGGTGGCGCTAGTGGTAGGGAGCCTGCCTGCCAGTGCAGAGGGCATAAGAGACGCCGTCTTGATCCCCGGGCTGGGAAGATCCCCTGGAGGGGAAATGGCAACCCACTCCAGTATTCTTGCCTGGAGAATCCCATGGACAGAGGAGCCTGGCAAGCTACAGTCCATAGGGCCACAAAAAGCTGGACAGGACTGAAGCAACTTAACAAGCATAACAATGAATGTGAGCCTTTGAAACAGTCCCACAGGTCAGAGAGAGACACCAGGAGAGTGTTATTCCTTATGATAGTGGTTTGGGGTGTGGCCGTGGGATGAAGTTTTATTGTGACCTTCTTAACCTATGGGTAGCCTTGAAAACGCCTAGAAATGTGGATGAAATGTATGTAATGACCTACCATAAAAACCACCAAGGCGGCAGTGTGAGGCCGAAACTCTGGTTTCGCAGAGCTGTTACTGGCAGTTGCTGGCTGAGAGCTGCACCAAATCCTCTAAAAATCAGGCAAGCAAGGTGGTAGGACACGTATTAACAACCTATCTGCTTGGTGCCTTTGCCAGGTGGCAAGACGTTCCCACCAGCTTGGTAGAGCCACGTTCTAATACAGACAAGACAGCCAAGTCACATCCCACCTCCTGCAAATATACTCAGAGGCCACTGTCTCAGAATGTAGGAGATACTCTTTTGAAAACAACAACGATAACAAAGGAACCTGTAATTCCATATGAAGGACAACAGCAGCAAAAGGAACCAGGAGTTCCGTTACTGTTTTAACTTACATAATAGGTTTTAAAAAAAAAAAGTGTGTGTTTTTAATTGAAGAATAACTGCTTTACAGTACTGTGCTGGTTTCTACCAAAATCAATGTGAATTAGCCATAGGTTTACCCGTGTGCCCTCCCACCTCCCTCCCCACCCCACCCCCTAGGCTGTCACTGAGCCCCAGTTTGAGTCCCCGAGTCATACGGGAAATTCCCATTGGCTGTCTGTTTCACACACGGGGAAGGGTGTCTCCATGTGACTGTCGCCATTCCTCCCGCCCTCTCCATCTTCCCCGCCCCCTCCAGTCTCAGTGTCTGTGTCTCCATCGCTGCTCTGCACAAAGGCTCATCACTACCCTCTTTCTAGGTTCCATATGTATGCGTTAAAATAGGATACTTATTTTTCTCTATCTGACTTACTTCACTCTGTATAATAGGCTCTAGGTTCATCCACCTCATTAGGACTGACTCAAATGCATTTCTTTATATGACTGAGTAATATTCCTGTGTATGTATGTCTCAAAGCTTCTGTATCCATTCATCTGTCAGCGGACATCCGGGTTGCTTCCATGTCCTAGCCATTGCACGTAGAGCTGCAGTGAACACTGGGTTACATGTGTCATTTTCAATTTTGGTTTCCTCAGGGTATGTGCCTATTAGCGGGATTGCTGGGTCATATGCTGAATTTATTCCCAGTGTTTTAAGGAGTCTCCTACTATTCTCCATAGTGGTTGTATCGATTTGCATTCCCACCAACAGTGCAAGAGGGTTCCCTTTCCTCCGCGCCCTCTCCAGCCTTCAGTTTGTAGATTTTTTTGTTGATGCTCATTCTGACCAGTGTGAAGTGATATCTCATTGTAGTTCTGATGTGCATTTCTCTAATAATGAGTGATATTGAGCATTTCTTCATGTGTTTATTAGCCATCTGTATTTCTTCTTTGCAGAAATGTCTGTTTAGGTCAATTGCCCATTTTTTGATTGAGTTGTTTGTTTTTCTGGTATTGATTTGCATGAGCTTCTTGTATATTTTTGAAATTAATCCTTCGTCAGTTGTTTCATTTGCTATTATTTCTCCCATTCTGAGGGTGGTCTTTTCACCTTGTTTATAGTTTCCTTTGCTGTGCAAAAGCTTTTAAGTTTAAGTAGAGCCCACTTGTTTACTTTTGTTTTTATTTCCATTTCTCTAAGAGGTGGGACACAGAGGATCTTGCTTCGGTTTATGTCATAGAGTGTTCTGCCTGTGTTTTCTTCTAGGAGTTTTATAGTTTCTGGTCTTACATTTAGCTCTTTAATCCATTTTGAGTTTATCTTTGTGTATGGTGTTAGGAAGTGTTCTGAATTTCATTCTTTTACATGTAGCTGTCCAGTTTTCCCAGCACCATTTGTTGAAGAGACTATCTTTGCCCCTTTGTATATTCTTGCCTCCCTTGTCAAACATAAGGTATCCATAGGTGCGTGGGTCTATCTCTGGGCTTTCTATCTTGTTCCATTTGTGTGTATTCTGTTTTTGTGCCAGCACCATACTGTCTTGAGGATCATAGCTCTGTAGTGTACTCTGAAGTCAGGATGTTGATTCCTCCATCTCCATTCTTCTTTCTCAAGATTGCTTTGGCTACTTGGGTTTTTTTTGTGATTGTTTTTTTTTGTTCTAGTTTTGTGAAAAATGTCATTGGTAATTTAATAGGAATTGAAGTAGATTATATTTGGTAGTATAGTCATTTTCACAGTATTGATTCTTCCAACCCAGGAATGTAGAATATCTCTTTGTCTGTGTATGTTACCTTTGATTTCTTTCATCAGTGTCCTATAGCTTTCTGTATACAGCTCTTTTATCTCTTTAGGTAGGTTTGTTCCTAGGCATTTTATTCTGTTGGTTGCAACGGTAAATGGGATTGATTCCTTAATTTCTCTTTCTGATATTTCATTGTTAGTGTATAGGAATGCAAGTGATTTCTCTGTATTGATTTTGTATCCTGTGACTTTGTTAAATTCACTGATTAGATCTAGTGATTTTCTGATGGTATCTTTAGGGTTTTCTGTATATAGTATCATGTCCTCTGCAAACAGGGAGAGTTTTACTTCTTCTTTTCCAATCTGGATTCCTTTTACTTCTTCTTATTCTCTGATTGCCTTAGCTACCACTTCCAAAACTATACTGAATAGTAGTGCTGAGACTGGGCATGCTTGTCTTGTTCCTGATCTTGGAGGGAATACTTTAGATTTTTTATCACTGAAAATATTGTTTGCTGTGGGTTTATCATAAAGGGCCTTTATTATGTTGAGGTAGGTTCCTCCTATGTCCATTTTTTGAAGAGTTTCTATCATAAATGGGTGTTTAATTTTGTTGAAAGCTGCGTATACATCTACTGAGATTATCATATGGTTTTTTTTATCTTTCTACTTGTTATTATGGTGTATCACATTGATTGATTTGTGTATTTTGAAGAATCCTTGCATCCCTGCATGTTGTTTTTATTATTATTATTAAGTGCAGTATGGCTAGCTGCTGAAATCAATTTCGAAACTTCCATAGCTGAAGGCAGTAGAAGTGCACTTTCACACATGCAGCCGCCAGGCTTAGCATCCATGGTCAGCATGCGGATCACTTTATTCCTGAAAGTGGTTTGATATCCGCGGCTCCTTCTAGCTTATGGCTCCATCATTCACAGCTTCAGATCCCTCAGTTGCTAGCTAGAGAAAGAGACAATGGAGGAGACATATGGGCTCCATAAACCACTCTGGATGTGACTCAGGTCATATATGCTCACATTTTACTGGCCAGAACCTGTCATCTGGCCATTTCTTGATGCAAGGCTTGGAGGCAGAGCCCTGGCTGGTCGGATACTACCGTGTAGCAGAGGAGAGCAAAGCTCGGGGGACACGGTGTGCTCCACCACCCCTAGGTACTGGGGCAGTTTTGTTAATGAACTTCTGCTTGGAAAAGCATTTCCATTTTGAAAGCAAGGATAAAATACCCATGTCTAGAAACCATCCATAAGATTCAGTTCAGCCCTTCTCTTTTTAGCAGTAGGAAAAAATGTAAAAAGTGGACATGTGACAAGTTTGATAGACTGGTAAAACTCTAAAAAGGCCATTATTCAAATATTTATGGATCCTTTTAGCTAATGGATTCAAATTTATAATGCTGCACTTGTCAACAAGATAATTTTGCAAAAACATTAAAGGCTGAGCGGTTCCGTCCCTTCTAACCCTGAGGCCTCTCTTCTCCCAGCAAATGAGCAGCTGTTCTCAATGAAAATGGAGCACTCGTGCTCACCGTGTGCTTCTGAGACGCCCTGCTCCATGCATGGCAGCCTCTATGCTGCGCTTCAGGGACGAGGCTGACATGCTATGAGATTCCCAGGACCAGACTAAGGCATCCACTTATCCAAAGAAGAAAGAAAAGCAATATGGTGTGGCCCTGGACATCTTGGACAATAGGTGGATTATTATAATAAAAATTGAACACTAAATCACGCTAACAAAGAGCACTAATTCTCATCCACCGTGTCGTCTAAGTTCACAGTAATAAATATCTGATGGAATTTTTGGTGTTACTATACTAACAGATAGACTAGATCGTGGGTAGTGGGCATGAAGTGACAAATAGGAGAGTTAAATAGCGTTTGTGGAAAAACTGATCTTGTAGAGAGGTTTGCGTGTTAGTACCCATGTTTGCAAATATTTTCTATTGGTTGATTGATTTTTGGCTGCACCAACTCTTTGTTGCTGCATGCAGGCTTTCTCTGGTTGTGACACATAAGCTTCTCATCGCTGTGACTTCTCTTGTTGTGGAGCATGGGCTTTAGAGCACGTGGGCTGCAGTAGTTGCAGCTCCAGGATGCGAAAGCCCAGTCTTGGTAGTGTTGGCGCCTAGACTCAGTGGCCCGTAACATGTTGCATCTTCCTGGACCAGGGATTGAACCCATGTCCTTTGCATTGGCAGGCATATTCTTAGTCACTGGACCACCAGGGAAGTTCAGGGAATATTTTATATTTGGCTTTAAAATGTTTTGTGTCAATAGAATTAAAGTCTCAGTGAGTGTGATATTTTGAGATGCCAGATTGAAAAAGGAAGAGATTCTACGGTTGTGATACTCTAATAATTAACAGACAGAGGAAGAAATCTAGGGAGCTTGTGAAGAGATTGTTCAGAGAATGCAGAATAGAACTGTGTGTGTTTGTGTGTTGGGAAGAGTGGAAGAGCCACACAGGGGTCCAGTTCAGTTCAGTTCAGTCGCTCAGTCGTGTCCGACTCTTTGAGACCCCATGAATTGCAGCACGCCAGGCCTCCCTGTCCATCACCAACTCCCGGAGTTCACCCAGACTCACATCCATCGAGTCGGTGATGCCATCCAGCTATCTCATCTTCTGTCATCTCCTCCTGCCCCCAATCCCTCCCAGCATCAGAGTCTTTTCCAATGAGTCAACTCTTTGCACGAGGTGGCCAAAGTACTGGAGTTTCAACTTTAGCATCATTCCCTCCAAAGAACACCCAGGACTGATCTCCTTCAGAATGGACTGGTTGGATCTCCTTGCAGTCCAAGGGACTCTCAAGAGTCTTCTCTAACGCCACAGTTCAAAAGCATCAAATCTTTGGCACTCAGCTTTCTTCACAGTCCAACTCTCACATCCATACATGACCGCTGGAAAAACCATAGCCTTGACTAGACAGACCTTTGTTGGTAAAGTAATGTCTCTGCATTTCAATATGCTATCTAGGTTGGTCATAACTTTTCTTCCAAGGAGTAAGCATCTTTTAATTTCATGGCTGCAATCACCATCTGCAGTGAATTTGGAGCCCCCCAAAATAAAGTCTGACACTGTTTCCACTGTTTCCCCATCTATTTCCCATGAAGTGATGGGACCAGATGCCATGATCTTCGTTTTCTGAATGTTGAGCTTTAAGCCAACTTTTTCACTCTCCTCTTTCACTTTCATCAAGAGGCTTTTTAGTTCCTCTTCACTTTCTGCCATATGGGTGGTGTCATCTGCATATCTAGACTTTAATTCTGAAATTTTCTTGTCTGGTTGGGGGAATGAGGCTTCACTTCTGTATGGTGGGCAGGAGCTAGAAATATGCTTCTTGTACAAAGTCAAAGGTCAACAATTAGTAAAAGCAGAATTCAAGAAACTCCCCTACCTTTCAAGGTCACCTTAAGGAAACTTACTAGTTATCCAATGTCATAGATGGCTAAAACTAAATATGAGAAATCTGTATCCAAAACCTGCTTCATAAATGGATTTGGAGTCCACTCACAGTTGGATAAGACCCCCTCATGAGAGATCAACACACAAAAAGTGACAAAATGAATCCCCTCATAACCATTGATAATGGAACTATCTGCAGAAGATTTACAACAATATGTTAAAATATTCAAAGTGATGAAGCCATATGTAGAATTTGTAATCAGAGTTTTTGAAAAACAATTGAGCCTAGTTGAAATAACTAACAGAAGTTCCAGAAATTATAAATGACTCCATTCTAAAGGAGATCAGCCCTGGGTGTTCTTTGGAAGGAATGATGCTAACGCTGAAACTCCAGTATTTTGGCCACCTCATGCGAAGAGTTGACTCATTGGAAAAGACTCTGATGCTGGGAGGGATTGGGGGCAGGAGGAGAAGGGGACGACGGAGGATGAGATGGCTGGATGGCATCACGGACTCGATGGATGTGAGTCTGAGTGAACTCGGGGAACTGGTGATGGACAGGGAGGCCTGGCGTGCTGTGGTTCATGGGGTCGCAAAGAGTGGGACACGACTGAGCGACTGAACTGAACTGCCTGATAGAGAGTCACTGTGTAAGTTGTCTAAGGCTATGGAATAAATTACTTCAAAAATAAACGTTGATTGTCTCGTGGTTTTCCGGTCAGGACTTTGCTAGCCTCTTAGTAGCTGAGAGGTTCCAGCTCCTGGCCCCTCGTGAAGTTCAGTCAGGATGTGGGTGGGCCGCATCTTGGAAGCAGCTCCTTCTGCGTGGGGTCGCTCTCATGGCTAGCGATTGGTTCTGGTTTTGAGAGGCCTCAGGTCCTCCTCTGTGGGCCTTTCCGTGGGCCTTTCCGTGGGCTGCTTGAGTGCCTCAGAGCATGGCGGCCTGCTTCTGTCAGAGCGGCAGCCTGAGAGACACCACGGAAGTGGCAGCAGCCTAGCTTCCCGCGGCGCTTACACTGTGTCACTTCCTGCGCTTCCTGCGAGGGAAGCGCAACGTCTGGCCTTCATTCAGGATGGGGAGACGTGGGCTCCGCCTTCTGAGGCAAGAAAGATTGAAGGATTTGTATACATTTAGAACCACTGCTCCTATTGAAACATAGAGATGTTTGTTTGTTATTACAGAGGTTATCTCCTGGTGAAAGACAACAGGTGATTTTTTTTTTTTTTTTTTGCTCTTTCAGTTTCTCCGAAAATTTGAACAATAAAAATAATTAATGTATATTAATATTTTTAGAATTTAAAAATACTTATTCTACAATTAAAATATTTTAACTTTATAATGAAATATAATAAAATATGTATTTTACTATATTAAACTACATGTTACTTATGTACTTTATATTATACATTATATGTACTTTAATGTATAATTATATATTTCATTTAATTATATATATTATACTATGTTATGTATGGGCTTCCTTGGTAGAACAGCAGGTAAAGAATCTGCCTGCAATGCTGGAGACCCCGGTTCGGTTCCTGGGTTGGGAAGATCCCCTGGAGAAGGGAACAGCTACCCACTCCAGTATTCTTGGGCTTCCCTGGTCCACCTGCAATGCAGGAGACCTGGGTTCAATCCCTGGGTTGGGAAAATCCCCTGGGGAAGGGAATGGATACCCACTCCAGTATTCTGGCCTGGAGAATTCCACGGACTGTATAGTCCATGGGGGTCACAAAGAGTTGGACATGACTGAGAAGCTTTCACATTTGTAATTATATAAATTGCATTTATATATAAAATTATATAACATATGACATATATTAGGTGTGACATAATGAGAAATCCCATCACTTCATGGGAAATAGCTGGGGAAACAGTGGTAACAGTGTCAGACTCTTTTTGGGGGGGCTCCAAAATCACTGCAGATGGTGACTGCAGCCATGAAATTAAAAGATGCTTACTCCTTGGAAGAAAAGTTATGACCAACCTAGATAGCATATTCAAAAGCAGAGACATTACTTTGCCGACTAAGGTCCGTCTAGTCAAGGCTATGGTTTTTCCTGTGGTCATGTATGGATGTGAGAGTTGGACTGTGAAGAAGGCTGAGTGCCGAAGAATTGATGCTTTTGAACTGTGGTGTTGGAGAAGACTCTTGAGAGTCCCTTGGACTGCAAGGAGATCCAACCAGCCCATTCTGAAGGAGATCAGCCCTGGGATTTATTTGGAAGGAATGATGCTGAAGTTGAAACTCCAGTACTCTGGCCACCTCATGCGAAAAGTTAACTCATTGGAAAAGACCGTGATGCTGGGAGGGACTGGGGGCAGAAGGAAAAGGGGGTGACAGAGGATGAGATGTCTGGATGGCATCACCAACTCGATGGATGTGAGTTTGAGTGAACTCTGGGAGATGGTGGTTGACAGGGAGGCCTGGTGTGCGGCGATTCATGGGGTCGCAAAGAGTTGGACACGACTGAGTGAACTGAACTGAACTGAATGAGAAATAATAAATATACACATATATTAGGGGCAGAATTATTAATATTTGGGAGTACTTACTCTACGTCAGAAAATGTTCTTAGTCCTTTAAGATACTAACTAATTTACTTATCACTACAATAACTCTATGAAGTAGGTACCATTTTTATCCCTATTTTTGAAGGTGAAAATAAAGCACAATTGGTAAATATGTCTGGGAAGGAGCTGCAGTTCTTTTCACATCTTGAGTCTGGGCATAAAACTTTTGCCATGTAGTGAGGTTTATAAAGCATCTCACAAACTCAACGTAGTGTCCAGCATCTAATGATGTCATCTGATTCTGCTTTCTGTTTTTTTAAGGCTGCCTCCTGTCTTTTCCTTTGTGGAGTAATGTGTTCAGATGTGCAGTGGGGATGGTAATAATTACCATCAACCCAATATGAAGGAGTCCTAGAATCGCCCCAAAGGCAATTGAGAAAGTTTTACCATGTTTATAGAGGCTCCCTGACCAGGTCTAGTCTTTCAGAGGTTAAACATATTGAAATTCATAAAAGGATTCATAATCATTTATTTCTCTAAACTGACAGAATAATTAAAAACAACAATGCTGTGTTAGATAGGAATCCCCTTTTCCTCTTGTCATGTCAACTACTAAATGAAACATCCTTGATTTTCCTGTTCTCTGAGTGTGATACCAATGCCACCTGATTGGCACCTAATCCTCAGAAAGAGATAGATCATTTATTTGTTTGACATACACTTCCTTAAGCTCTAGCATGTGCCCGGTACCGTGCTAGGCACTGGATATGCAGAGGAAATGAGACAGTTGTGGAGCTTATTCCCTCATGGAGCTTATTATAGTCAGACGAAATATTGACAGAGATTATTAAGCAGACAGAATAAGTGTGAATAAGACGAACAACCCTCAGCTATTCAGGCAATCCAGAACATATCAGATACACTATATCTGAGGCTTATAGAATGTTGTTTGACTTGTGCTGAAGCTGCAGAATATAAGATTAGAATTCTGCCCTATTTTTATGTTATTTGTGTTTTAATAATCATACCCTCTTTGCACTTCTTTCTTAATAATTAGGAAACATTTTTATCAGTATGTGAAAAATCTTATATTTTAATGTTAAGTGGAGAATTCATGATATAGTAATAATATAAATATAGATTATAATATAGTATAATCTAAACTGTACAAAAAAAGAACACCAAAATACTTAATTGTTATATTGAGGTGAGAGTACCTGTCATGATGGTTCAATTTTCTTCCTCATAGTTCTGTTTAGTTTCTAGGTCATGTCTGACTCTTGCAATCCCATGGACTGTAGCCCACCAGGCTCCTCTGTCCATGGGATTCTCCAGGCAAGAACACTGGAAGGGGTAGCCTTTCCCTTCTCCAGGGGATCTTCCCAAACCAGGGATAGAACCCAGCTCTCCTGCACTGCAGGCATTCTCTTTACCAGCTGAGCTACCAGGGAAGCCCTTTCTTCCCCGTGGTTCTCTATATTAAAAATTTTTTTATTTTAAAGGAGGCCTATATACTTGGCATACTTTTTAGTAAAGTGTGTTGTTGGGTAGATTCCAGGTAACACACTGTAGTTTTTGTGTCTTTCGATAAAAGGATTTTGGTTGGAAAATGCCTGTAGTGGAATGATTTCCTACAGTCGTGTGTGATTCCAAGGTAGACAGTAGGGCGAATCAATGGCAAATAGAACACTGCACTGAATTAAAATATGAATATGAAACAGAAATCGGGCCAATGCGAAGGTGATTGCAAAGAGGCGAAAGAGGATGATGGGACGTGAGAGAAGCGGATTCCGTGTTTGACATATCGGAAGATCATGTGTGAGTTCAGAGAGTGGTCATGATATGGAGAGAAGTTTGGACAGGGAGCTTAATAAATAAGTAATGGCCACCGAGGGCTTTGACAGTTTCATATTTAAAGAGATATTTATGAACTATTGCAGGACTTGGAGCGGCTCTCTGCTCCTCTCTTCCCCTCTCATTACAGCCGAAGGGAAGAAATGAGGTCTAGAGAAAAATGCAGACACCCTCAGAACCACATCCGACCTGTTCATTAAAAGTGCATGTGAGAGTTAGCACAAGTTTATAAGAAAAAGTTCATTTTTTAAATCTCTGCCTCCAGTAACTGCTTCAGAAAGGTGTTCCAAACGGGATGCAGCTAAATGCCATGTGTCCTGACACAGAGGGGTTTTGATTCGGAAGCCGAGTGAGGCATTTGGAAGAGGAGGGCACACATGCCCATGCCGCAAACCCGCCTCTGTGTCAGGATTTCAGAGCTGTTTGTGAAAGGGACGAAGTGTAAACGCAGAACGCTGCTGTTACCATATTTGCATGTTTGCTGCACTTTGTTTATTTTTAAATTAAGCCTTGTTGGCAGCCACCCTGTGGATTATTGCAGTGCACAGTTATTCACTCTTTCTGCATCCATGCGTTTTCTGAGGCTTCCCAGAGTGCAATCTACAGACATACATGAGGATCTGGGATCATGAATGGAGATGGATGTGTGTATGCACATTTGTGTGTGAAATGGGATTATATATATATATCGGAGAAGGCGATGGCACCCCACTCCAGTACTCTTGCCTGGAAAATCCCATGGACAGAGGAGCCTGGTAGGCTGCAGTCCATGTGGTCGCGATGAGTCGGACACGACTGAGCAACTTCACTTTCTCTTTTCACTTTCATGCACTGGAGAAAGAAATGGTAACCCACTCCAGTGTTCTTGCCTGGAGAATCCCAGGGACGGGGGAGCCTGGTGGGCTGCCATCCATGGGGTTGCACAGAGTCGGACACGACTGAAGCAACTTAGCAGCAGCATATATATATATATATATATATATATATATATATATAGCATAAATTTAAGAGTTAAATCTTAAAGTCAGAGAGAACTGACCTCAGTTTCCCTATGCTTAAAATCAAGCAGAGTTCCCCTCCACCCTGGATTACTATCAGGATTAAATAGCATAGGACATGTAAATAATTTAGAGTGTTACTTGGCACCTAGTAGGCATTCAATACACAGTGTCCGTTAATACAATTGACTTCATATAGACATGTATCAATACAAACAGTTGCTAATAACCTTGAAAATCGTGGTAAGATCTGCATTTTAAGTGTACTCTCTCCATCTGCATTCTATTCCAAAATGAGCAGATGGCTTATCAATATTTATATTGACATCCCCCCCCCCAACCATTTTCTTCAACCCATTTTATAGGATGAGCATTCTCACTCTCGTTTCCATGACACATAGTTCACATTCCATGTTGGGGAAGGCAAGCAGAGTCTAGAAGGAAGGTGACTCTTGCTCAGATCTGAGAACCTTTCTCTGATCCTTAAGGAGGGCAGAACTTGCCTAACACAGGTGTGCAAACATCCATTGGGGCCCCCAGCCGGCTGCAGTGGGCGCATTGCTGTCCCTCCTCTCGGGTGTTTGAGGCACTTGTATTTCATGATCACCCCAGCCTGCTGTAGTGGACACATCGCTGTCCCTCCTCTTGGGTGTTCGAGGCACTTGTATTTCATGATCAGTTATCAGCAGACAAGTGTCTTAGAAAAGTGCCTTGGCTTGAAATTGTCTGTTCCATCATCCCGTCCGTGGAAGAGTACGCAGAAGGATTGTTGAAGGGCCACACGTGCTTCTCGAAGTGAATTAGGTTTTCTCTGAAAGTCTTTTCAGTCTTCCCCACGACACAGGTGACTCTCCAAATACAGAGTCCTCAGAGACAAGTGAGTTCATTCGGTGATAGATGTGGTCACCCTCTGGGCGTCTGCTGGACCCCCTAGGCGTGAGATGTCCAAGAGTCCACGTGCAGCAGAGTGAGGCCTGTGAGGTCAGGCCTGCCCGCCAGGTTGGCCTGTTAAGGATTAGGCGGAACCGCCGTGAGAAAATCAGGATGCTTTTCTGCCAATGGCAGCTTTTTAAACATTTTGTTCATTTAATTTATTTTTGACTGTGCTGGGTCTTCGGTGCAGTGCCGGCTTCTGTCCAGTTGCGGCAAGCAGTGGCTGCTCTCCGGATGCGGTGTGCATTCTCGCTGCGGTGGCCTCCTTTGCGGAGTGCAGGCTCTGGGTGCACAGGCTTCTACAGTCTCAGTTCCCGGGGTCCAGAGCACAAGCTCAGTCGTGGTGGCACACACAGTCAGTTGCTCCGTAGCGTGCGGGATCATCTTGAACTGTGTCTCCTGCACTGGCAGGCGGATTCTTCCCCACTGAGCCACCAGCAAACCCCCCTCCAATGATAGTTTTAAAGGCACATTGTTTTGTCTACCGAATCTAAGCATGATAAAAGATGACTTGAACTCTTGGAGAGACTTCTAGACCAAATCAACTCCCATTAGCTGTCAGCTATAAGTTTTCAGTTCAGTTCAGCCGCTTAGTCGTGTCCGGCTCTTTGCGACCCCATGGACTGCAGCACGCCATGCTTCCCTGTCCATCACCAACTCCCGGAGCTTTCTCAAACTCATGTCCATCAGCTCAGTGATGCCATCCAACCATCTCATCCTCTTCGGGAAGTGAGTCAGCTCTTTGCATCAGGTGGCCAAAGTATTGGAGTTTCAGCTTCAGCATCAGTCCTTCCAATGAATATTCAGGACTGATTTCCTTCAGGATGGACTGGGTGGATCTTTTTGCAGTCCAAGGGACTCTCAAGAGTATGTTCCAACAGCACAGTTCAAAACGTCAGTTCTTTGGCGCTCGGCTTTCTTTATAGTCCAACTCTTACATGGCTACTGAAAAAAGCATAGCTTCGACTAAATGGACCTTTAGATAAGTGTTCAATCTACATCAATCTATTCAATATAGGCGGTCATATGTGAAGGCTCACTATCGGCATGAGAAGGTCTCAATGGGGCAAAGATGCCAGTAGAGGCCCCAGACAATCGATTTGTACAGGAACTAACTCCAACATTTATGTTAGGGTTGTATACAAAAATTGTATTTGCTGTCTATGTGTGAATGAGTAAGAGAACCTGGGTTCAAATAATGATAAGAACGATTTCTTGAACAAAAGGAAGAAAAAGAAATTCTTAGAAGGAAGGCTTTGACCAATGACAGAGCCTGCAGAATTCGGCCATGTTTGAATAATTGAACAAAGAGATTTTACTATTAGTTGAGAGAAACGGATAAGAGAGGTGGTGTTTAAGAGTAAGAGATTAATCTGTGTAAAGAATGGGAGGGTACATGTACTGATCCCTAGCTATGTGTTACATGGTAGGGCATGTGTTACGGTGTTTCATACGTAAATAGCGGATCTCATCTGATGGCCATAAATCCCATCACCTGTGTGCCGAGCAGGAAATGAAACACAAGATCTAAGGCAGCTCAAGTTCACATCCTGAATTTATAGCTTCCTAGCTGCATTATCCTGGGCATTTTGTTAACCCTCACTTTTTGCCCATGAAAAGAAGTGCCTGCACCCCATAGATGTTAGGAGATGACCTCAAGTAACGCTTGTAAAACGTGTAGCATGGCTTGAAAGTAGTTTTCAATGAAAGTTGCTGCTGCTGCTGCTAAGTCACTTCAGTTGTGTCTGACTCTGTGTGACCCCATAGACGGCAGCCCACCAGGCTCCCCCGTCCTGGGGATTCTCCAGGCAAGAACACTGGAGTGGGTTGCCATTTCCTTCTCCAATGCATGAAAGTGAAAAGTGAAAGGGAAGTCGCTCAGTCATGTCCGACTGTTTGCGACTCCATGGACTGCAGCCTACCAGGCTCCCCTGTCCATGGGATTTTCCAGGCAAGAGTACTGGAGTGGGGTGCCATTGCCTTCTCCAATGAAAGTTAACGGGGATGAAATAATTACCGGTTTTACAGATGAGGAGACTGAGGCTTGGGAGGTTGAGGAACTTGTTTAAGACTACACTACATCCTAAAGGAAATCACCTTGAATATTCACTGGAAGGACTGATGCGGAAGCTGAAACTCCAATACTTTGGCCACCTGATGCAAAGAGCTGACTCATTGGAGAAGACCCTGATGTTGGGAAAGATTGAAGGCAGGAAGAGAAGGGGATGACAGAGGATGAGCTGGTTGGATGGCATCACCGACTCAATGGACATGAGTTTGAGCAAGCTCCAGGAGTTGGTGATGGACAGGGAAGCCTGGTGTGCTGCAGGCCGTGGGGTCGCAAAGAGCCAGGCACCACTGAGCGACTGAACAGTGACAACACAGCTGATAAATGGCAGAGCCGGAACCGGAGCTCAGACCTGTGTCCCATCAAGGCCTGTATATGCGGCCCTGCAGCATGAGGGCCGATGGAAGAAACTGGAAGGGCGATCAGTCCTCTGTGTGCATAACTCAGGGCAGCCACCCTGAATGTGGATATGCTCCATCAATCACTGGGAGAACACACCAACCAGAGGGCAGTGAATTCTCACAACTCCAGTTCTGAACTTTAAAATCTAAGTCATCCTTCAGTTCAGTTCAGTTCAGTTCAGTCGCTTAGTCGTGTCCAACTCTTTGCAACCACATGAACTGCAGCACGCCAGGCCTCCCTGTCCATCACCAACTCCCGGAGTTCACTCAAACTCATGTCCATTGAGTTGGTGATGCCATCCAGCCATCTCATCCTCTGTCGTCCCTTTCTCCTCCTGCCCCCAATCCCTTCCAGCATCAGAGTCTTTTCCAATGAGTCAGCTCTTCACATGAAGTGGCCAAAGTACTGGAGTTTCAGCTTTAGTATCATTCCTTCCAAAGAAATCCCAGGGCTGATCTCCTTCAGAATGGACTGGTTGGATCTCCTTGCAGTCCAAGGGACTCTCAAGAGTCTTGTCCAACACCACAGTTCAAAAGCATCAATTCTTCAGCATTCAGCCTTCTTCACAGTCCAACTCTCACATCCATACATGACCACCATAAAAACCATAGCCTTGACTAGATGGATCTTTGTTGGCAAAGTAATGTCTCTGCTTTTGAATATGCTATCTAGGTTGCTCATAACTTTCCTTCCAAGGAGTAAGTGTCTTTCAATTTCATGGCTGCAATCACCATCTGCAGTGATTTTGGAGCCCCCCCCCCCAAAAAAAAATCTGACACTTTCCATTGTTTCCCCATCTATTTACCGTGAAGTGATGGGACCGGATGCCATGATCTTCATTTTCTGAATGTTGAGCTTTAAGCCAACTTTTTCACTCTTCTCTTTCACTTTCATCAAGAGGCTTTTTAGCTCCTCTTCACTTTCTGCCATAAGGGTGGTGTCATCTGCATATCTGAGGTTATTGATGTTTCTCCCGGCAATCTTGATTCCAGCTTGTGCTTCTTCCAGCCCAGCGTTTCTCATGATGTACTCTGCATAGAAGTTAAATAAGCAGGGTGACAATATACGGCCTTGGTGTACTCCTTTCCTGATTTGGAACCAGTCTGTTGTTCCATGTCTAGTTCTAACTGTTGCTTCCTGACCTGCATACGGGTTTCTCAAGAGGCAGGTCAGGTGGTCTGGTATTCCCATCTCTCGAAGAATTTTCCACAGTTTATTGTGATCCACACAGTCAAAGGCTTTGGCATAGTCAATAAAGCAGAAATAGATGTTTTTCTGGAACTCTCTTGCTTTTTCCATGATCCAGCGGATGTTGGCAATTTGATCTCTGGTTCCTCTGCCTTTTCTAAAACCAGCGTGAACATCTGGAAGTTCACAGTTCACGTATTGCTGAAGCCTGGCTTGGAGAATTTTGAGCATTACTTTACCAGCATGTGAGATGAGTGCAACTGTGTGGTAGTTTGAGCATTCTTTGGCATTGCCTTTCTTTGGGATTGGAATGAAAACTGACCTTTTCCAGTCCTGTGGCCACTGCTGAGTTTTCCAAATTTGTTGGCATATTGAGTGCAGCACTTTCACAGCATCATCTTTCAGGATTTGAAACAGCTCCACTGGAATTCCATCACCTCCACTAACTTTGTTCATAGTGATGCTTCCTAAGACCCACTTGACTTCACATTCCAGGATGTCTGGCTCTAGGTGAGTGATCATACCATCGTGATTATCTGGGTTGTGCAGATCTTTTTTGTACAGTTCTTCTGTGTATTCTTGCCACCTCTTCTTAATATCTTCTGCTTCTGTTAGGTCCAGACCATTTCTGTCCTTTATCGAGCCCATCTTTGCATGAAATGTTCCCTTGGTATCTCTTATTTTCTTGAAGAGATCTCTAGTCTTTCCCATTCTGTTGTTTTCCTCTATTTCTTTGCATTGATCGCTGAGGAAGGCTTTCTTATCTCTCCTTGCTATTCTTTGAAATTCTGCATTCAGATGCTTGTGTCTTTCCTTTTCTCCTTTACTAGTGCTCTTTTAACAGATTCCATTGTCTTTGACATCAGAGCCAGATTAACTTGCAGACTCTGAAACCCACAACTGATACAGTGAGATTCTGCTGCTTGAGAAACAAAAACAGCTAACCCTCTCTTATCAGAAAGTTCCAACTAATTACTTGAGGCCCCATGGATGCTCCTAAGTAGACCTTTAGGGTATCCCTTATGCCGTCTTCACTGAGCCCATCCTCTACCTCTCATGACCACGTGGCATATTCCTGAGTCCTGGGAGGAATAGTCATTTCACAGATTGACTTTGCTTCAAAAGCCAGTTGAAGAGGAAAAATAATGGGCTAGAGAGGCTGGAACCCACTCCAGTGTTCTTGCCTGGAGAATCCCAGGGACGGGGGAGCCTGTTGGGCTGCCGTCTATGGGGTTGCACAGAGTTGGACACGACTGAAGCGACTTAGCAGCAGCAGCAGCCTCAGAAGCAGCAGAGAGGCCGGAACCCCACCCCCGGCCCCCAGCTGCTGCTGTTCCTGGTGCCTCCACATGGTGTCACTGTTGAGAACAGGCCCCACCCACCTGTGTGGCTTTGCCCACAGCGGCAGGGAGCCCTTGAGGATGCTTGAATTTTAGCTTTGACCAGAGTGATGTTCTAATCTTAGAACCCCTCTTGCATTTCACTTCTGTGCTCAACAGCTTCAGGATGTGACATCTCCCTAGCCTTAGGCTCAAGCTGTGCCCTGGGCAGGTGTCTCCAACAGACCTCAAGGGGCTGATACTGATTCTGGGTCCCCAGCCAGGATGCTCCTCTTTCTCAGCGCGCCCCCTTTTGTGGCCTGTAAAGAGACCTTAAGAACATCTCAGTGAATCATAGAGGGTCTTAAAAAATAATGAGTAAAACCGAAGGAAAAATTCAGGAAACTTTTCTTTGCCTCAGACACCTTGTCCCCTGCTTGCTGTTGCCTCTCCAGCTCTGACGATGAAGTATGTACTGGGCTTTCTTGGCAGGGCTAAACAATGCCCCCCCTCCCCAGTAGCTCTTCCCAGAGTGAAGGAAATGTGCAGCGTTCTTTCTGCGACTCCACAGACAGAGCTGCAGCTTTTCAGGCCGGAAGAAAATGAAGGCATCACCACAGTGTCATTTCTCTACGCAACCGCTCATCTTTTCCAAACCAGAAGTCAGTGTCCAGAATATAACAGATAGGACTTAGTATCTGACACCTTTGAGCATTGAAAGCAGAACCGCACAGGCGGAAGGAAGGGGGTTTGCTTGTCAAGTCTGTGTGACCCGAGTCACGGATAGCTTAACCAGGAAGGAATAGAAATGTTGTGACTCTTCCCCAAAGCCATCCAGGGACTGGATTCACAACCCATCGCTGGTGAGGCATGCTTACCTTACAGTCCATCGTGAAATGCGGAATCGGTCACTCTGATAATATTTTAGTGGCCTTTATTTTCATGCTGCTTTTAATCTAGCTGCTAAACAAAAGAAGAAGAAGAAATCTACGGCATACCAGTACAGGGCGCCCTAGCCGAGAATCGAGGGAGAGTGTGACCGAGAGCTCAGGGCAGGCCTCTCTGAGGATGGGGCATTGAGGCAGGAGGCAGAAGGCAGAGGCGGGGCTGGATAGACCAGAGTTTCTCAGGCGAGGGAGACTTTGTCGCCTAGGGTGCCCTGGCAATGGCTGGAGACGTTTTTGATTGTTACAGTGGGGGGCAGAGGAGGTTGCTACTGACTTGACATCTTATCTCAAAGCCCAGGGAGGCTCCTAAACATTGTCTGATGTACAAGAAAGACCCCGCCGTAGACAGTTATCCTTCCCAAATATCAATAATGTTGTGATGCAGCTAAGCACTGGGAGGTGTATTCTAGCCATGTGACAAAAGTACTTTGTTTTAGCCAAGAAGTCACCGGAGGAGAAAACCCTCAGAAACAGCATAGTTTGTTCAAACTGATAATCCCGTGACTGAGCAGAGGTGTTGACATCTGGGAGGGTCTGGGATGGTTTCTCGAAAGATGCTGAAGTCAGGTTGGGTGTCGAGCGACTCGGTTGCTTGAGCCGTGAGGGTCGGGCGGAAAAGGAAAGCCGCAAAGCTGCCCTGGTGTAAGCTGGGGGCTTGGTGGTAAAGCCAGAGAGGGCCACTGCCTCCTGAGTTCTGCGGGTCATGGCTGTGAGGAGCAGTGGGCAGGGTTGCTAACTATTCCAAGTCGTAAAGAAAAACTTGCCTCCTGAGATTTCACACCCTGGCAGATTCTTTAATTACTTTTAGTGCTATGCTGTCTAAGAAAAGAAAATAGCTGCGGGCGAAATTTGGGCCAACAGAGCTTAAATTTGCAATATCTGGGTCAAAGACACATGGAACTGACTCATTTCCTCACCTGTAGAGCAGGGTTTGGACAACAGGCTCTGTGTTTAAGTCCAGCGCTGCCTGCCACGGCGGTAGAGGCCGATCTCCCTGGACCGCCTGGGTTATAGGTCGTTGATGGGCCGCAGTTCTAAGTTGGGGAGGCCTTTCCTTCCACGTGTGCACAGCTCACTGTGTCTTTCTCTGCACCTTCTCAACCCAGTAGTCAATTCCCGATGCGCCATTGCCAAGACTCACTTCAACAAGATGGAAGGAAAAGACAAAAATTCTCCTTAATCCCGGTTGATATGTGACTTTGCTTAGCACTCTGAATATTATTAAGTGTTTGAATTTCTTCCTGTGTCTTTTTCACCGAGATGACTGTCTTTCTGTTTCGCTGACAGCCTCTGCAGGACCAAATTGACAGCTCTTTAAAGGCGTCTGACGAAAAGCAGCATTAATTAAGTCATTGCCGGACTGTAATTGTGTTAAGAAGTAAAAATCTAATATGAGAAAAGGTTAGTGAGTCCTCTCTTGTGTCAGATTTTCTACTCCCTATGAATATTAATGTTCTTAATGAAGACAATCTTTGCCTCATCAAGCCGTTGTTCTGCATTCAGGTGCCAAATCCCCGTGCCATTGATTTGTTTTTAAAGAACAAATATGTCAGGAGAGAGTGAGTGTCCTGTTTCCTATCAACATCAGGGAGGATGCTTTTGTATTCCTGGGAAGAGTTTACAGATTTTGTGTGCGTGTACAAGCTCTTGCAAAGGGAGGCGGATGACGACGTGCAGGCAGTGTAAGCGAGTTACGGTAATTTAATCTTAGTGCTGCGTTCGATCACATCGCCTCCTTTTCTGCATGTGTGAGAAATAGTCATAGATTGGTGCGGTTGCAATCAGCAGTTTTCATGATAAAATAGAAATTCTCTCCAGAAAAGGAGAGGCCTGTGGCACGAGCCTTGAAATGAGCTCTGTGACCGAATCTGCTCCTTCTTGGCCGCTGGCCCTCCTCCCCTGATGGGGCAGATGACGGTGATGCTAATGAAGCATGCCTCTTAAATACGCTGGGGGCTCCGGGGAACTCAGCCGCACAGGGGGTGCCGCGTGCCTTCCTTCTCTCTCTGTGTCTCCATCTGCCTTGACCTCTCTCGTTATTTACTCCCACCTCTGACTACGATGAAAACTCTCTTCTCCAGAATTCTTGGCCAACAAGTGGTTTTGCTGTTGTTCAGTTGCTAAGTGATGTCCGACGCTTTGCGACCCCATGGACGGCAGCATGCCAGGCCTCCCTGTCCTTCACCATCTCCCAGTTTGCTCAAATTCATGTCTGATGAGAGAGTGCAACTCTTTATGTATTGTATGACTTGAATTCGTCTGTTCTTGAAAGTCCAGGGTATCCTGCTCCTGTGCATAAGGTCAACATTGTCAATATATTTGCTAATGAGACCCTGATTGTGAGTCAATACATTGAATTGTGTGCCTCACTGATTAGCACCTGTTAACAGAACTGAGTTGGGCTGATCGTAATAGGGAAACCCCAGAAGAGTGAGTCAGTTTGCAACGTGTGGCTTCCATGCACAAGTCCAAGCTGATGTGGTTTTCCTGTGATGGTTGAGGGCTTCAGGCTCCCTCCAACTTTCCGCTCACCATCCCTAGCGTGGCCTTTGTCTTCACGGGCCAAGATGGAGGGCAAAAGTCTTACGATCACGTTCAGAGCAGTGTGTGGGTAGCTTCACATTTCCTAAGAAAAGAGGGGGCTCAAATGTACTGTGATCACACAATTCACCTCTATTATTTTATTTAATTTCTATATTACTATGTCATGTATCACTGCTATACAAACTATTTTATTTAACTTTTATGTTACTATGTCATGTATCACTGTCTACCTCGGTTTCTATTGCTGTATGCAAATTATCACAAACTTTGTAGCTTAAAAGAACATAAATGAATTATCTCACAGTAACATGAGTCAAGAGTCAGGGAATGCGTTAGCTGGGTCCTCTGCCCAGCACCTTACCAGGCTGAAGTCGGCCGTTGGTGGAGGCTGTGGTGGTCACCCGAGTCCTCTTCCGAGCTCACTGGTCCTCGGCACAGGTCACTTCCTGGTAGCAGTATGACCGACGTGCCCTTTCTCTTGCTGGTTGTCGACCAGAAGCTGTTCTCACCTCCTACAGGTCGGTATCTTCTTCCACGTGGCCCCCGCTCACAGCGTGGCAGTCCACTTTCTTCCAGGCCAGCAGCCTCCTCTCTCTGAAGCTTCATCCTCTTTTAAAGGCTCTTCATTAAATCGGACCCACTCTGGCCAATCTCTGTCTGATTAATTCCAAGTGAACTGATCAGTAGCCCATTGCCAAAAGGGCATCCCATCATATTCCCAGGTTCCATCCACACTCAAGGAGAGGGGTGCACACAGAGGGGGTAGCGCCAGGGGCTGAGAATCCTGGGGGTCACTGTAGAGCCCGGCTGACCACGTGCCACCTCTTTACAACTGTGGAAACTGAGGCTTAGCAAGACTAAGGAACTTATCCAAGTTTATAAGCAGAGTAGTCAAGGGTTGTGACTGTCTTTATGATGCCAGATCCCATGATTACTTTCCAGGTAAGGTTATACTGCTCATTGTCAGTATACGTAGAAGTTCTAACCACCCCTTTGATTTTGCACAACGTCCGTTAATCAAGTGTCTATCAGATGTAAAATGTTCATCAGCTCATTCAAGAAGTGTTCAGTGAGGATCTTTTATTTGCTGAGCACCAGGTGGGAGAGACTATGACATGAGGTCATGTAGAAAGATGGGTAAAAGGCACTGGGTCTGTCTGGATCTAGAAAGCCAGGGTTTGAATTGAACTCTGTTGTATATTAAGTATATGACCCTCTGCAATTCAGTTTTCTCAGTTTATTTGGTTTGTAAAATGGGTATGCTATAGTAGAACTCTGTTTAGAGAGATGTTGAGAGGTATAACTCGCAATCAACATTTGTCATTATTATGAAACATTTGTGTTCATATGGTCTGTTTTTGATTGCAAACTTTTGGGAGTAAGGGGTGGGGTCTGGAAGCCTTTCTGTTTTACCATCAAGGCTTCCATCAAACAACAAGACTTAGCAAAAATTAATCCGCCTTACAGAGGATGCTGATAGCACCACTCTGCCGTGAGGCAGCTCTCCCCGTCCTCACACACACGCTTGGGCATTTGGAAAAGAGGGGAAAATGGCACATTTACTCATTCTCTGCAAACACAGTGCCGGCCGCTAAGCTATTTCTTCAGCAGGGAGAGTCGAGTTGGCTCCAGACTCCTCCTCGGATGCCAGACCGTGGGAAGTGAGAGAGAATGTCAAAGCTGGCAGTTGACAAACAGTGAGATGGTTCCAAAATGAGAAGGATTGGCCTCAGCAACATCCTTCACAAATGTTTTTCTCAGTTTTTAATGAAGAAGGAGAAAGGGAAAAAAAAAATTCCACAAATCCTACCAAGATATTCTGGAGCACTAGGGTCACAATTTGCAAACGTTTCAAGTCTAGGAATATATCAGCTTCTGGTGGAGAAGAAAAAACTCTACGTATGCGTCATACATGTAATTAAAGCATTCTTCTAAATCAAAAAGAACAATGAGAATGGTGTGGAGTCTCCTCTGACACGTTCACTCAGTTCTCTTCCCTTCCCCTAAAGAAACCACCATTATGAGTGAAATACGGCTTTCTAATCATTTTTATCTTTAAATAAATTGTACCTGTGTTTTTTTCTCTGAGAAAATGCATGCAATTGTTTCATTATTTATACCCAGAATGTATAGAATTGCTTGGAGTTCTTTTTACTTTTATATAAAAGTATCACATGTACATGCTTTGCTACTGGCTTTTTTTCCTTCGACTGCCTTTCTGAGGCCTCCCCATGTCAATACATATTGATCTTGCTCATCCCTTTTGACCTGCTAAATATCCTACATTTCATTCATCTGTTCCCAGGTTGATGAGTAGATTGTTGCCAACTTTTCAGCATTATAAAGGGGGCTGCAATAAACATCTATTTGGAAAAACAAAGCCAGGGTCCTGCCTGTCACACTCCCCTTTGCTCACATGGTATCAAGGTATTGTCCCTTGAAGCTTTTCCATTTCTGTTATTGTCTTATCTTCTCCCAAACTGACCAGCTGATAGCAGATTCACACATTCCTTTAAATATTACACATGAACAGTATGTCAGGCTTGGAACTAGATCCTGGGGATATCATACCCAGTAAGCCAGGACCCCCGGCCCTCAAGCAGCTCAAGGAATAAATCCTATGAGACAGACAAGGGACTCTGATGGCACATGGAAGGGCATGTAGCCCAGAAAGTGGAGGTGAGTGTTAGAGGACGTTCCCTGGAAGAGGGTGATCGACTTGATTCAACCCTTAGGAGACATATTTGAAAAGACCAAGTCCTTCCTTTGAGTCTTAGCAAATGCAGTCTGTGGATGGTGATGTGATCTGTATTTATTTGGTTAGCCCAGCTGTAGCTCTGGTGAGCGGGGGCTCCTCTCTAGCGGTGGTTCAGGCCTCTCCTGTTGCCGAGCACGGGCTCTGGGCATGCGGGTTTCAGAAGCTGTGGCTCCAGAGCACGGCTCAGTAGCTGTGGTGCACAGGCTTAGCTGCTCCACGGCATGTGGGATCCGCCCAGGTCAGGGATCAAACCCTTTATGATTAAAAATCATTGTCAGTTTTCAGCTCCCAGTTTTCTGTCCTAACCCTTGGGCCTCACTTTTCATCTCCCAGGTTTTAAGACTGTAACCTATTACTCTTCACTAATTACTTCTACAGTCCATGGGGTTGCAAGGAATTGGACACAGCTGAGCAAACACACACACACACACACACACACACACACACACACACACACACACACACAGAGGGAAAGAAATGTGGCAGAAACCCCATGTACACCAGCAAAGGCTAATGGGAAGCTGAGATGTCTCCTATGAGTCTGTAATGAGGTTCCCCCAATCCCCCACCTGACTGGGGTCAGCGGAGACCCCAGGAGAGTCAGGACTTCACCACAGTGCACCAGAAACTGTCCATCCCTTTCCCCCAGCGGTGTCAGGGCGGACCAGTGGGGAGCTGGAACTCCGACCCCCAGCAGTGACAGGGCACCCTAGCTCCCCTTTCTGGGGTCAGCAGAAGCTGAGAAGGGAACCTGGACTTTTGCTTGGAGGTAGGAGGAAAGTAGCTACCAAAGAGCGTTGTCGTGAGGTGTCCTTGTGACGCTAGAAATGTTCCGTGTTTACCTCCATCAGTGTCAGTATCTGAGTGGTGAGACTGCGCCATAGTTCCGCAAGATGCTGCCATTAGGAGAATCTGGGCCAAGGGTACCTGAGATCCCTCTATGTTATTTTTTGCAGCTACACGTGAGTCTGCAATGATCTCAGATGAAAAGGTTTAATCGAGAGAGTAGCATTGAAACATATACATTATCACATGTAAAACAGGGAGCCAGTGGGAATTTGCCGAATGACGCAGGGAGCTAACACCCCGTGCTGTGTGACAACCTGCAGGGCCAGGGTGGGTGGGAGGTGGGAGGGGCTTCAAGAGGGAGGGGACTCATGCATGCCTGTGGCTGGTTCATGCTGATGTATGGCAGAGGCCAATACAACAGTGTAAGGCAATTATCCTCCAATTAAAAATAAGTAAAGAATAAAAAAAAATTCCGCCCAAAATTAAAAAATGAAATATGCTATTTCCTGGTCTTCAGCCATCATCTATCTTCACAGTCATTTGCTTATTCACGAAGGCATTTAGCAAGAACTCGACCAGGTGCCAGGCAGGAGGACCCTAAAAGGTGTAGTTTCATTTTCTGCCCCCAAGGATTTATTTGTCTCTACAGGAGAAACCCATATGTGGAGCAATAGTAAAGAAAAAAAAAGTCTTCCTCAAAATAAAAATGGATTATTTGGAGGCTCCATATTTTATCACCGCAGTCAATTAGTAGGGATCAAATGGCAAAAAAAATAAGGCTTTATAAAATACAATAAGATTTTCATTAAGTTTCTACCCAGTATAACTCTAGGGATTTGCTCCAGTGACTAATAACCACCCAACAGTCATGGGGCAAAACCATCCATACGGTGGATAACTGGGACATATTTGTATCTCGTGTTTTTATTACTTAAAATCTCCATAAGCATCATCACCATTTTTCATCTTGAAGTTGTTTAAACAACACATTTTTCAAGGTTTTAGACTGTGCTGGCTCATTTCACAAGGCACCGCTTCTGTTTCTTCTTGTTCTGATCCAAACTGTTACGGTCAGCCACTTTGCATCCTGGTCATCACCGTCTCCCGTCAATGCCGGGCCGCCCCTGCAGCTCCCACAGAGCTGCAAACCCTCTCCAGGGACTGCAGTGGGAGATCAGCCTAAGGGAAGGGACTCTATGGAAAGCCCCTCCTGGGGAAAGTCCTCTTCCGTCTCATCTTTGTCTTCTCTCCCTGTTGCCTCTGCAGTTGCCGCAGCTCATGGCAGTTCCTGCCTTGGAAACTTCGCCTCCCTTCTCTCATGTGGGAACTATTTTTACAGTGGTTTTTGAGTCTGTGTGGTTGCCAGATTTAACATAATGTAGACCAGTGTTTCCCAAATGCAGTTTCGCATGCTGGTGACAGTCTGTGACAAAGTTTTTACAGATCTTCAACGAAATAAAGGAAATAAGAAAAACGCAGCATGCATTATACCAGCCAGATGTATTCAGTGGAAAGGGTGGTTCTTGATAGAGACCTTGTTTTTCCTATTTTAGAGAGTATTCAAAATAACTTCCCTTCTATGCAGAGGTATTTATGCTGATGGAGACCACATTTTGCTTTTTATTGACCCTACCTTGCTGCTGCTCCTGCTGCTGCTAAGTCGCTTCAGTCGTGTCTGACTCTGTGCGACCCCATAGACGGCAGCCCACCAGGCTCCCGTTTCCCTGGGATTCTGCAGGCAAGAGCACTGGAGTGGGTTGCCATTTCCTTCTCCAACCTACCTTGCAAAGTCCAAAATTGCTCTCCTTTCTACCCACTTCCCCATCTCTGTGGATGGCCTTCCCCTCCGTTCTCTGCAACTTAGCTGTGATCAAAAACAATGAGCAAAAATACTAGACATTATAAATATACATTTTTTAAAAGGCAAGAAAATATGAAAGGAGAGTTTTCTGAAGTTCCATGGAAAACTAGGAAATGCTCACATACTGTGCCCTGACTCTTGGAAAGTCACAGAGCGCATTTGCATTTATAGACTCTGGAAAGTATTCCTGCAAAGACACTTTTAACTTTGTGCACTATTGAATTTTCTTAATTAAATCAACCATAGTATCCATATTTTTCCTGTACACAGTATGAATTTGGCCCACAGGGTGCATTTGGAAAAGCGCTGCCATAAATGAAGTATGATATATTTGGGTGGAAAAAGCAGTGGGAGGCAGGAATTTGGATAAGCTTAGTCAGACAAACTCTTATGAAAGCAATGCATTTGGAAGAGGCGTATTTGCAAATGAAAAGGGATTGGTTTGGCTGCAGGAAGTGGACAGAGGCAAAGATAAAATTAATCTGTACGAGCAGCGGCAAACAGACATGCCAAATGCTTCCAGGCAGCTCACCTGAATGTGTGAAATAGACAAGGATCATACTGGAGAGTGGTGGGGAGTGTGGTAAGCCAACAGGCTGCGGCCCACCCCAGGGAGTCATCACCATTTAAGGAGGTGGGCGTGGTGTGTGGGGGCAGGTCTTCCAGGCTGTGAAGGGAAGCCCGGTCCAAACTTTTCATGAAAATCTCTTTTTAAAAAAGCAAAATGTAAGATGTATATATATGTATATATAATGTGCATATACGTATACGGTTATGAATACTTACGCATATATATACATATATATACATATATATACTTATGGATTGCTAGTTTAAAATCTATGATTCATCCTTTGCTAGGGAAATTGTTGATGAGATCATTGATATATAATAATAAGTATAATGAAATGAAAGGTATATCAACAATTACACTGACGTTTGGAAAATAAAGCACCCTATATAATCATGAAGTTTTAGTCTCAGTGCCCATTTAGGCGAAGATGGCACTGTTGTGAATCTCTCTTCCAGGGGAGAGACATTCAGCTTTTTCCTCTTTCACCGCAAAACCAGAAGCTGCCTGCCACGTGCTCTCCTTCTTGTCTCTCTGGTTCCGGGCTCACCTCCCGCGTCCTCTCTGCAAAGGCGAGTCGTCCTCCTGTGCACCTGCCCTTGCTCTTGCAGCTTGCGGAGCATTAGCTGTGGGCAGACAGGCGGGTTTGGCGCAGGCTTTGTGAGCAGCAGAGAGAGAGTTCTGAGCTTCCTTATCATGGCTGATCCCACAGGTGTGGAGGGATCACAGCTCGTGGATGGCATGTGTGCCGGAGCGTTTTTAAAAGGACCACCGAAATATCACCCCAGCTCCAAAGAGGGCGCACAGCTCTCAACCTTGGATCAAATTAAACAGTTTTTAAAAAGTTATGCCCCTCATTGCGAAAATTAATCTCCAGAATGTTATCAGTAAGTATTTACATTGTCATTTTTTAGCTGGTCCTCACCTAGGTGATTTGAATTCGAAGGTTGGTTATGGAATATTTGATGTTGTTGTTTAGTCGCTAAGTCGTGTCTGACGCTTTTGCAGCCCCACAGACTGTAGCCCGCCAGGCTCCTCTGTCGATGGGATTTCCCAGGCAAGGATACTGGAGTGTGCTTTGCACTTCCTCCTCCAGGGGATCTTCCCAACTCAGGGATTGAACCTGTGTCTCCTGCATTGGCAGGCAGATTCTTTACCACTGAGCCATCAGACAGCTTTCTAAACATCCATTTTGGGGAATATCTGTTTTGAAAGTTCCCAAAGGAAGAGGAGGAGTTTTCAGTGTCTCCAGTCCTTCTCAGCTGAGGGGGATTTTGTTCACTCGCTCCATCCACCTTGCCGTCCTGGGGCCATTGGGGAAAGTGGAGACAGTTCAGAAGATCATGTCTGGAGGAGGACGCTACCATCATCCAAGGGGGTGCTGGAGCTGTCAGACATCCTACAGTGTACAGGACGGCCCTACAGTGTACAGGACAGCCCTACAGTGTACAGGACAGCCCTACAGTGCACAGGACGGCCCTACAGTGCACAGGACGGCCCTACAGTGTAGAGGACTGCCCTACAGTGTAGAGGACGGCCCTACAGTGTACAGGACATCCTACAGTGCACAGGACGGCCCTACAGTGCACAGGATGGCCCTACAGTATACAGGACGGCCCTACAGTGTACAGGATGGCCCTACAGTATACAGGACGGCCCTACAGTGCACAGGACGGCCCTACAGTGTACAGGACAGCCCGCCAGCAAGGGCCTGTCTGGCCCCAAGTGTGGATAGTGCAGAGACAGCGCTCCTGGCACGTGCCAAGTGGAAGGGTTGCTGCTTTGGATTAAGATCATTGGTATAGACGTGGTGAATTACCTTTGAAGCTGGCGTTCGTCCTTCTTAGGTTGGCTGGTCCCCTGCAGAGCCGCTGTCTCCTTTCAGCCTGGAGCCAGTCTTGATCTGCGTGCCCTGCAGGAAATCCGCTGGGTGAGAGAAATGCCCAGCTGTCTCCTGGGCCACCGCTCCCTAATGCTGCTTTTCTGTGTGTGGGGACCAGCGATGCTCTCCTGAAGGAAGACTATGTTCTGAAATCTATCGTTTCAAAGATTTCATTTTAATTGAAGTCCTGAAAACATGGTGCAGACACAAAACATCCTGCATTTATTCCTGTTCTAACTATCCACTGAGATTTACCAGGTCAGACAGACCCAGGAAGAAAGGAACAGCAGGGCACAGGCAAAAATGCTGCCCTTGCCCTCGTGGGTCTTGTGGTTTAGACCGGGGGTTGGCACGCTCTTTTGGGAAAGGCCAGATAGGAAATATTTTAGACTTAAGGGCTGCACGATCTCGGTCTCGACTGCTCAGCTCTGCCGCTGTAGCTAGAGTGTAGCATGGACAACACATGGACAAGCGGGGCCTGTCTTCATCCTATAAACCTTCCTTTGCAAAAGACAGGCCACTGGCTCGATTTGTCCCGGAAGCTGTAGTAGCCTGACCTCTGGTCTGCATGAGTGAGGTAGACATTATGCAGATAAATGCTTGACCCTCTTTTCCCAGCTTCCCACTCTCCTGCCTTTCTGCACGGTAATTCCTCTGTTATTCTCAGGTCTCAGCGTGAATGTCACCTTCCCAGAGAACCTCTCCCCAAAAGCGGGGGGCACAGGGGAGTCAAGTTGGCAACTTGGTTACTGTATACTATCATTTGAAGTGACTACAAGCATCCGTAGCTAATCGATGAGTATTTTGTGCCAGATATTCTAACCATTTATGTAACATTTCATGAAAAATTAATATTATTACCCATTTTATAGGTAAGAAAAGGACTGAAAAGAAAAATCAGTAACTGGCCTGAGGTTACTAATGAGTCTGGAGTGCAACCCAGGAAGTCCAATTCTTGCTCTGAAACACGGTCCTAATGCTCCTTCCACAGTGTGTTGTCTCGTCAACAATATAAAAACAACAAAAAAAGAAAAAACCCACACCTGACTATTTTTAAAAGGTCTGTTTGCTTTATCACATTGTTCTAGTGTGGTAGGAAGTGGAGCCTAGTAAAAACTAGTAAAATTTCAAATCTGAATTTCCTCCTTCAGTTGATTTTGGGCAGCTAGAATCCTGGATCTCCCAATGCCTAGGGTGAAATTGGGTCTGGTGATCTTCAAGCCGTGGGAGGGAGCGTTGAATCCTTCTGCACGGGGTTGGAAGGATGCCTCACCTACTGTTAGTGGCTCAGTGGTGTCTGACTCTTTGTGACCCCATGGACTGTAGCCCATAGGCTCCTCGGTCCATGGAATTCTTCAGGCAAGAAAACTGGAGTGGGTAGCCATTCCCTTCCAGGAGATCTTCCCAACCCGGGGATAGAGCCTGGGTCTCCTGTATTACAGGCAGATTCTTTACCATCTGAGCTACCAGGGAAGACCAAGGAGCTGCCAAATGAGGGGAGGGCTGAAAGCAGGCTGCCCTGAGCTTCAGCGAGGGGAACAGAAGGCAGAGGAGGACTCAGGGGATCAGGGAGTGGGACACTGGTGTCACCGCATGTGGCCGGTCAGGGCCAGAGTGCGATATTAACAGGGGCTCGTGGCACCAGTTGACCCCCTGAGTGTCCTCCAGAGATGCCATCTAGTTGAGCCCTAATGTTGCCACATCCTGTTTTAGGACTCACGTTTCATGATCTAATCAGCAAGTGCTCACTCAGCGTGGGGCACCATCCTAGGTGTTCGCAGTATTATCTCACTGTTGTCACAACACATCTCCTATTATTATCCCCATTGTCTGGATGAGGAAACTGAGGTTTGGAGGGGTTAAATAATTTTTCCAAAATCACATGTGGGAGCCATGCACGGAATTGAGGCAAACTGGCTCAGCTTGCACACCTGAAGTGACGATGCCTAGTGAAGCCCCAACCTTATCCCGTCCCTGTTTTGTAGAAAACCAGGCTTAGAGAAGGACAGTGACTTCTCTGAAATGTGGACCTGGATTTGAGCCCAGATCTTTCTGATGGAGAAGCCGTCTTTTCATCACCTTAAGAAAGTAGCTGATCTGGTTTTATTGGCTTGAGAAGGTGAGGGGAGGAGATAGATCTTGTTGTATAGATCCGGCAAGACTCAAAGCCTGTAGATCTGGCCAGAGAGGGGGAGGAAAGCGAAGGTCTCACTGGTGCGTGCCTGGTATTTTGGACATTCCAATTCACAGCAATCAAGAAGACAAATGGAGCCGTTTGGAGAGTTAAGGCAATGTTATTAGTAGTATTATTCATCATAAATAATCTCAAAGAGGCATTTTCCTCCCCCGAACTAGCTACTGACTTCTGGGAGGTCATCCTTCTAATCACAGGTCATATACAGTATTTCAGGTCGAAGGGCATAGTGTTTGATCACAAACTCTGACCTCTAGTCATGAAGACACTTGCTCTGAATTTTAAAAGCCTGCCTCTGGAAATATTTAAAGCCCACCATTTCATTAAGTAAGCCCCAAATATCCAGACAGTATGACTGGGATAATATGGAATTATTATAAAGATGACTTGTTCTGAACAGCTTATTGTGCTAAGGAGATGGAAAGCCCACCTCCTCTCCTCATTCGCTAACTGTGATTAGAACCAATATATTTCGGATGTATCAGAGAGGGGTAAAAGGTATAGTGGATCGGGGGTCACAGCTCCCTTGTGGGCCATACCGATTAGGTGATGGGTCTCTTGGTTGCTTTTATGTGAGATAAAGCTCTTGGATAGGCTGTAGGACATTCTTGCCTCATGACCACTGAATTCTTGGATTTAAAACTGCCTTGGTTCATCTTGTATAACTGAAACCTCTTTTATTTGGGGCTGCTTAATTATCATTTTTTGGATATAATCTTTTACCTAATGATAAAAAAAATAATGCTTAAGTGGGTCAGCATAGAATCCACTTTATTTTCCAAACCAAGAAATCTTTTTAATTTTTACCTTGAAACTAGAAGGTTTGATGAATCATGCTTTGCACTGATCTTGGAATGAAACGATTCCTGTACATCTATCTAACTTTATCCCACCCCTCCTCTCTTGTTATTTCCAGATTCCAGCCCCATGGCCACCTTCCATTTCTCTGAATCAGCAAAACTCCTTCCTGTGTATTTTGGGGGGCGGGGGCGGGCGGGGTGCTGGAATACTCTTTCTGTCTGCTTCATCCTGATCTGTCCCAAGTAATCCTTTCAGTGATATTCTAATATCACCTCCTCCAGGAAGCCCTCCCTGACATCTCTCTTCTCCTCAAAGTTGGATCATTTTCTCCTGCTACATATTATCACTGCACTAATTTCTTCTCCTCCATAGAACTAACATTAATCAAAGTTAAATAGGATTTGTGTTATGATTTATGAGTGTTTATTTTTCCAGCAGGTTATAGATTCCCTGTACTCTGCTGTGCTGTGCTTAGTCCCTCAGTCATGTCTGACTCTGCGACCCCGTGGACTGCAGCCCCCCAGGCTCCTCTGTCCATGGGGTTCTCCAGGCAGGAATACTGGAGTGGGCTGCCACACCCTCCTCCAGGGACAGGTTTGCTATGGATATGTGTCCGTGGCATCTCAGTGCCCACAACAATGCTTGATACATAGTAGTTGTTTAATAAATAAGAATAAATAAGTGAACAATGAATGAGTAAATGAGTAATTGATTAATCAGTCGCCTAACTGTGTTAATTAAGATTTGGGGATGTTCTTGAAAGGCAACCGAAAGTCTTCAGAACTCAGACTCTGAATTTAGATACTTAATTCTGAGGCTTATATAAAATTTCCACATTATTTTATGCAAGCATATTTATTATTTTTTCAAACTTGCAAAAAAGAATTTGATCAAATCTTCTGAAATCTATTGAGATGCACCTCAGTTGCATTAAATCTGTATATTAAAAGCATAATATGTCACTGAAAAATCAGAAAAAAAATTAATTATGGCAGCATTACCCAAAGTGCTTTGCAGAGCATTGGTTTTGGTGGGTGTTAGAGGAAAAAGAGTCATATTGCAATCAGGGAATTTTTTAAGAGTTAGGTTTTGTTTGTTTTATCAAAGGACTTCTAGAGCCTTAAATATGCTAATCTGCATTATGAAACTAAAGAGAGAGATTTAAAATGAAGTGTTTCTAAATAAATTTCACCACAGAGATTTGCCTGGACATAGAGCATCTTTTGTAAACACTGATGTGTGTGGAGAAAGGCAGGTTATAGTTCATGTTCATGCGCTGCTTTGGGAGAAAGAACTGTGTTGGTTTTTTTTTTATAAAGAAATTCTGCCTCTCCCGCAAACCAAATTTCAGGAACTATGCCCCTCTCCTTACGCTGGCAAAAAGCTTCCAATTAAATGCCAGCTCTGTTTTATGAGCTGAACTTCAGTAATAACCTCACTGGAGTGAAGGCCTGCAGTTCCCATTGTCACATTCCACACTGAGCCCTCTTTTGGAGTAGGGATGGGCAGTGAGCTCAGGGATATTTAAGAAGTGAAATCAGTGTTTCAAATGATACTGCTGATGGGGGACTAGAAGCAAGGAGGAGCAATCTTCGGATCTGGGAAAATAATCAGACTTTGAAATACGGCCTCAAAACTGGACAGTTGAGAAATACTTGCAGGGGTTAGCCGTTAGGGGAGACAAACAATTCAGAAGTTCAAACAGATAGCTTATGCTAGCGTAGGTTCTAATAAAGCACAAATAACTTCAAAATAGTTCGTCTAAAACCCAGAAGAACATGGGCTCTGCCAGAATGCACTTGTTAATCTCCTGGAGACAGCATTTCTCTTGTATTTAATGACTGGAGGGCGTGACTTATGAATTTGGTGGTAAACAGGGTAGTCTTATAGCCTCAGGTATTTTTACTCATCTAAGCAGAAAGGGGGAATATTAAGGATATAGAAAGAACATGAATTTATAATAAAAATAGCATGAGGGTTTGGTGGATGGGGCATCTCTGTGGAATACAGAATTAAACAGATTACCATATGTTCCTTTCAGGAGCATTTGAAAAATGAAGACCAAATGTGTTTTATAGAATGATGTTCTTCATAATGCAGATAGCCACTGATTTGAAGCTGCAGCTAAAATAAATACGATACCTTTTGAGTGCTATTCACAGACACCAGTGACCGATCAATTTCCCTGTCTCGGGAAAAGCGAACTGGCGGATGACAGCTCACTCCCAGAAGAGGGGTTGATATACGTTAAGTGGCTGTGTCTCTGCTTCTGATTATTAATTGTGGCTACTATAAAGCAAGCACATGTCCCCAGACTATGCAGGCACTTCTTGGAGCAGGGAGGTCTTCAGGTGTCGTGGAAAGAGGCCCTGTTGTAGCGTTAGAAGCTCTAATCCAGGTTTCTCGCTGCACTGGTGTACCTTGAGGCCAAGCATGCTTAAACCTCAGGGTCTCTCACATTTCAGACCCTGGGAGGGGTCCTTCCAGTGTGTTGCCATGGTGATACGTTTCCATAACATCTGTGAAAGTAAAATGTCTTGAGTACAGTTTGTTAAGATGGGGTCTTTTCCTGTTCCTGCTTCTCTTTGGATGAGGGGCACTAGAGTGGCTGCTGTCACTTTAAGGTCTAGTTGCAGGAAACACGGGGGCATGACTGATCACTGAGGGCCTCATGCAGCAGCCGATGTCCTGCTCTGTCACGACTATTTCTGGTTAAGGCACTGGCAGCATCCTGGTGCACAAGGGACTGCTAGGAGCACTCCCAAACTCACGGTGCCAGCGAACCCAATGCTGTGGTTCAGTTCAGTTCAGTTGCTCAGTCGTGTCCGACTCTACGACCCCATGGACTGCAGCACGCCAGGCTGCCCTGTCCATCACCAACTCCTGGAGCTTGCTCCAACTCAATGTCCATTGAGTCTGTGATGCCATCCAACCATCTCTTCCTCTGTAGTCCCCTTCTCCTCCTGCCCCCAATCCCTCCCAGCATCAGGGTCTTTTCCAGTGAGTCAGTTCTTCGCATGAGGTGCCCAAAGTATTGGAGCTTCAGCTTCAACATCAGTCCCTCTAATGAATAGTCAGGACTGATTTTTTTTTAGGATAGACTGATTGGATCTCCTTGTAGTCCAAAGGACTCTTGAGAGTCTTCTCCAACACCACAGTTCAAAAGCATCAATTCTTCTACGCTCAGCTTTCTTTATAGTCCAACTCTCACATCCATATATAACTACTGGTAAAACCATAGCCTTGACTAGATGGACCGTTGTCAGCAAAGTAATATCTCTGCTTTTTAATATGCTGTCTAGGTTGGTCATAGCTTTTCCTCCAAGGAGCAAGCGTCTTTTAATTTCATGGCTGCAGTCACCATCTGCAGTGATTTTGGAGCCCAAGAAAATAAAGTCTCTCACTGTTTCTATTGTTTCCCCATCTATTTGCCATAAAGTGATGGGACTGGATGTCATGATCTTAGTTTTCTGAATGTTGAGCTTTAAGCCAACTTTTTCACTCTCCTCTTTCACTTTCATCAAGAGGCTTTTTAGTTCCTCTTCACTTTCTGCCATAAGGGTGGTGTCATCTGCATATCTGAGGTTATTGATATTTCTCCCTGCAATCTTGATTCCAGCTTGTGCTTCCTCCAGCCCGGTATTTCGCATAACGTACTCTGAATATAAGTTAAATAAACAAGGTGACAATATACAGCCTTGATGTACTCCTTTCCCAATTTGGAACCAGTCCATTGTTCCGTGTCTGGTTCTAACTGTTGCTTCTTGATCTGCATACATATTTCTCAGGAGGCAGGTAAGACGGTCTGGTGTTTCCATCTCTTTAAGAATTTCCCGCAGTTTGTTGTAACCCACACAGTCAAAGGCCTTGGTGAAGTCAATGAAGCAGAAGTGGCTGTGTTTCGGGAGCTCTCTTGCCTTTTCGATGATCCAACGGATGTTGGCAATTTGATCTCTGGTTCCTCTGCCTTTTCTAAATCCAGCTTGAACATCTGGAAGTTCTCAGTTCATGTACTGTTGAAGCCTTGCTTAGAGAATTTTGAGCATCACTTTGCTAGCGTGTGAGATGAGTGCAATCATGCAGTAGTTTGAACATTCTTTGGCATTACCCTTCTTTGGGATTGCAGTAAAATCTGGCCTTTTCCAGTCCTATGGCCACTGCTGAGTTTTCCCAATTTCTGGCATACTGAGGGCAGCACTTCCATAGAATCATCTTTTAGGATTTGTAATAGCTCAGCTGTAATTCCATCACCTCCACTAGCTTTGTTCCTAGTGATGCTTCCTGAGGCCCACTTGACTTCAGACTCCAGGATGTCCGGCTCTAGGTGAGTGATCACACTATCGTGGTTATCTGGGTCACTAGGATCTTTTTTGTATGGCTCTTCTGTGTATTCTTGCCATCTCTTCTTAATATCTTCTGCTTCTGTTAGGCCCATACCATTTCTGTCCTTTATTGTGCTCATCCTTGCATGAAATGTTCCATTGGTATCTCTAATTTTCTTGAAGAGATCTAATTTTCTTCATAGCCTAAAGAACTATGGACAGGGTTCGTGACATTGTACAGGAGGCAGTGATCAAGGCCATCCCCAAGAAAAAGAAATGGCAAAAAGGCAAATTGGTTGTCTGAGGAGGCCTTACAAATAGCTGAGAAAAGAAGAGAAGCTACCGGCAAAGAAGAAACGGAAAGATATACCCATGTGAATGCAAAGTCCCAAAGAAGAGCAAGGAGAGAGAAGAAAGCCTTTGTCAGTGATCAGCGCTGTGGTCGGGAGGTGCGAAGCCAGCGGCCTGCTCCAGTGTGAGTCTGTCCTAAGGTGTCTGCACCAGCAGTGGGCAGTGGTTTAGAAAGGAGGAGTCAGAAGCTAGTCTGTGGGATACGGTTCTGAGCATCACCTTTGTAATCCAGTAAGCGGAGGATTTGACTCTTTTTCAACACTTAGTGCAGTTGGAAGCTCTGTTCTTTCAGGAGTATCCTCACTTATACAACATACATGATTATAAATGCACCATGCATTACTTTTATTTTTAATGGAAAATTTAAAATTATCATAATTTCACTGTTTAAATTTCTTGCTGATTTGGCACAGAATTCTAGCATACACTAGATAACATGAAACTCAGAATAATGATTAAGTAAGTACATCAGTAATAAACTGGTAAATGGGAGTTCTTCAGTTAAAGAATTTAAGATTAGTCACCCCACAGAAAACTTGAAGTGTCTCTAAAATTCAACAGTTCACCTAGGGAAGAAACTCTCTCAAATTTTGATAATGTATAGGGTATTACTAATAGTGAGTTATAAAGCTAGCATAAATAGTTGTAAACTAGCAATAATAGACAAGATTTTGATCAACTGACCTGAGAAAAAATGAGGTGATCCTTCTGTTTTCTCAATAGAAAAATGTTTTATAAAAATCTTTGTCGTAATGAAATAATCAAAGAGCATGAAGCAAAAAAAAAATGGTAAGAAAAGTATCTTGGAGATGTCAGGTAATAAATAAAGTATTGCTATTTGTCTAGATTTTATGATTGGTTAGCATTTTAAAGTTTATAATTTGTTCTGATTTTTTATTACAAATAACTCTTCCCTTTTAAATCTGATTTTGTATCAGGAATCCACGTGGGATAAGCTCTACAATCAACAAACCTTAACTCTATCCCTGCAGCCATGTGGCATTAAAGCACTTTATTCCTGTCGGCCTCAGTTCCCTCACCTGTAGAATGGGGAGATGGTAACACCAGCAGCGTGGTTATGAAGAGAGCGTTGAGAGGATAACGCATTGGGAAGGGCTTGCAGGATGAAGTTTGTGAGTCCAAAATTGGCACAGAGCCTGCAAAGGCTGGGAGAGCCCTAAGTGCAGGGATCACAGAGACTCCTCGGTGGCTGGCTTCAGATCCTGCCTTCCTGCCTCATCCCTCCCTCACCTCGCACTTTCCTAGGAAGGAGAAGGGTGTGATTGAAGTCACTTCTGTGGTTTCTTCTTCAATGCCTGTCATGGAAGATTGCGGTTTCCATGGCAGCATGAAAAGCAGGCCCGGTATCCAGATGCTGGTCTGGTAGGTGCTGCGAAGCAGAGTGTGGAGCATCTAAGCTGCTGCCAGTGCCAGTGCGGCAGGCATGGCTCTGGAGCCAGCTGCTATGGAGGCACTGTCTTCATCCTGAATCACGATGCTGTCCTGAGGCCAGTAGTTCAAGGGCAGCCTCTGGAATCCTCATAGTTCTGATGTTGGCAGAGGTTGCAGCTCCCTGGCAAGTTAGTTCTGCAGTGTGGTTTCAGAAGTCACACCTAGAAGGTGGCACTGCCATCCTTCTGACAGTTGTTAAATGCCTAAGTGTATGAATATTCCTTGCCACCAAATCTGGACTGACAAGGATGATAGGGAGATGGTATAATGCAGTGCCCAGCCTTCCTCACCAAAGGGCTAAGTGGGGAGAATCAAGAGTTGCTTCCATCCATACATGGCGTGGAAGTTGCAGGGATTGCTGCTGGGGCTTTGTGTGGTGCCGTTAACTCTCACAACCAAGACTAAACAAGGACATCTCATTGCATATCCATCCAGATTACTAACCATGGCCAGTGACCTGAAATGCAATCTCTGGGGTTTAAGGCTCAACCTTAAAGAAAGGGAGGAAGTGAGACCCTGACTCAAGTAAGTTCTTACCACCTGGCAAAGGAAGGCTTGACAATGAGATTAAATTTAGAGCTAGAAAAATAAATGTGCCGCTTGCACTCCTGAGTGTACGTGTGCGTGCTAAGCCACTCCATCGTGTCCAACTCTTTGTGACCCTATGGATCGTAGCCCGCCTGTGTTCATGGGATTCCCCAGGCAAGAATACGGGAGTGGGTTGCCATGCTCTCCTCCAGGGGATCTTCCTGACCCACGGATTGAACATGCATCTCTTATGTCTCCTGCATTGGGAGACAGGTTCTTTACCACTAGCGCCACCTGGGAAGCCCACCCTGAGTGTATGGGTTGAAATCAAGCCACTGTGGGATAAAAGCCCCCGCATGTTGAGGGTCAGCACGAGCCGGTTCCTGGGCTTCTCTTGCTTGCAGTGCGGTCTTTCAGACACTTGCTCCTGCAGACATCCGAGGGGGTGGGGCTCTAGTTCTCTCTGCCTGACACCCGAAGGAAGGCAGACATGGGGCAGGAAGGTTGTCTGATGCCCCAGCTGAGAGATTTGGGATTTGCACAAAGGGCTTTAGGGACAGCTTTTCAGGCAGAGAAAGGAGTACGAGAAAAAGGTTGGGAAAGGGAAGTAAAGCTGGTTTGTTCCCAAGCAGTTGTGTACACATGACCTCAGTGCCTGGGCGGGGATGTGTAACGCTTTCTGAGAGATGCATAGAGTGAAATGAGACTGTAAAATGAGGTGGTTTTCACTCTGGTTATGAAGATTCTATAGGTTACTACAGATCCGGGCCTTAAAAGAGTGCCTGGTGAAATAGTAACAGCTCGTGAAATCTCAGGGCACAGATCCCCTACTCATTTTCAAGCCATATGTTCCCAAGGCTCATTCATTAATACACTGATTTCATCACTTTTGCCATCGCCAGATACCTTTTTATAGCAGTGTTATATTGTCTTAATATTTTTATTTAACTCAAATCGTCGTAATTAACATCAGTGATACAGAGGATGTGCAAGTTATTTTTTTCTAATATCTATTTTGCCATTCCTTAGCAACTAAAATGAAAAAGTTGAGTATTCCTTAAAATTGTGTGTCTCACCAATGCGATGGGCACTGCGCCTTAGGAAAACACTTGGGCGAATAATTGTTTCCACGTTCACTTTCACTTATTTTATTATTAACTCCCTAATTTACCAATTCCTCTAGTCATTCATTCAGTTGGTCACTGAGTCATTCCCTAATGAAACTGCCTTTCAGCAGCTGTTTGCTGAGCACCCTGTGTGCTCAGGCTGTGTGCGGGAGGCTGAAGAGGTGGAGATACCTACCCTGCTGAGGTCTGGTCCCGGGAACTCTCAGCTGAAGAGGGAGGGAGCTGGCCAGGCAAACAACCAATTGCAGCACCCAGCTACAGCTCCCCAAGAGAGGTGTGCAGCTCCAGCCTGTCTGGGGAGTCAGTGCTCTTGTAGCCTGGGTGATCCTCCACGGGCATGAATGCAGCCTCCCAGCTCCTGACAAAACAACAGTGCTCCTGATGCAATCGCTCCTGGCTGTTGCCAAGAGTGCGGATGTCGGCCCCAAAAGCCTTCCCTGCTGAGTTCAGACAGCAAGAGAAAGTGCAGGAGGAGAGGGTTCTGGAGGAGACGAATCTCTGAAGACAAAGATGCTTCCTTTGGTCTTTCCTCCCTTCCTCCCGTCAACACATGTCTGCTGAGCGCCGGCTTTGCATCTGATCCTGAACACGTAGCCTCTGCCAGCAAGGGGTTTACAATCTCTCGTCGAGGCCAGATGTCATGTCACAGTCGCAGGAAGAAGAGTTTTCCTATAGAGGTGACTCTCGCCAGGGAGAACACAGATAGGGTTCTGAGAACCCCCAGAACACTCAAAGTAGACTTATGAGTTAAGGGTGTAATTCGGAGAAAGTGACACTTAAATGAAGGAAGATCCGTGGAATGAGAAAGAATCAGCCAAAATATGGCCTGGAGGGCAGTAGCATGGGAAAAGCAGCCTTCTGGTGCCAGCGTCTTAGTCATGTGGAAGGCCTTGAGATGGGTGAGATCCACGGCTTTGAGGAACCCAGAGGTCTCCTCTTGGCTGGATGCTAGTAAGCAATCCAGAAAGAGGGATACAGGGGATGAAGCTGGGAAAGGGGGATGGTGCAAAGGACGCTTGAGATCACCTGGGATGTGGTAGGCAGTGTGTTGCCCATTTTATCCTAAGTGAAGTGATGATTTTAGGCAGGGGAGCGCCCCAACTTGAGGTACCTTGGGAAACACTCTGACTGCCGTGTGGAGAATGAACTGGCAAGGACTTTAGCTGAATGCTTGCATCAAGGGTAGGAAACATGAAAAAGAAGATGAAAGTGATGAAGCAGAGGAGAAAACCTTCTCTAAATAATCCTGTAAATGGATTAATGGCCAAGGCGAGTGCCTAGAGACCGCGGATGTGGCGGCTCTGCAGAAACCCCGCCGCGGCCAAGTTTAGAGCTGCCTTTGCGTTGGGTGCAGTGGGGAGAGCCTGGCTTTGCAGCAGAGCCGACCGCGATACGCATCCTGTCTGTCTTTCTTGGACAGTTTGACCTTCATCTCACAGTCTCCTGTTTCATGTCATTCACGACATGGAGAGGATAGCAGCAGTGGCTTCAGAGTGCCGTTGTAGAGCCCGAGCAGAAGATAGGTGGGATTTCTGGCACGTAGGCGCCCAGGACAGTACAGTATGGCGGCAGGATCGCGTGGCGTTCTGTTTTCCATGGACGCCGCAGGAAGCAGGCTTCAGCGTCGTTTTGGAAGCACTTTCTAGAAGAGCAGCTGTACTGTGGAAACACTCTTTCTGATACGCTGCGCGTTATAGTAAGTGGCATTATTCATGGATGTGTCAAAGCCATAAAATAGGAGATTTTGAGGCGATCACAGCTGTGAATGATTAATATTTTCATCCCAAGATGCCACGGAGGTAGCAAGGCTGTGTTAATTATTACATGCCCGAGCCTTGCGCTGTGGGCTTCCTCCCCAAGCGCCTGTTAATTTGCTCGTATGCTGTGCGGCTGATGGGGCTAGAAAACTCTCCACTCAGAAGACACGGTGGGTCTCTGGCAGTTCCTCAGGTCCCTAATAACTGCTTTATACTTCTGCAGGAGGAAGGAAAAAAAAATCCAACAACAATGATGGGATTTAAGCAGGAATGCTAGCAGAGAAATGCGTTATTAAAGATGACTTCAAGTTTTTCTCTTTGTTTGCCATTGGTTTATATTTTCTTCATTTTCTCTCAGAAATTTCTGTGCTGCACTGAAATCATGGATGCCTCATGTGCGAATACTATCATCTTTTAAATTGTTTTCCATTGGTATTAAATTTTAAACTTCTCTGAGTCATCTCTGTACCATTATTTAAAATCTACTTTTACATATATCCACGGATTTCTTTTGAAAAGCAGCTGCATTTTCGACGTAAGAAAAGCAATTCCAAATGTTTGTTTAGCCTTTGGTGTTGTAGCCTTTATTTCTGAAGAGGTTGATTTTAAAAACCTAAAAATCTACAGATAGATCAAAACAGAACAGAGCAAGGGCCAAAAGCCGTGTGTTCCTCCCCCAGGTGAATCTGAGTTTCTCTAAACCCCAGTGTGCCCTTCTACACGGAGCCAATTCCTCTTGCAGTTTCCGTCAAATCTCTCTTTTCATACGATTTCACCAGGATCAGTCTCTGTTGAAAAATCTAGTTTAAGCTGCCTGGCAGTCTGAAAAGAGGAAGATCTATTAATTTAATCATTTGTATGAATCATGTCTAAATGATCTCAGCAGAGAAAATGTGTTAGCCATTTAAATCCCATCATTACATATTATATAATAATTACTGCTAATTCTAGTTTGGATGGGCCACGATTTGGCTTCCCATCCCCTAGAAGTGGCGGGGGGGACGACCTCGCTGAATTTAGCCCCTCTGGCCTTCAGGCCTCCTTGCGCCTTCCTCATTACAGACGCAATGGCCACGTGCGGCATCCAGGGTCTTGCCAACTTCAAGTCTGTTTTGTGCTGGTAATTAGTATTCACTTTGTGAGCGTGGAGTTCACCCTCGGCGCGGAACGGAGCCCGGTGTTAATCACCGCTGTGTCTTCCTCCCTTCGACTCTGATCTGTCAGCCTGGCGAGGCTTGTCCCATACCTAATGTTTGCCCTCACCAGCCAACTAGCACCTCCGCGTCGCGCGGTGTCAGAATTAGAAACTTTTGACAGACCTGCAATCATGCCGTTCTCATCAGTGCTGTGCATGCTGCTCATTTCACGTCCACATTCTAACAGTTAATATGCCTTAATTTCTCTCACTTTGTGAATATTTAATTCCTCCCTTTTCAACATCATTTTTAGGTTGTGTGAATCATTTTCAAAGCCTTTGCTCCTCTCCCTGTACCATCATCTGCATATTTTATGAAATGGCACGGTTGAGTCTCGGAGGGCTCTTGATAAAAATGGGGCTGGCAGCCTGCTCATTAGCTGTTTACCTGGAGTTGCGCTAGTCCCAGGGAATGGCGGGCTCCCGTTTGGATCCGAATTAGGATTCTCTGGCAAATAGCAACCAGAAGCTTTCTGGGGACGTCCCCTTGCCTTCCTGTGCCCTCCCTTTCTCACTGAGAGAGTTTCTTGGAAACTTGCTTTGGGGGGCTGTCCTGCAGAATGTTGCATCCTGGCTTCATAAACAGTTTAATTTTTGAAGCGGAGATACAAACGCTTTAGCAAATTAGCACCTCCAATGAGAGTGAAATTCCCCTGAAAGAACACATTCTAAAGGTCAGGATATTTGACCTTCTGGAGTTTTGCAGGTGTCCGAAGCCAGGTCTCTGCTTTACTAGGTGACCATCCAGCCTACTTTGCTTGGGGCTGGGTTTCCTGGGGGCCTTGGACCTACAGTTTTCAAATCAGGAAAGTCTCAGGCAAGCGAAGACAGTTTGGTCACTCTTGCTGTGACTAACTCCAGGGCCTTGGTGACGTTCAAAGGACTGTAGAAATGAGCCTTCTGTCTTTACCAAGGAGCCAAGAAAAAAAATTCAAGCCACAGACCTGGAGACCATGAACGGAGCTTGAATATCAAAACTATTTTGGGGGGGGCGATAACCTGCATTTAAAAATCGGGAGATTCATATATAAAAATTCAGGATTTCTACTTCTCTCAAAAAACTAAGGACATGGCTACACTGTATGCCAATTTCTTACGGAAATGGTTGCATTTGGTTTTGTACCTCTGGATAAAACTGAAGAGGGCTGGCTCAGCAGTAGCCTGACTTCTCAGCTGCATTAACTCCGAGCTACCTGACCTTGGGCAGGATAAACATTACTGGCTCTCAGTTTTCTTCATCTGTAATTTCGGGATCATAAGATTATACTAGTATAATAATATGTTGTACATATTATATGAGGGACGTGTGTTGAGGAAATCCATATAGATGGCTTATCATGGGCCATTTTTTAAAAGGGGAAAAACAGAACGTAGAATGTGTTCATTAAAAACACTTGTTCTTGGGCTTCCCTGGTGGCTCAGTGGTGAGGAAAACCCCTGCCAGTTCAGGAGACACGTGTTTGATCTCTGGTCCGAGAAGGTCCCGCGTGCCTTGGAGCCGCTCAGCCGCTGCAGCACAGCTACTGAGACTGTGCTCCAGAGCCGGGCAGCTGCCGCTACGGAAGCCCGCTGCCTTGAGCCCACGCTCTGCAAGAAGGGAGGCCACACAGTGAGAAGCCCGAACTCTGCAACTGGAGGGCACCTGGAGAAAACTGGAGAGAAACCTGCCCAACAGTGAAGACCTAGTTCAGCCAACAACAGGGAAAAATATTAATAAAGAGAAAAACTTGTTCTTTTGCTTCTTCTTGTTATATTATCATCAGTTTTCAGGAAAAAACAACTAAACTGGAACCCAGAATTGCCTGGTGAGCTAGTTAGTATATGATTAGAAATTATAGGAGCAAAACAATAGAAGAGGGATGTTGTAGGTATTAAGCAAAGTCATTTTATAATGTATATTGGAACCAAATACGGAGGGATGCCCAAAGCAGCTGCAGGTGACCACCTGTGCAATTAATGATACCATTGACTAATGCCCTGGGAAACGGAACATTCCATTCTCGAGGCGCGGATCACTGTGTGTGCCTCCTGGCATTAGTTAATCCTCTGACACCTTTCTGAATTCCACAGACCTATACTTTTTATACGGAGTGAATTCCTTTGTAGTAGAACCTGTTTCCTAAAGATTTTCTCCTGTTGAAATGGTTTTAACCTAGAGTATCCTTGCGTCACCAGCGCTTTTATCCCCAGGCAAAAATAATATACTATTAATGCCTTGGATTTGCATAGCACTGGTTTTCTTCTAAATAGTTCAAGAGTACTAGATGATTCTCGAAGAAATGGTATTTGATACCAACAGAGGTATTCTGCCACAGGAAACAGCTATCTACTTTTTTGAAATTATTTTTCCACCGTTTAAAAACAGACCACTCCGATACAGGTACTTCCAAGGAGGTATTTGAGAAGCTCTGTGGTTTGGCAAAAATAATTTTTAATTCTGAATTGTTGGGACCTGAATTGCTGGGCAGGAGAAGACGAGGATGAGGTGGTTGGACGGCATCACCGACTCCATGGACACAAGACTGAGCAAACTCCGGGAGTTGGTGAAGGACAGGGAAGCCTGGTGTGCTGTAGTCCATGGGGTCACAAAGAGTCGGACACAACCAAGCGACTTAACAACAGCAAAATTTGAATCTCTGATTGGTCCCAAAACTGTCTCAGCCTGGCATCTATAATATGTATACGTTTTAAGAGAGTTAATAAAGGGCTATTGGAGAAGGAAATGGCAACCCACTCCAGTGTCCTTGCCTGGAGAATCCCAGGGACAGACCAGGGGTTGCAAAGAATTGGACACGACTGAGGGACTAACACTCTCCCTTTCTGTTTCAAGTTTGTTTAAAGGGGGATGTATTTGATATCTTTTTGAGGACTTACAAAGTTCTTAGTTATTGTGTTTCAAATACTGGTTTTCCTGGAGAAGAAGATTATATTTTAAAAGGTTTTCATTTACTGTCATTTCAAGGGTGTTGACTGAGTAGAACAATTAAATGTTAGAGCTAGAAGGGACGTTGGAGCACATGTGGGCTAGGCAAGGAGTGAAAAAGCAAAACTGGTGGCCCATAGCTCAACTCAGCCCCGTGGCCTTCTTACACGTGAATTAAAATTTTCTAAAGCAAAAATTACCAAGTATTTAAAAGACATAAACCTACTGTACTTCACTAATTCTAGAAAGCACTTGAAAAAAGATTGAATTCTGAGAAACTAAGATGCGTCTAGAAGGATGGTATCTTAAAGGTGATGAATATCAGTTCAGTTCAGTTCAGTCGCTCAGTCGTGTCCGACTCTTTGCGACCCCATGAATCGCAGCACGCCAGGCCTCCCTGTCCATCACCATCTCCCGGAGTTCACTCAGACTCACATCCATCGAGTCCGTGATGCCATCCAGCCATCTCATCCTCTGTCATCCCCTTCTCCTCCTGCCCCCAATCCCTCCCAGCATCAGAGTCTTTTCCAGTGAGTCAGCTCTTCACATGAGGTGGCCAAAGTACTGGAGTTTCAGCTTTAGCATCATTCCCTCCGAAGAACACCCAGGACTGATCTCCTTCAGAATGGACTGGTTGGATCTCCTCGCAGTCCAAGGGACCCTCAAGAGTCTTCTCCAACACCACAGTTCAAAAGCATCAATTCTTCGGCGCTCAGCCTTCTTCACAGTCCAACTCTCACATCCATACATGACCACTGGAAAAACATAGCCTTGACTAGACAGATCTTTGTTGGCAAAGTAATGTCTTTGCTTTAATATAGGGGTAGCCAATATTTAAACGTCAGGAGTTGCACATAGAAATCACAATTGCCAACTAGCTGTTGCTTGGGCACCCACTGGCAACCATGGTGGCGTGGAGTTCTTGAAAGAGGAGGCTCTCCGGTTGTCCTCCCCTTACTCATCCCTTCCTCGTCCACGGGACTCCGATGCCCCTCTTCTAGGGCACCCAGCTTGGAGCCCCTGAGCCTGCAGAAGCCCTGATAGGAATGGAGGTTCATGGATTGATTGGACTGATTTTAATATTTAGAGCATTAATGGGCATCTAACTCAGAGCAGTTCAATAGATCAGATCATTGATTCACTTGGGTGTAATAATAATAATAGTTATCTCCTAATCAAAAGTATCAATAACCTCAGATATGCAGATGACACCACCCTTATGGCAGTAAGTGAAGAGGAACTCAAAAGCCTCTTGATGAAAGTGAAAGTGGAGAGTGAAGAAGTTGGCTTAAAGCTCAACATTCAGAAAACGAAGATCATGGCATCTGGTCCCATCACTTCATGGGAAATAGATGGGGAAACAGTGGAAACAGTGTCAGACTTTATTTTGGGGGGCTCCAAAATCACTGCAGATGGTGACTGCAGCCATGAAATTAAAAGATGCTTACTCCTTGGAAGGAAAGTTATGACCAACCTAGATAGCATATTGAAAAGCAGAGACATTACTTTGCCGACTAAGGTCCCTCAAGTCAAGGCTATGGTTTTCCCAGTGGTCATGTGTGAATGTGAGAGTTGGACTGTGAAGAAGGCTGAGTGCCAAAGAATTGATGCTTTTGAACTGTGGTGTTGGAGAAGACTCTTGAGAGTCCCTTGGACTGCAAGGAGATCCAACCAGTCCATTCTGAAGGAGATCAACCCTGGGATTTCTTTGGAAGGAATGATGCTGAAGGTGAAACTCCAGTGCTTTGGCCACCTCATGCGAAGAGTTGACTCATTGGAAAAGACTCTGCTGCTGGGAGGGATTGGGGGCAGGAGGAGAAGGGGATGACAGAGGATGAGATGGCTGGATGGCATCACGGACTCGATGGCCGTGAGTCTGAGTGAACTCCGGGAGATGGTGATGGACAGGGAGGCCTGGCATGCTGCGATTCATGGGGTCGCAAAGAGTTGAGCACGACTGAGCGACTGAACTGAACTGAACTGAACTGAATCAAAAGTTCTGATTGGCAAGTGTTACTGCAAATAGCAATAACAATAAAATAAGGAGTGAGGAGCTCTGAGTCCAGGATGCAGCCGATGAAGTGTGACAGATAAGAGCAGGTCTCCTGGGGTGGGTGAGACGGGGCGGGAGGAAAGGAGTCCTCGGCCGTAGAGACATAGAGGAAACGTCACTCCAGAGACATGTAGTGACTTGAAGATCACGTGCCTCACCAGGAAGAAGCAGTTCTCCCGGCTCTTAATCCCGTATCTTTACTCTTACACTGCATTCTGACTTTGCAGTCAAATGTATGGATGAAGCATATTCAAACTGCATAAGTAAATATTCTGACAAAATGACTTCTGGAGAATGATGTTTTCCCTTTTGTCCAGGTACATGCCAACAAAAGGTCTGAATAAAAATGGGTATGCTATGTTTTTTACTTTGCATATTTCTCATATATGTTTGTGGACATGAAAGTTTTATACTAAAATTATTATTTCTCATAAAGGATCCTTCCTATATTTCATTTAATGCGTGCACTCTAAGTCACTTTAATCGTGTCCAACTCTTTTGTGACCCCATAGACTGTAGCCCAGCAGGCTCCTCTGTCCATGGGATTCTCCAGGCAAGAATACTGGAGTGGGTTGCCAGGCCCTCCTCCAGGGGATCTTCCTGACCCAGGGATGGAACCTGCATTTCTATGTCTCTTGCATTGGCAGGCAGGTTCTTATACCACCAGTGCTGCCTGGGAAGTCCATTTCATTTTTTATATAATAGTATATCTCATATACTGGAGATAACGGTTCACTTTTAAGTTCTGCATCTGAGAATCTGAGGCTACAATAGACCATTTTGTCACAATGGCCAGAGATACAGATATACCGTATGTGAAAATTCTTTAAGCTCCTTCAATGAAAGCCATATTTTAAAAGTGAGCAATTATTTCATATTATTTTTGAAAAAGAAAGTGTACCATCCAATTCTGCAAATAAAAGGTAATTCCTCAGAGGTTATTGTCTCTGTTAGCTTTCTAGTCTTCAGCATTTCAAGTGAGAAAGCTTCTGGGCCTCCACATGTGTGACAGTTCACCGTCTAACTGATCTCACTCTCTGAATTGTCCTTCCTTAATTTCCTGCATTACTCATTTACTGTGCTCACTGTTCAGTTATCTGTGAGAGGTAGCAGGCCTCCTCCCACCCTTAGTCAATTAGACAAGCTATTGTTTCTGATTAAGATATCACATCCCAGAGAATAATAGCAATTAGAGTTGGAACAGAGATCCTGTGGGTCCCACAGTCCACTTCCCTGCCAGCTCAGAATGTTTTACGTTGCAGTGTAGTTGTGTGGTTCTCCTCATGTCGGTTTTAAAAATCCAAGCACCCATCAGTGCTAATTATACCCCTGTCGTACATCCCCACCGTGACTTAATTTTCTACTTTGCATTGCTGATTCTCCTAAATTGGCATTGAATGATGGCGTCTTGGTGATATCATCTTATCAGAAGACAGGGAGGTGGGGCACTCCTTTGGAGCAGAGAAAGCAATTGTTATTGTTTGGTTTGGTTTTGATCGGGAGCTGGAAATTCATTTTACCCAAGAATATTCATTTGCCAGGGTTCCAGAGCTTCACAATGCCTGGAAAGTAGTAGGTCAATTTTTAATCGACTGTTCTTTTTCTTCCTCATCCGCCTTCTCCATTGCCCACTTCCAGAGGGTTCATCCATAGATGTAGAGGATGGTATCCAAAAGAAAGAAGGTTGAATTTTTCTGAAGCTTTTCTTTGAATCAGTTCTTCCCTCACATGGGGTTCAGAAGAATGGTCTTACTAGGAAGAAAAAACCTGGAGTGTGGTTAATATAAGATGATGATGATGATAAAATTGTTATTATTACAATGCATTTTACAGCCCTTGAGCTTCCCGGGTAGTTCAGTTGGTAAAGAATCCACCTGCAATGCAGGAGACTCCAGTTCAATTCCTGGGTCGGGAAGTTCCCCTGGAGAAGGGATAAGCTACCCACTCCAGTATTCTTGGGCTTCCCTGGTGGCTTAGCTGGTAAAGAATCCGCCTGCAATGCGGAGACCTGGGTTCAATCCCTGGGTTGGGACAATCCCCTGGAGAAGGGAAAGGCTGCCCACCCCAGTGTTCTGGCCTGGAGAATTCCATGGACTAGTCCATGGGGTCCCACAGGGTCACAAAGAGTCAGACACGACCGAGCGACTGCCGCTTTCAGTTCAGTTCAGTCACTCAGTCACGTCTGACTCTTCGACCCCATGGACAGCCCCAGGCATGCCAGGCTTTCCTGTCCGTCGCCAACTTTCACTTTAGAGCCCTTAAATATGCTAGGGCAACATGCTCAGCATGAATGATCTCTGTAATCCTCACTTCTATCCTGATGTAAGAACAATCATTACACTCAAGAAAAAGAGGTAAAAGAAGTTATAAAACCTTCCAAGGTCAGTATGCTAGTAAGTTATGAAACCAAAAGTGATAAGAATACTATTCAGCGCTTATTGTTAACACTATTTAATAACATTAATGATAGTTGCATGCATAGCTCCAATAACATTAACGACACCATTTTCACCTTAGAAGCGGCAGTCTAGGAAAGGACCATGGCCACCTTCTTTGGGCTTGAGAATTTCCAAGCCTGTCACAGCGTCACAGCCTGCACCCTGCATTGTTCACCGCGGTTTTCCGTTAAATATTTTATTTGTTGAGCTCATGGAGGTCAATCTCAAAGGGGTATAGTAAATACATCTTTCAAACTTTATTATTGATTTTATTGTTGGCTTTTAGGGGGTCATTTTACAAATAATGTAAGCACTTTGTTTTAAATTAAAAACAGTACAGCTAGGAATAAAATGATAAAATGGCCCCTTTCCCTGTATTTGTCACCTAAGTTTCATGTACGATTTTTTGTGTCGATGGAATGACAGGATGCATATCGTCCTATGTCATATTTCTGTCTTCCTACATGAATAACAATCCTGCATAAATCCTGTGTCTAATGTGCATTAGGCATTGCTCTAAGCCCTTTTTACACATGTGCTCATTTCATCCTCGTGAGAGGTGCGTGCTACTATCTGGGTTTTACAGAAGAAGAAACAGAGGCAGAGAGGACGTAAGTCATTAAAGGGATGAAGCTGGAATTTAATTATCCCTTGGAGAGCTTTCAATTTCAGGGAATAGTAATGACTATCACTCCTTTTAACACCCATGTAATATTTCACCCTTTCCTGCATCAGTCCCCTAAAACTAACATTTAAACTATTTACTTTTTTCCCTATTTTAAACAGTGTTGCAGTAATAACTTTTAAGTACACACAGCTCTGTGTACTTGGGCACTTCTGATTCAAACTCCTAAAAAGAGAATTTCTTGGTTAAGGCCATGTGCTTTTAAACCTTGAGAGATAAAGCCATACTATCCTTTAGAGAAACTGCTCTGGTTTCTCTCCCATTACAGAAGACTCTGACTTTTTTTTCTCCATCTTAAAGACTTCCGTTTTCAAAGGCTGCAGATTGAGCCCACATTCCTTAGAGCTGCCTCCTTTCCAGAAGTCCTGTGCTCTGACGGCTCTCCCCCCTTTCTGTTGCTGATATGGCCAGGCTCCGGCATCCTTCTTTTTGCCTGCTGTCCCCTCTTCCCAGGGTTCCCACCCCATCACTTTCAGTTGGCACACTTTACTGTTTTTTGTAATGTATATATTTTTTTATGTAGACCATTTAAAAAAAGTCTTTATTGACTTTGTTGCAACAATATTGCTTCCATTTAATGTTGTGGTTTTTTGGCTGCGAGGCTTGTGGGATCTTATCTCCCTGACCAGGGATGGAGCCCACACTGCCTGCATTAGAAGGTGAAGTCCTAACCACTGGACCGCCAGGGAGGCCCCTTACTTGTGTTCTTTGTTTTTGTTGTGTAGCAGCAAAGTTGTGTCCGACTCTTTTGTGACCTCATGGACTGTAGCCTGCCAGGCTCCTCTGTCTGTGGGGTTTCCCAGGCAAGAATACTGGAGTGGAGTTGTCATTTCCTTCTCCAGGGGATCTTCCCGACCCAGGGATCAAACCCACGTCTCCTGCATCGAAGGCAGATACTTTACCACTGAGCCACCTGGGAAACCCTTACTTAATGCTTTTTGACCCAATTCATGTGTCTTCTTTCTATTCATCCATGGACAGACCTAGTCACTCCTTCTTTAAACTTTCACAGCAACTTGTAACAGGTTCAGTGTTGATGGTTGTCAACTCTGGGCTGCAGAAATGTAGATTTATTTTCCTACAACTAAAATAAAATGTTAATCCAAGGGCCCTTATTTATGGCTAAAAACTCTAAATCTCAACACATTCATCACTTCCAAATTAGATCTCAATAATATTTAACATTCTCTACCCATCACCTTCTTTCTTGGTGCTATAATTTTTGGGGCATTGCAGTATGATGAGAAAGTCACCCTGGCATTAGAAAGGACCTTCTAGAGTCATCCCACCCTCTGGCTCCACTGGCCTCTGCTGGCTCCACGTTCTTCCCTCTGGTGTGTGGGGGTCGTGTTCTGGGATCTCCTTCTCATGTCTGGCATCCCTGTGTTTTTTGTCCATTCTCTGCATCTTAGCACGTACCCACTGCAGCTGGAAGCTCAGGAACTCTTGGCTGGATTCTCTATACTACAGCCTGTGACACTGTCCTTTGAAGACTGCATCTAGGGATGCCCTTGCTAACAGACTGTTTGGAGGCCATATTTCTTTGGGACCACGTTTTGCTGGTGCCATGTTGCTGCACCACTGTGCTGAATGGGGGGCAGGGGGCTTCTCCAAGAGGCTCCCGGGCTGACAGTGCTGTGCTAGAGGAAATGAGTTACAAGTCCTCTTGACCTAGAATTTCCCCAAATCTATTTGCGTATTTGTCTCACATCCCATTTCTCCCATCAAAAGCTGTTCCTCATATGGGAAGAAAGACAAGAGCTTCTTCTTGGATGGCTTTCCTGCTGTCTGAAACTCTTCTCCCAACCATTTTAATTTTCTTTTTTTTTTTTTAGTTTCTTGCTCAAGTTGGAATAAAACCACTGCGTCCTCATATATCTGTCCCTATTATTTTTCTGTTTATTTATGAAACACCCTTCTAAGTTCTAGCATTGATATTTACAATTCTGATAAAACCTCTTTATTTCCCCTGAAAAAAAAGAGCCTGGTTCTTGAAAATCAAAAGCCCTTTGGCTCTCATCGTGTTGTTTGTTCTATGAGTTCAATGAACTACGAACTGACTTTTTTAAAAAAATTGTAGTCTATATCTACCATCTCCTTGAAAGTGTTTGTGGGGGTTATAGAAATGTGGCAAAAGATACTGAAAACCTGCATAGTTTAATATCAACACTTTACCCACTGCAAGACCTGCACTGTACTATAACAGGTATCACTGTGTTGCCCTCCTCTGCTTACCTTCACACCTTACCTGTGGGCCCCTCTGAGACCATTTCTTTCATCACCTCAAGAGCAAACCCTCTGGGTAACACAAATAAGTGCTCGAGTTATTGATAAACAAACATTTGTTGGGCACCCCTTCACATTAGACGCTGGGGCAGGCACTGAGAGTCAGCACTGATCGAAACAGAGTCATAGCTTTCATGGAGTATGCCTGCCTGCAAGGAAGGTGGATATTAAAAAATCCATCACACAGTTTATTAATTATGACTGCAATCACTGTTCTTTGTTATTTGCCTCTTCTAGTTGCTAAGGGTACCATGGCGTTTCCCAGTTTCTTTTCTGAATAAAGGACACTTGAGTAGAGATGTGGAAACGAGTAAAAGTGAAGTAGGCAAGTGACGGTCAGATAAGATGCAGGACAGTGAGTTAGAACACGTGGCAGAGTCTGGGGGCGGGACCTTGGCTCATCTGAGACACGCAGAGAAGGCCCATTTGCTATAGGCAAAGCGGGGGGTCATCTCCACGATCATCTGATGAGGGGATAAGGGCCAGAGCAGGCATTTTAACGTTTATTGAGTAAATAAACGAATGAGCTCAGAGCAGTCTGAAACTTTAGCTTCTGCTCCAGGTTAAAGAAAAAAAAAGAAAAAAAGGTTGCTTGGATTCTGTAGTTATCATGACACTGACTGTTATGATTAGAGAGTTGGACTTTGAAGAAAACTGAGTGCTGAAGAATTGATGCTTTTGAATTGTGGTGTTGGAGAAGACTCTTGAGAGTCCCTTGGACTGCAAGGAGATCCAACCAGTCCATCCTAAAGGAGATCAGCCCTGGGAGTTCTTTGGAAGGAATGATGCTGAAGCTGAAACTCCAGTACTTTGGCCACCTCATGCAAAGAGTTGACTCATTGGAAAAGACTCTGATGTTGGGAGGGATTGGGGGCAGGAGGAGAAGGGGATAACAGAGGATGAGATGGCTGGATGGCATCACTGACTCGATGGACGTGAGTTTGAGTGAACTCTGGGAGATGGTGATGGACAGAGAGGCCTGGCATGCTGCGATTCATGGGGTCGCAGAGTCGGACACGACTGAGCGACTGAACTGAACTGAATCATAAAACATCAGCTGAATGGTCTTCCCTGGTGGCTCAGATGGTAAAGCGTCTGTCTACAATGCTGGAGACCTGGGTTCAATCCCTGGATTGGGAAGATTCCCTGGAGAAGGAAATGCCAACCCACTCCAGTACTGTTGCCTGGAAAATCCCATGGATAGGGGAGCCTGGTGTCCATGGGGTCGCAAAGAGTCGGACACGACTGAGTGACTACACTTCACTTCACTTCAATCGTAAAACAAATCGGAGATCAGGACAAAATCATAGCCGATGGAAATGTCCAGCTCCTTGACTACAAATTCCTGCCAGTTTCTTCTCTGCTACGGCCTCTTCCGAGCCAAGCTGACACGGAAACTCTCAGCCTTTCTACCTGGTGGTGTCCAGCTGCGTGAAGAAATGCTTGAGAAGCAAACCATCGAACACTGCATCCCCTGTCAAAGGACAGCAAGGCCTCCATTGAGAGGAGGGGATAGTGGCTGACGCCCCAGATGGGCAGAAGCTGATAGCCCTCGGATCCTCCCTCATCCGTGAGAGCTGGAACAGAAGGGAAATCCAGGAGATTCAGGCATCCTCAGCTGATGGAGAACCAGAATAAACACGAGCAGGGTTGACTCAGGTCCTGTAGGTGCTGGGCTGAGAGGTGGAATTTCAGGAGGATCAACTCGGTGACCACCGCTTCGAGTTAGCAACCCGAAGATGTCAAGGGAAGCTCGGAGGATACCCTGTGGGTCTGGTTTGTGGCAGTCAGCCAGTTGGAACAGCGATTTTGCCCTCACTCTATTATCTGATGGCTCTAATAAAAGTCAGATGGGAGAGCTAATCAGACCGTTCCCTTGGCCTGGACCCCTTTAAATCAGAGAGGTCTATTTTGGCTCTCCATGTTAAGTAGACCCAGAGACCTGACATTTCGTGTTTATTTGAAATGATAAACTTAATCATGAGCGAAATGTTAAGAGATGACAGAACTGGCCGCAGTAAGGTCACATCGCGTCCCTGCCAAACATAACACAAACTCTCGCCTTCACCGGGTGCCAGTCCCTGCCACAGGGGGCCTGAGGCGCTGGCAAATGGGAACGGGGTCTGTCTATGTGATAATTAATCCACGGCGCTCGGAAAAGACTGCCAAATCTGCCATATGGTGGTTTTATGACCTGGACTGCTGTTATCTCGGGAGAGAGCTAACATCATAATCTCATTTACTTGTTATCTGTGATTCAAACTTGTACTTTTACAGGGTAAAGTGTAAGCATGGTGAGGAGACCTGGGGTGCCAGAACCCTGAGATGCGCTTGCTGAACTTCTAGAGCAAAGGGTGCGGGAGGAGGCACAGAGCTCGCACCCGAGCACCTGCCTGTCTCCCGAGCTCACAAGGCTTGAGCCTCGTGAAGACTTCTGACATGATTTTTTAAATTGTATGTTCATTTTTATTGATTTATTTTGGCCGTACGGGGTCTTTGTTGCTGCTTGTGCTTCTCTAGTTGTGGAGGGTGGGGTAGATATGGTGCTCGGACGTCTCCCTGCGGGGGCTTCCCCTGTTGCAGAGCGCGGGCTCTGGGCGCCCAGGTTTCAGGAGTTCGGGTTCCTGGGCTCTAGAGCACAGCCTCAACACTGTGGCACACGGGCTTAGTTGCTCCGCAGCATGAGGGATCTTCCTGGACCAGGGACTGAACCCGTGTCTCCTGCGTCGGCAGGCGAATTCTTTACCAGGGCTATCAGAGAAGCCCTGATGTGTTTTATAAGGACTCTACCATAGATGTGTTAATAATAGAAACCCCTGCCCTAAGAAGGCAAGAGAGACTGCCCCCCAGAAACTCGATGGGATCACATTTCCCCCTCTTCAGTATTTCTCTGGAGCAAACAGGCCAGGTTTCTGGACCCTGTTTTCCATGGTGACATCTGGTTTGGGTGGTGAAGTCACTTAGAGGACTTCCAGTGGTTCTTTTAGACTTTGATGAAATCTTAAAAGAATTTTATTAAGAAGTAAACCTTGAAAGTAATCCATAACTGCCAAACGACACGTTGCGAAACCTGAGGCACTGGAAAAGAGGGACTGTGGGCTGTCCCTAAATCCATGTGCTCTGTGACTGTCTTCTCTTCTCTCCTGTTCATGGAAGACTATCCATGATGAGGCTAGGACAGATGTCCGGCCACCTGCTCAAATTTGTAAGAAACACAGCGTCTCCTGTGTTCTCCAAGTCAACTTAATTTCTACTGTGAGCCTTGTGGTAGAACTGCTGTTTGGAGATTTCCAACTGCTCCCTAATATCTATGACTCCCTTTCTTCCTTTGTGCCAAATATCCAGTTTTGTTCAGAGTGATAGTGAGCCCAGCTGAGAAGCAACATTCCACAGTCACACGTGAAGGCAGCAGCAGTCACGTAATACATTGTGGTCGATGAGATGAAGGTGAAAGTGGCTATGTGGAAGCTAAAAATGGGATATCTAACTGTTCTTTGCCTTTCTCCTCTTCCTCTTCTTTTTCTCTCTCTGGAATGCTGATGCAATGGCTGGACCTCTAGCAGTTATATTGGACTCCCAAGGAGCTTGAAGCTGGAAACCTCATCTAAGAATGGAAAAACAGAGAAAAGGAGTCTGAGCTCCTGGGGATATATTGAATCCACCATACTAGTCCCCGAATGCCTACCAACAGACATTGCTTGCGTGAGGGATAAATACTTCTTTATCTCATTAGGTCATTGTTGTTGTGACTTTCTATTTTATACTTTGGGACCTAATTTATAAGTGATTCAAGTCCCTATCAGGTAAAATGATGAAAATAACCATTTCAATTCAGGGTTCTCCTTTCTTTTTCAGGATTTTTTCTAAGTTTCAGAAAATTGCATAGGAATTAGATGTATGATAGGTGTGTGATAGGGTGTGGGATAGGGTGTTGGATCTGGTCTTTGTTCTCATTTCTCTTTGCGGTCATCTGGCTCTTGGTTGCTAGCCTTGCAGATTATACCTTGTTCTGACCACAGTATGGCTTTTATTTACTTACTTTTGTCTCTTGGTACCACATCTACCCTGGGTTGTACAAGAACACTCCACTACTCCCAAACCTTTCTTTTTTACGTAACCCTATTTATTTGCTTACTTCTGGCTGTCCTGGCTCTTTGTGGCTGTGTGGGGGCCTTCTCTAGTTGCCGTGATCTGGGACCACTCTTGTTGCTGCGCTTGGCCTTCTCATGGTGGTGGCTTCTCTTGTTGCAGAGAACAAGCTCAAAATCGCAGGCTCAGCAGTCGTAGCACTCAGGCATAGTTGCTCTGCAGTGTGTAGGATCCTCCCAGACCAGAGATCGAGCCTGTGTTCCCTGCATTGGCAGGAGGACTCCCATCCACTGTACCACCAGAGAAGTCCCAAACCGTTTCTGTTTGAAGGAAAATTTCATACAATTGCCTCAGACACAAATCAAAGATAATTTTCCTCTGCATAAAGTGAAGCATCAGAATTAGAGAATTCCATAATCCCACCATGTTGATGCGGACTTGTACCTGCCATCACTGCGGTAGCCCAGGTCCTCTGTAGGCAGCTGTAAGCTTGCATCTAGCCTAATTCGTTACTCTATTTTAGATCATTACACATTTTAGTACCTTGTGATTGCCGGTGAGTAGCTTGCAACCCACTGCACAACAGACTGTAGTACGCCCATGTATAGAAGCGCCGTGATTGATCATTGCTGCAAAGATGTTCTTGCGGTGGCCTAGTGATCAGCCCCTTGGGGCTGCCTCACCATTCTAACAGGAGAGGCTAGAGAACCCCTCTTCCAATGCATCAAAAAATCAGAGGCTGGGAGGGTCTGCCAGCCCCATAGTCACTTTGTAAAGTGTTCGGGAGAAGAAACGTTTACACCCCAAGAGATTTTCAGGCCTGAAAGTTGCTGTTTCTTCTTTTGTAAATTTACATACGTGTGCACTTCAGATCTATTTTTGAGAACAAAGAACAAGAAATAGGAGAATGTAGCTAGTTATAGGCATTATATACACACACACACGTATCTATACATGTAGCTTTATAAATGTACACAGACATATAAACATATAGACATATATTTAAATTTATATCTTGCTATGATGACATTATAGACATATATACATTGCCATTTACATTCCCTTCTTATGTCCAGCAGCTCCTTTTCCAAAATATAAGTCGAAGTCAAACTGATATACAGTGGAATGTAAAGATCTTAAGTGTATAATCCCATGAGCGTTGTTCAGTGTATACCCTCATGTGACCTCATTTAAGACAGAGAATATCTCCACATCTCTAGAAAATTCTCTGGTGATGTATTAAATGGATGGTTCAGAAGCCTTAAAAAATGTGTGTGCGCCTACAGCCCTTAGGATGGACAATGTCCTGTTGTTGACAAGGACTTGTGTCAGGCAGGTCTGGGCAGGAGGTCAGGGAGTGTGACTCACGCGGAGCTCTCAGACCCTGACCCTTGTCCCATTGACCTTTTGTGTGGTCATTCTTATCACAAAATCACATCAGGCTGTTTTCCATAGAGATATTCTGATCATGTGGACTAGATCAGGAGACCTACAATAAATCACCCTCATTGTCCCTTGGCTTTTTGAAAACTGATGAAACTGCAGATTCGTGGTCCTTACTTTGTATGCAAATGATGAATTATAGATGGGAAATAGGAAAAAGAAGGTTTTCCCTGGTTTGCCAGTTTGAAGCAAAGTGGATTAGAGAAAGAACTCTGCTACTCTTAACTATTTATTGTGACATTGCTTAGAAAAATTCAAACCCAAAGACTCCAGATCTCCAGGGACGTTGTTAGCCTTCTGCAGGAATTATTAAAATGTACAGAAATGTAGGCTCCTCACTTTATAATAATTAATCAGAGTCTGTTGATTAATAAAGCTCATTTTTTAGTCTCAATGATTCTGAGTATCATACAAAGGACAGTGTCCTTGTCATTTTGATTAAGAAACCAGACTTTGCAGTGGAAAGAAGTACAGGAACCGTCCGCTTCCCTCCGTCTCCCCATAAAATAAATATTGAATCAGAATATTAACTCGTTAACCTTGACAACAATTTGTAATTTTCATAAGGGGGGAAAAACTCGCATATTCAGCAAATAAATCGCTGCTGGGATTTCAGGAAAACAAATTGGAGAGAATGAAGAATGCTACCATATGAATTCTGTCATTTTTATGGGCCAGGGTGATTAATTTGTTTGTTTAGGTCCCTCAATTAAGGCCACAAATAGTGGAAGGTGTCGGGAGCAAGTTAGCTGTTACATCTGGTGTGGAACAGTCAACTGCAAGTGAGGAAGAAAGGTCATATGGGGAAGCGAACAACTTGGCCCCCAATCCTGAGTCTTAATACCCTACCAGAGCCACGTTACCTGGGGTTAGCTGCTGAAGCTGTAATTTCACTCTATTAATAGTTTGAAGCTTGTTTTAACAGATAACCCCTTTCACTGGGCAACAACGCGGGAAAATCATTAGGTGGAATTAGCAGTACCATCCACAGCTTTTCCAGGGTTATCTAATTATTTTGAACTCAATTTAACCAGGAATAGAGATAAAATAAATAACCCATGAACTATTTACCTTGCCGGTTAGAAGGCTTCTTTTGTCCATTAAAAGAAAGAAAGAAAAGAGAAATCAAAAGAACTGGAGGACAAGCAAAGCCCTGTTTTCTTAATTTTCATCCTGGAGACCCAAGATCTATTTCTTCCCTCTGGTGGCTGGTCACACTCCCTGCCCCTGGGATGTCTCTTGCTGGTGGTGAGTGGTCACACTCCCTGCCCCTGGGATGTCTCTTCTTGGGTGTGAGTCTTATGTGTGTGTTTAGCCTACTGTTTTCTCCCAGCTCACTTGGCTTAAAACTTACTGCCTAGAGACTTTGGATAATCCACATTTTTGTTTGTGAGGTTTGTTTGTCCTCATTCCCTCTGGAGCGGATTGAGGATTTAATATGGTTATTTTTAATTTTACTTTACCATTGAGTTTTTGAAGGAGAGACAGGAGTTAGTATGTTTGTGGCATCGTTGGAGGTTTTCTGCAGCACCTTGCTGTAATGCCCATCCTGGCTTTGCTATTTTCTAGCAACAAGATCTGGGTCAAGTTTTTTTTTTTTTTTTCTTTTTATCTTGAAGAGCCTATTTCCTGTTTTGTAAAAATGGGATTAGAGATAATATTTACATTAGGTGGTTGATGTTAGGATGAAATGAAACACATCACACTATCTGGCACATAGTTAAGTATTCAAAAAATGTTAGCAGTGATAACAATGATGAAGATGGATGTGTTTGCAAACAGAGACTAAAAAGAAATGAAGAAACATTGGGCAATTAATGGACTTAGTCTGTCGGACATTTGGAAGAATATCAAGAATGGAGATAAGCGAACTGGCTTTGCATTATGGGAGGCAGAATAAAACAGAGTAGTGGTGGAAACTGGTGTGTAAGTGTGGAAATGAGGAAAGACGAAAGAGTTCATGCACTGAAATCTTCTTTCCAATTACTTGGAGGAAAAGGCAAAAAGATATAACATGAAGTATGAACTCCCCAGGTTGGTTGGTGCCCAAAACGCTACTGGAGAAATAGCTCCAGAAAGAATGACGAGGCTAAGCCAAAGCAAAAGCAATGCCCAGCTGTGGATGTGACTGGTGATGGAAGTAAAGTCCAACGCTGTAAAGAACAGTACTACACAGGAACCTGAAATGTTAGGTCCGTGAGTCAAGGTAAGTGGGAAGTGGTCAAACAAGAGATGGCAAGGGTGAACATCGGCATTCTAGGAATCAGTGAACTAAAATGGTCCAGAATGGGTGAATTTAACTTGGAGGACCATTATATCTGTGACTGTGGGCAAGAATCCCTTAGAAGAAATGGAGTAGCACTCATAGTCAACAGAGGAGTCTGGAATGCAGTACTTGGGTTCAGTCTCAAAAATGCCAGAATGATCTCTGTTCATTTCCAAGGCAAACCATTCAATATCACTGTAATCCAAGTCTATGTCCCGACCACTAATGCTGAAGAAGCTGAAACTGAATGGTTCTATGGGTATATAGAAGACCTTCTAGAACTGACAACAAAAACAAAATGTCCTCTTCATCATAGGGGAATGAAAAGTAGGAAGTCAAGAGATAACTGGAGTAACAGGCAAGTTGGCCTGGGAGTACAGAATGAAGCAGGACAAAGGCTAACAGAATTTTGCCAAGAGAATGCACTGGTCATAGCAAACACCCTCTTCTGACAACACGAGAGATAACTCTACACATGGACATCACCAGATGGTCAATACTGAAATCAGATTGATTATATTCTTTGCAGTTGAAGATGGAGAACCTCTACACAGTTAGCAAAAACAAGACCAGAAGCTGACTATGGATCAGATCATGAACTCCTTATTGCCAAATTCAGACATAAATTGAAAAAAGTAGGGAAAACCACTAGACCATTCAAGTATGACCTAAATCAAATCCATTACGATTATACAGTGGAAGTGACAAATAGATTTAGGGGTTAGATCTGATAGACAGAGCGCCTGAAGAGCTGTGGACAGAGGATCATGACATTGTACAGGAGGTGGTGACCAAAACCATCCAGAAGGGAGAAAAATGCAAAAAGACAAAATGGTTGTCAGAGGATGCCTTACAAATAGCTGAGAAAAGACGAGAAGTGAAAGGCATAGGAGAAAAGGAAAGGTATATCCATCTGAATGCAGGGTTCCGGAGAATAGCAAGGAGAGATAAGAAAGCCTTCCTAAGTATGCAGAGAAATAGAGGAAAACTATAGAATGGGAAAGACTACAGAGATGTCTTCAAGAAAATTTGAGATACTAAGGGAGCATTTCATACACCATGGGCACAATAAAGGACAGAAATGGTCTGGACCTAACAGAAGCCGAAGATATTAAGAAGAGGTGGCAAGAATAGAAAGAAGGAGTGTACAAAAAAGATCTTCACGACCCAGATAACACAGTGGTGTGATCACTCACCTAGAGCCAGACATCCTGGAATGTGAAGTCAAGCGGGCCTTAGGAAGCATCACTACGAACAAAGTTAGTGGAGGTGATGGAATTCCAGCTGAGCTATTTTGAATCCTAAAAGATGATGCTGTGAAAGTGCTGCACTCAATATGCCAGCAAATTTAGAAAGCTCAGCAGTGTCGACAGGACTGGAAGAGGTCGGTTCTCATTCCAATCCCAAAGAAAGGCAAGGCCAAAGATGCTCGAACGACCACACAATTGCACTCATCTCACACGCTAGCAAAGTAACGCTCAAAATTCTCCAAGCCAGGCTTCAACAGTACATGAACTGTGAACTTCCAGATGTTCAAGCTGGATTTAGAAAAGGCAGGGGAACCAGAGATCAAATTGCAAAAATCCATTGGATCATCGAAAAAGCAAGAGAGTTCCAGAAAAACATCTACTTCTTATTGACTATGCCGAAGCCTTTGACTGTGTGGATCACAAAAAACTGTAGAAAATTCTTAAAGTGATGGGAATACCAGACCACCTTACTTACCTCTTGAGACTTACATTCAGGTCAGGAAGCAACAGTTAGAACTGGACATGGAACAACGGACTTGTTCCAAATAGGGAAAGGAGTATGTCAAGGCTGTATACTGTCACCCTGCTTATTTAACTTGTATGCAGAGACATCATGAGAAACGCTGGGCTGAAATCAAGATTGCACAAAATTGCAAGAAGCACAAGCTGGAATCAAGATTGCCGGGAGAAATAACAATAACCTCAGATATGCAGATGACACCACCCTTATGGTAGAAAGCGAAGAGGAACTTAAGAGCCTCTTGATGACAGTGAATGAGGAAAGTGAAAAAGCTGGTTTAAAACTCAGCATTCAAAAAACTAAGATCATGGCATCCGGTCCCATCACTTCATGGGAAATAGATGGGGAAACAGTGGAAACAGTGTCAGACTTTATTCTGGGGGGCTCCAAATTCACTGCAGATGGTGACTGCAACCATGAAATTAAAAGACTTGCCCCTCGGAAGAAAAGCTATGATCAACCTAGACAGCATATTCAAAAGCAGAGACATTACTTTGCCGACAAAGGTCTGTCTAGTCATAGCTATGGTTTTCCAGTAGTCATGTATAGATGTGAGAGTTGGACCGTAAAGAAAGCTGAGCGCCAAAGAATTGATGCTTTTAAACTGTTGTGTTGGGGAAGAATCTTGAGAGTCCCTTGGACAGCAAGGAGATCAAACCAGTCAATCCTAAAGGAAATCAGTCCTGACTGTTCATTGGAAGGACTGATGCTGAAGCTCCAATACTTTTGCCACTTGATGTGAAGGACTGACTCATTAGAAAAGACCCTGATGCTGGGAAAGATTGAAGGCTGGAGGAGAAGGGGACGACAGAGGATGAGGTGGTTGGATGGCATCACCGACTCAGTGGACATGAGTTTGAGTTAATTCCAGAAGTTGGTGATGGATAGGGAGGCCTGGGAGGCCTGGTGTGCTGCAGTCTATGGGGTCGCAAAGGGTCAGACACGACTGAGTGACTGAACTGAACTTACTCTTAACGGTCTTTAGGTGTCTTCGGTTGGAGTTGGAGAATGGGTTTATTCACTGTATAATTGTTGTTTAAGATCAAACAATCTGAAGATTAAAATACACAGCCCAAATTATAAAATAAATATCCATGAGTCCCCATTGATATAAAAGGAATCAACGAATATGTAGGGAGAATAGACGAAAATTCCATGTGAAAGAATTATAAATGCTTTATATAGATATTCTGCTCTTGAAGAGTTGGAACTTAACTCCTTTGAGTGTAGGGTGTGTATAGTAACATCCTTCCAAAGATTATCGTGTGGAAAAGGGGAAGAAAGAAAAGCTTTATAGTGGAAACATCTCAGCCAGGTGCCCCAGGGTGATTCTGACAGTGATGAGATGTGTGGATGGTGTGTGCCCTTGATGCCATGTGAAGGAAATGGCAGTTTACTTCTCTGCGGTCCCTTCCCGAAATTCATCACCCAGTCTATTCATGAGAAAAACATCAGGCGAAGCTCAGTTGGGGAACATTCTACAAAATATCTGACCAGGCCTCCTTAAAACTGTCAAGGTCATTAAAAAATCAGGACGTCTGAGTAATTATCACAATCAAGAGGAGCTCAAGGGGACTTGATGACTGAGTGTGACGTGGTATTTTGGATGGAGTCCTGGGACAGAAAATGGACAATAGGGAAAAATTAGGGAGAACTGAGAAAAAGTATGATCTTTACTTAACAATAGTGGTTACGTTGGTTCATTAATTATAACAAACACACACCACACCAAGGGAAGATGTGAGACTGACTTTGGGGTAAATGAGAACACTCTGTACTGTCTCTGCAGTCTTTCTGTGAGTTGAAGTGAAGTGAAGTGAAGTGAAGTCGCTTAGTCGTGTCTGATTCTTTGCAACCCCATGGACTGCAGCCTACCACGCTCCTCTGTCCATGGGGTTCTGTAAGTTGAAAACTATTCTAAAGTAAAAACGTGCTTTTCAAAAACGAGCAGACGGTAGCAATTCTTTATAGGGAGTGAGGAGTGGGATTCAGGACTGGAATGAGCATTATGTGATTAGCGTTTAAGAAGGAAGAGTCCTGTTTCTGAAAGGAGATCAGAAATATCAGCAGTTCACAGCAGCAGATAGCAATTCGGCTTTCTGCTGCTGAAACAGAGGTGAGCTTGTGGAGTGTTCTCAAATGCCGTAAGGGAGACCTTCCTACCGTGTTGACAAATTCTAGGCTTCCAACCGGAGCCTTCTAGTGCCTCTCTTCCTTCTCTTCCTCTTCCCTTGAGGCAATTTGCTTAAATTCCCTTTGAAAAGAGCACTTTTCTTCTGTGGTTCAGGGAACGGTTGTGACATTTTGGTGAGACAGTTCATGTGAAGCTCTTAGGACAGCGTCTAGCTGCCAACTACATGATAAACGTGTTTTCGTCGGTTCCACTTCTTCCCTTAACAACATACTTAAGATGATATTTAGAATACTATGCCTTTGTTAAATCATCTTTTAATTGTTAAAAAGTTAAGAGTATTTTCACCTTTTTTTTTGGATCAATATGTGTCTTTGGTTAATGAGTATTAAGAAAGCTTCTCTGATAACTTCCTTTGGATAAACTACCAGAAATGGGATTATTATAAAGTCAAAGGATATGAATGACTTTAAGCCTATTGTGAAATCGCTTTCAGATAAAGAATAAGCTACTTCACACTCTCACAGGTAATACAAGATGCTGTCCTTTGGTGGTGTCTGTATGCTTTGTTCTTTTTCCCCCGTATGCCAAAAATCCTTTTCTGTATTTAAGAAAACCCCTTAGTTTTGAAGTAGAGGCTGTCCCCCGCCCACCCCACCCCCCACCCCACAATAGCTGCTGAAAAGTCACATGCTCAGTTCTGCATGCTGTCCTGAAAGGAGATGCCTTCTAGGTTCTTCCAATGAGATGCCCAGGCTTGCCCAGAATTTAGAAGGGAGGTGGTAGTGCAAAGAAGCTGGGGGCTGCAGGGGCATCCCCCTGGCAGCTGTGGGTTCTGAGCTCCAGATCAGGTTCCTAGGGGAGCAAGTGGCAGGTTCCGAGGCAGCAGTCAAGTTCACGCGACACTGGCTGGCCGTGGGCAGCACCTAATGCCGCACAAATTCTCTTTGTCATCTGGGGCCTTGCAAATGCCTTCTAACCCTGGATTTAATTTTCCAGCTCTCCCAGAAATGCTGTGTGCCTCAGTAACATTGTAACAAATTACCTTCTTGCTAAAATCAGCCTAAATAGGTCACTGCTTGCAAGGAAGGCCCCTCATGTTTACATATATCATTTTACCATCTTCAGCAGCACTGAGTAGTAAAATAGGTTTCATCTCTGTTCATATTCTAGGTGCAAATTTGGTATTCCTTTGTTTTAATGATCGCTATTAAGTCTGAGAATCTTTTTCTATGTTTACTTGTCAACTGGATTTTACTCTCTACCCTTCTCCCCATAGAATATGCTCCACTTTCCTCCTCGTCTGCAAAGCTAGAGAATCTCAGAAAAAGGACGAGCACGGATGACAGATTGTGGCTCTTCAACAGGGAGTGTTATTTTTTCCTACCCGTTTCCTGTATTTTCTTTTTTTCTTAATAGAAAGAGTAGACAACATTTCTTATATAATTGGTGTCTAATAACAAATGTTCTAAGGGCTTTCTATGCGATATTTCAAATAATCCTGCAAAAATCCACTGAGATAGGTACTGTCACTGTTCCCATTTCCTGGATGGGAAAACTGAGCCAGAGAGAGGTTATGAACTCCTGTCAGGTTGCCCACCCAGCAAGAAGATTGTAACCCACGCAGCCTGATTACAGAGGCAGGCATCTTTCCCATTTCACTAGGCTATATATTATTCCTATGCTGATTAAAAATTATCAGCTACCATAAAACCCTAAGAAGAATGGCCGTATGAGCAGATCATGGAAATCACTAACAAATCATTGCCCGAAACTGTCTGCTACTGGAGGTTGTTTTAACATATCTATTGCCAAAGGATTTCAGGTTCTGCATTTTAGTTGAAACGAGGCTTTCTGGAGATCAATGGAATCTGCAGCTTTTTCTGTGTATCCCTGCGCTAGCTTATTAAAACGAGGCAGTGGGGAAAATGCTGGCGGAGGCAGTCATTCATTTACGGCAGGTTTCATTGACTAATACCAGTGACCGTTTTCGTTCTGCTTTTGTTTCTCAAAGTGCTAATAGCAAGATTCTGTCCCTGCGATCCTATTACCGGTGGCAAAGGAACGTAATCAGGCAGTACCTGCAGGATAAGTCAAAAGATTAGATTAAGTTGGGATTTGAATCCCCACTAAACACAGAATCAAGCAAAGATTAGATTTTTGGACCCCAGTCTCAGAATGGCTTTCAAGGGCTTCTCTTAAAGAACAACAAAAATATATCGTTATTCACGTTGACCACTGGCAGGTAAAAAGGAAATGGAGACAAACAGGGATGAAGGAGAGAAGGAACTCCAGCAACACTGAGCCCCGTTCTTCCTGTGTTCCCGAAGCAGAGGCACTGTGACTTTCTGCAGACTCTCTTCACTTCCTGACTGGTGCAGGAAGAGCCCCGAGTTGAATTCACAGTTGGCCCCATGAAGGATTCCAAATGGAAGGATGCGTATTTCCGCTCCTAGAATCCTGGCGGTCTCATCTCCATCCGCTGCTCTGCTTCTGAATAGGAGGTCAAATTAGCACAAGGCTCCGTTTGGTTTGGAAGAGGTACTGAGAGGAAATTTTTTTAAGGCCGCAATTTAAGTTAATTATTGGCATGGAAGATGTGAAAACTCAAAGTATTGGAAGGGAGGAGAGGGATTTCCCTCCTTGTCTTTCCTTTCTCACGATCTGCGTTTGTTGGCAGTCTTGCTCTTCCGAATGTGCTACACGCTTACCTTTGTTAAGCAGACCAGATCATCTGCAGCTGAGTACTGACAGTGATTCTTAACATTGCAGAAGGGTGTGCATGCTCCTGACTTTCTCCTGGATATCACTTTCATCAAGAGCTCTGTGCTTCCTGAAGACATCCCGACTTCAAACCACCTTATACGGTTCTTCCAGATATTTCACTGTTCTTATGGTCCTTTCTGGGCTTCCCTGGTGGCGCTAGTGATAAAGAACCTGGCTGCCAGTGCAGGAAATGTAAGAGACCCAGATTTGATCCCTGGGTTGCGAAGATGCCCTGGAGGAGGGCATGGCAACCCGCTCCAGTATTCTTCCCTGGAGAAGCCTATGGACAGAGAAGACTGTATGGCTACAGTCCACAGGGTCACACAGAGTCAGACACAACTGAAGTGACTTGGCAGCACACACACATGGTCATTTTTATAAAGAAGCAGAAGTTTAAGCTCGGTAAATATTAGAGAACAAGAAAACCGCACTGAAGAGACAGTACCAATTGGTGGCTCAGAAAGTTCACAGATTTCTGCACATCGGTAATCCTCAAAACCACTTTTGAATCTGAAAAGCACAAGAGCCTTTCTACTGTGTAATATGTAGAATTGAATAATACCAACTATTGTAAGAATAGCTGAATTTTATTAATCATTGGCTGCATGTTGGATACTCTTCTCAAATGCCTGCATGTATTAACTCATTCAATTCTAACAACAGCTCTATGCGGTTCGATTATTAGATGAGGCCCTGGGAATGGATATGGAGAGATCACTTGTCCAGACTCATCCCACTGGCAAGCAGTAGAGCAGGGGTTCACACCCCAGAGGTTGTGCTTCTATTGGTTACACAGAGCTACTTCCGCAAAGGTTGCTAAAACCCAGGTTATCCTGTATTTTCTCATTTTCTACCCTTGTATCGTATTGACAACTTCAGACAGACAGACAGACAATTTCCTCCTCAGCAGTAGCAGTTCACATCCCTTTATTAGAGTCGAATCTGCCGGTGCTGGTGGCCAGTATGCCTTTCTGTCTGCTCAGATTCTTCACTAAGACTTGCATTTGGAGCTCTGTTCTCCTGCCTTTGATTACAGGGTTAGAGGGACAGTCAACCAAACTTCCTACCACCTCTTGGCCAACGGATGGGCAGGTGACCCAAGTTAAACTGAATGTCCTTGCAATTTACATCTCGAAATAGTTTGCTGCTGCCGCTGAGTTGCTTCAGTCGTGTCCGACTCTGTGTGACCCCAGAGAAGGCAGCCCACTAGACTCCCCCATCCCTGGGATTCTCCAGGCAAGAACACTGAGTGGGTTGCCAGTTCCTTCTCCAATGCATGAAAGTGAAAAGTGAAAGGGAAGTCACTCAGTCGTGTCCGACTCTTAGCGACCCCATGGACTGCAGCTCACCAGGCTCCTCCATCCATGGGATTTTCCAGGCAAGAGGACTGGAGTGGGGTGCCATCGCCTTCTCAGCGAAATAGTTTATCTTGCCTATCTTGCCCTATTCATCAGTTTTGTCTCTGCAGGTTCGTGGAGCAGTCCTGGTTCCTATACTTTCTGAGACCTAATTTTAAGCTTTCCTTTTGATTTTGTGGCCTAGTGTATACTCTTGCATAAGCTCTCTCTCTCTCTGTCTCTCTTTTGGGGGATACATGTAGCCAAAACAGACTTTCGTTAGCAGCCAAAGAATCTTAACAGATATACCTATCAAGATAGACAGGTATTAAAGAAAAAAAGGACATTTCCCCACAGGAGTCCTTCTCATATAGTCTTGAAATTAAATACGATGGTGAAGAGTTATTTACTGAGTGCTCATGGTACGCAGGCACTGTGTGAGATTCATTATGTGCATTCTCTACAGATGAGGATACTGGCTTTCAGAAATGAAATGCCACACACAAAAAAAGATAGATGTTGGAAGATCTCAAAAAAACACAAAAAAAGACCTTCAGCCCTGGGAAGCCTTTTAGGGATGGTGGGTCATGGTCATCCGACTCAGAATGAAGACTGATCGAAATGAATGCTTGCACACCCCTTGTAATTTACCAAGAGCTTTCCTGTACAAGCTCTCGTTTTGTCTGAGTGAGACACACTGCAGGTGGGTATTCCGACCACCTGCCAAGAGCACGCGTCCCTCCCCACCCCGCTTTGGTCTCCTTCCTCTCATCACTCAGGCCTCATTCGAATGTCACCTCCTCGGAGAGGCCATCCTGACATCTTTATGTACAGTGTTCAACTCTCTGCAGGCATGGACCCTCCCCTTCACGGTCCCCCTGGCTCTTACAGCTGCCAGACATGATATTCCTGTGGTTTCTTGGGTATTATGTCACCCCATCAGAATGCAAATCCCTGTGACTATCTCGTGCACCTTAGCATTCTCAGCACATTCTGTTTCTGACACAGAGCAGATGCTTACGAACATTTACTCAACGCATAAATAAAAGAATGCATGTTTATAATTCGTCTCCATTTACAACTCTGGACCCACTGGCTGTGTCATGGTGACTAAGTTACTTCACCTTGGGAAGATTCTGTTTTTTCATCTGTTAAATAGGAACAGTGAGAGTACTTCCTGCCACGCTGGTTGTAAGACTTAAGTGAAGGGATAAAATGCTTCATGTCTGGTTACAGTAACTGTAGGAACCGGAGAAGGCGATGGCGCCCACTCCAGTGCTCTGGCCTGGAGAATCCCAGGGACGGAGGAGCCTGGTGGGCTGCAGTCCATGGGGTCGCTAGGAGTCGGACACGACTAAGCGACTTCACTTTCACTTTTCACTTTCATGCCTTGGAGAAGGCAATGGCAGCCCACTCCAGTCCTCTGGCCTGGAAAATCCCATGGATGGAGGAGCCTGGTGGGCTGCAGTCCATGGGGTCGCTAGGAGTCGGACACGACTAAGCGACTTCACCTTCACTTTTCACTTTCATGCCTTGGAGAAGGAAATGGCAACCCACTCCAGTGTTCTTGCCTGGAGAATCTCAGGGACTGGGGAGTCTAGTGGGCTGCCGTCTCTGGGGTCGCACAGAGTCGGACACGACTGAAGTGACTTAGCAGCAGCAGCAGCAGCAGCAGCAGCATAGGAATGGTCCCCTAAAGAACCACTGGGTTCTGTTTCCAGAAGGGAAAGAATGGAAGACTGCGCAGACACAGTCAACAACTAGCTACTTGAGGCAGCCCTAAGCAATGGCTCTGAAGAGGATGGCTGATGACAAAAGAGAAGAAAGTGTGGTCAGAGCGATCAGATGGCTTATGCAAGGTTCCTCATCTAGAAATGAGTTGACCAGCTGTCCCGGTTCACCTGAATGTTCATTGCTAAGGCTGAAGAGGTTCCGGGCAAACTGGAATGAGCCTTGTCCAGAAAGTACTATTAGAACTATGCCTTCGACTCTGGTGCTGTCTTTTCTTCTTTCTCTGACACTTGTGCCCCAATCATTCACCGTGCTTTTCCTGAGCACTTTCCACAGCCTCGAACTAAACTAGTAGTGGGGATTCACAGATAAAAAACTGTGTATCTTCTGTTAAAGAGGGGCAAACAGAAAATAACAAGGCAGTCAGAGTAGGTCTAATGCAGCAGGTCCGTCACAATATGCAGCTGTCTTGGGAAGGGACCCAACCCTGATACAGACTGTGTATGAGGTGCGGCATAAAAACCATTCCCAGAGAACATTCTGGTGTCAGTTTTGAAAGAGAAATAGAATCAAGTTCATGACTCCTGATTCCAAGTAAATGATCTTTCCATTAAGCTGAACTCTAAAGTGTGGGTTACATCAACAGAAGCATGGAAAGACACTCGGTTCCCAGGAGTGACATCCTCTGACTGACAGCTTAACATATGCAATAGGAATAGGGGGGCACAGATGTGGACGTAGCTGCACAGGCACGCGTGTGTCCGTCTGAGTCTTAGGAGACTACTGTCTGACTGTCTGATCTTTCCCAGGAAAAACAACAAATGTCTTTGCAAATTTTGGTCCTGCTTGCCTCTTGTCGAGCCTCTCACCTCTCCACGTCCACATAGCACGAAGCACCCACACCGTGGGAGCTCAGAAGCTGTCCGGCTGCCAAGGGCCATCCCCGCCTTGCTCTTGGCTCCTCTCTGAGAGCAGATGAAGGATGGCTCTCAAGACAGCCCCCAAATATCACCTTAGCCTGGAACAAACACAGCAGTGCGTACACACACACACGCACACATATGCGTGCACTCTGTGAAAATTGTTCTAAACACCCTGCTGTTTCAAAGAGACTGTACATAAAGGAGGATTTGAGTTGAGGAAAAACCAAAGCATTTTGTTTCATAAATAGAATTGGTGTGGGAGTTGATTGTTTTCTCTCCTCAGGGATAAACATTTTAATTTAATAACAGTCAGAAAGCACCTAAATGTTCTTGAGGAAAAAAATATGGTGTTCCTAGGAAGGCAACATCTATTCACTTGCTGAATATTTGGAATGAGGCGTTTCACAGCACAGTGTTACCCAAAAATACCCACCCACATTTTCTGTGTAGAACTTTACTAATAAAAATAACTATGGTTGTCACTTCTTGGGAGATCTTTATGTGTGGCATGTATGTTATCTGACTTATTCCCCAAGGTCAAACTTATGAGTTGGAGATCGTTATAAACCCCATTTTGCAGACGGATCAACAGAGGCTGAGAAGTCAGTCAACTTGCAAGTAGGAGACAGAGCAGGAGTTCAAACTCAGGACTGTCGAATTTCAAAGTTCTGTTTGTATTCAGCATCATTTATGAAGCAAGTCTGTTAGCAATGCCTTCCAACAAAGTCATCTAAGGCGACACTTTGATTCATAAGAGGAGAAAGGACTGGAAAACCGACAGCGAGGAATGAGTTTACACAGTTTTATTAAGCGACTGTCACCACAGCTGAGGCCACAGACATGAAGGTGGCCGGGCCAAGAAAATGGAGCTAAATGTGTGGGGATAAAAAATGAACAGCTATCTTCACACAAATAGAATTTGGCCATATTTGAGGTAGATAACTTTTTTTTTTAATTGCCAGACCTCTGTGAAGTGTCTGGTTGCTTTTCTGTGCATATAAGTGAAATAATAAAGACTTAGAAGGGCACAATCAGAGATGGGTAAGTTTTGAACGCTTTCATTTTATTTAGAGCAGATCTGTTCTGCCTTCATCTTCTCTACCTTAGTGGAGACCCAGAGATACTCCATTCAAGCCAGTTTTCATAAACCATTCAAGTTCAATCAATGAACAAGGACCTCACCTTTATTAACAATAATAATATTGTTTAATCACTGAGTTGTATCCAACTCTTTGCTACCCTGTGAACTGCAGCATGCCATTCCTGTCCTTCACTATCTCCCGGAGCTTGCTCAAACTCATGTCCATTGAGTCGATGGTACCATCCAACCATCTCATCCTCTGTTCTCCCCTTCTCCTCTTGTCCTCAGTCTTTCCCAGCATCAGGGTCTTTTCCAATGATAATAATAGTTTCTAATATTTATGGAGTGCTTATTCTATATCAGACTCTTATCTAAAAACCATACATGCGTTAATTAAAATCCTTATAACAGCTCCACGAGGAAGGTTCAAACTACCACACAACTGCACTCATTTTACACATTAGGAAAGTAATGCTCAAAATTCTCCAAGCTAGGCTTCAATACTAAGTGAACTTAGAACTTCCAGATGTTCAAGCAGGATTTAGAAAAGGCAGAGGAACCAGAGATCAAATTGCCAACATCTGTTGGATCATAGAAAAAGCAAGAGAATTCCAGAAAAATGTCTACTTCTGCTTCATTGACTATGCTAAAGCCTTTGACTGTGTGGATCACAACAAACTGTGGAAAATTCTGAAAGAGACAGGAATGCCAAACCACATTACATGCCTCCTTAGGAACCTGTATGCAGGTCAAAAAGCAACAGTTAAATCCAGACATGGAACAATGGACTAGTTCCAAATTGGGAAAGGTGTACGTCAAGGCTGTATGTTGTCACCCTATTTATTTAATTTCTATGCAGAGTACATCTTGCGACATGCCGGGCTGGAGGAAGCACAAGCTGGAATCAAGATTGCTGAGAGAAATATCAATAACCTCAGATATGCAGATGATACCACCCTTACGGCAGAAAGTGAAGAGGAACTAAAGAGCCTCTTGATGAGAGTGAAACAGAGGAGTGAAAAAGTTGGCTTAAAACTCAACATTCAGAAAACTAAAATCATGGCATCCAGTCCCATAACTTCATGGCAAATAGATGGGGAAACAATGGAAACAATGAGAGACTTTATTTTCTTGGGCTCCAAAATCACTGCAGATGGTGATTGCAGCCATGAAATTAAAAGATGCTTGCTCCTTGGAAGAAAAGCTGTGATAGACCTAGAACTCATATTAAAAAGCAGAGACATTACTTTGCTGACAAAGGTCCATCTAGTCATAGCTATGGTTTTCCCAGTAGTCATGTATCGATTTGAGAGCTGAACCATAAAGAAAGCTGAGCACTGAGGAATTGATGATTTTGATCTGTGGTGTTGGAGAAGACTCTTGAGAGTCCCTTGAACAGCAAGGAGATCCAACCAGTCCATCCTAAAGAAAATCAACTCTGAATATTCATTGGAGGGACTGATGCTAAAGTTGAAGCTCCAATACTTTGGCCACCTGATGCAAAGGACTAGCTCTTTAGAGAAGACTCTGATGCTTGGAAAGATCGAAGGCAGGAGGTCAAGGGGACAACAGAGAATAAGATGATTGGATGGCATCACTGACTTGATGGATATGAATTTGAGCAAGCTGTGGGAGTTGGTTATCTACAGGAAAGCCTGGCTGCTATAGGCCATGATAAAGAATCAGACACAACCGAGCAACTGAACAGCAATTAGGAGGGTACCTTTGTTATTCCTACTTTTCAGAAGAAATTGAGGTACAAAGAGGTGAAGTCTCTTACTCAAGATCTTGTAGGTTTAAACCCAAATGGTCTGGCTCCAGAAAGCATACCCTTACCCATTACGCCACAGTTCCTCCAGACCAGGGATCAGCACTTTTTTTTTTTTTTTTTTGCTACAAAGGGGCAGATAATAAGTATTTCAGTCTTTGCAGGCCTTATGGTCTCTGTCATAACTACTCATCTCTGTTAGATAGCTATGGCAGCCCCTGTAGTGTAAAACCAGACACAGGCAATCTTTAAATGCAGAGGCTATGACCTGTGCCAATAAAACCTGATTTACAAAAAGAGGCAGTAGGCCAGATTTACCAACCACTGGTCTAGGCTACATGAGCCTCCCAGGTGACGCAGTGGGAAAGAATCCGGTTGCCAGTGCAGGAGATGCAAGAGACATGGGTTCCAGTTCCTAGGTTGAGAAGATACTCTGGTGTAGTAAATGGAAATCTTCAAGTATTCTCGCTTGAAATTGTCCATGCACAGAGGAGCCCTGTGGGCTACAGTCCCTGGGGTTGCAAAGAGTTGGACACGACTGAACAGCCGAGCACAGGTTACATGACGCCAGACACACTGGTTAGGATTCTTGTTCTCTTACATGGGTCACTCAAAATCTTCAAACAGTAAATTTCTCACGTGGCTTTAGGATTTTCCACATTTTGTTTTTTCTGCTTGTAACATGCCTCTTTCCTCTGGTAGGCTGGTAATGATGATGGTGGTGGTGATGCTGGCAAATGGTGACTGAATGCTTCTCTGTGGGTGGGGAGTTGTGGGAAGAGAGGGAAAGAAGCTTGGCGGGACAGCCAGAGTCTGTGCCAGACCTGAGATCCAGAGTGAAAGGTCCAACCCCGAAGAGTCTCATCCTGCTCACTAAGCGTAGTTACTGCAAGTGTGATTCACAGATCACTTGCATCAGGATCTTGGGGAGAGGATTGTAATTCTGCCTTTTACAGGCATCAAGGTGATTGTTAAGTGCATTGAAATGTGAGGGCATAGTACTAAAGCTGTGTGGCCAAACATTGCTTCCGGGCCCTTCTCTGAGAACTTCAAGCCTGCGTGAGGGCTTCTGTTGGGTCTTTCCGAGTGCTGTGATCTCCATCCTACTACTACTCACTGTGTGTTATAATTATCTGAACACTTGCCTGTCTCCCTGTTAGTCAATTATTTTCAAAGGTCATGAAGAGTGTCTCTAGTTCACTGTTGTACAGCAAGAGCCCATCATGTGGTTTGACCTCTCTGTGTATTTTCGGAATGACTAAGTTACTTATTAGAAGTCTTAACTTCCTGGGCTTTATGTTGGTCCTCATGAGTACATTTTCTATGTGTGCCACGTGATTGTATGGTTTTCCCTGGATTCCCTTGTTTTCCCTTTTTCCTATGATTTCCTTTGTTCAATTTGGTATATTTTAAGCATGCATGGGCCTCCCCCACAAGCAAGTTTTTATTATATAGCTCAACAAATTGTATAAGTGGTAAGAAAGTAGGGAGTGGTTATTGAAATCTACTAAGTTCTGCTGCAGATGGGAGCATTTTGGAGGGTACTGTTTGGGGAGAAATCATTTTCGGTTGCCTCTCATACTCAGGAAGTGCTTGAAAAAAGTGAAAGTGTTAGGTACTCAGTTGTGTCTGACTCTTTGCAACCCCATGGACTGTGGCCCACCAGGCTCCTCTCCCCATGGAATTCTCTTGGACTGTATAGTCATCCACTTCTCTAGGGAGTCTTCCCAACTCAGGGATTGAACCTGGTCTCCTGCACTGCTGGCAGATTCTTTACCATTTGAGCCACCAAGAAAGCCCCTAGGAAGTGCTTAGATCTTTGCAAAATTTCTCCTGGTTCGTGTGCTGAAGATCATGCTGTATGGAAAACTGTTACAGTCCTCAGAAGCCAACATGTTGAAGGATGCTAACCATGGTGTTTGTTTCTAAGGAGTTCAAAGTTGCAGTTCTATCAGTAAAGTTACATAATGTCCATCTTTCCTAAATTTGTATTGTGTGATGTAGCAGATCCCCTGCTCTTGGCTGTGTATACTAAAAAGAATTGTATTGTTGATCCCCACCATGTACATTTAAAAATATACGTGCTGATAGCCATAGGCAGTTCAGTTCAGTCGCTCAGTCGTGTCTGACTCTTTGCGACCCCATGAACCACAGCATGCCAGGCTTCCCTGTCCATCATCAACTCCCAGAGTTGTTCAAACTCATGTCTATTGTGTCGGTGATGCCATCCAACCATCTCATCCTCTGTCGTCCCCTTCTCCTCCCACCTTCAATCTTTCCCAGCATCAGGGTCTTTTCTAATGAGTCAGCTCTCCGCATCAGGTGGCCAAAGTATTGGAGTTTCAGCTTCAGCATCAGTCCCTCCACACCCTTTAAAATACATCCATCAGGTAATTCAGATCTTTTCGAAGAAAAAAGTTAGAAACAAAAGGCCACCCAGTTTTGTCCCTAAACCAGTCCCCAGAATACTCATTGGATGTGCTAAGATTCCCTAATGAGGACAGCAGCCATCTGGCAAACGACCCATTAGATTGAAACAAAAATGTCAACACAAGCAAAATATGTGAAGTTGTTGACCATTGACAGACAGCCTGTTGATGGGCATCTATTTAGCTTTCAAAGCAGTCTGGCAGATAGATTAAAAAAATCCATCAGACCTGAAAAATCTAAACAGGCCAAATTTCCCTGGGGGGCCTTTCTATATGGTTCTCATCATTTCCGGAGCAGTGATAGCTCTGATTGTCTCCAGCGTCATTAGCCTAAATAGAGGAACGATGCTGATGTGGAGCGTCATCTTGAACACACAATCTGGGGCACGCGTGTGTGCGTGCGCCTGTGTGCGTGCTGTATGGGTTCCATTCAGCCCTGCAGCTTGTAGAGTTCTGCTAATTTCCTTGGCTTCATCAGAGCTGTGCATTTGGTAATTAATTTCCTGACATTACCAAGTCCCTTCTGTGATCTCATAGAGAGAACAGGCGACCTTGGTGTCCATTTTCGAGGTGTATGTTCCTTGCTCAGAATCACCCCAACCTCCATCAGCAACCACCTTCTGCTAAGAAGGTGATCATTGTGCCATTTCTTTGCCTCATGAAACTGTTTCCATATTCACTTGGCTTCCTAATTGGGCCTTGTACCTTTTGGAGAAAAGAAAAAAAGTCTGTGTTGCCTCCAGCTTGGCAGCGTTGTGGTTTCTGAAGGAGCAATTGATTTGTTTCACACACCACCTACCTTCCTTGAAAATTAAAAAACCTCACCGACAAAGTGGCAATTGGTCAGGACCTCAGGAGGGCGAAAATACAAGAAAAAAAATTAATTTCAAACTGTGAAACTCAGCCAGCAAGAGCTAATAGCCCCACTCCCAACGCATAACTTTCACCTTCTGGTAAATGCAACCAAGCCTCAGTGTGTGTGTGTGTTGACTTTTTCTTTTTTAAAGTGGGGGAGAATTTGTGAAGGCATGTATCTCTCACCCTGATTCTGTCACTCTCGCCACCTGCACTTCGCTTCGCCACCATCTTTCTAATGGAGAGTTTGCACACGCAGGCCCTCATTATTTCCTGCTCCAACAGGTCCACCACAGGGCACGAACCATCGCTACCACAGTCCTCCCTGATGGTAGAAACACAGTAATTAACCACATCCCCCTACATGTTGGCTGAATGGCTGGCCCCTAATTTGTATACGTTTTGCAGAGGTTTCAGCATCTCGTGAAATTTATTGCCATACTAAAGTCACCTTTTAAATTATGGATCACGATACTGGTATGCTGCTAAAAAATGTTCACAGCATTGTAATTTTATGCACTGGCAATAAACATGAAAAATGCATTTTGGGGTTGTTTAACATTAAAAATAATGTTTTGGAAAATAAATTTTAGGAGAAATTTAGTGCTCAGGAAAAGGACCATATTCACAGTTCCAGAGACACAGATATAAAGAGGGCATGGGACCGGGACCAAATCTGCAGCCTAGCTAGGTCTCCAGCCAGGCACCACAAGGACAATTCACTTCACCTAGGTTGGATTTCGATGGCAGGGGGACCCATGACTTCCTGCCAACTCTCAGCCATCAAGGGCTTCTTCTTACTGCTCTCTACATGGTAGCAAGTTCATTTCCAAAGCTGGCAGTTGATTGCTAGGCAATTGGCAGCATTACAACAAATCACCTTGTTCAGGAAGAAAAGTGATATGGCACCAGCTGGCTTTTTGAAAAGCACTTTAACTTGGTCAAGCGGGGCAGCTGTTTGTAGACTTAACTTCACTTGAAGAGTTAATTCAGTAAGTGGTGTCATGGCACTTGGCTCTATCAACAGATGAATATCTCATTGACACAGTCAGTGAGCAACTAGTCATGAGTCCAGCTAGCTAGGTCCAAATCCCGCAGCATCTTATGAGCTGTGTGACCCTGGGCAAGTTCCTCTCCTTCCCCAGCTGTTAAGTGGGGTGATGATAGAACATAATCCCAGGCTGGTTGGAGGATAAAATTGGAAAATACATGTAAAGTGGGATGAACGGAGAAAGTAGAGCCCACGCATGTACACTGAGGCGTGAGACGGCCCGCTGGTGAGAGGTGGCTGTGCAGCGCGTGGAGCCCAGTGTGTGAAGGCCGGGAGCGGGGGAGGTGCAAGAGGGCACACGCGTATGATTATGACTGACTCGCATTGTCGTATGGCAGAAACCGACGCAGCACTGCTGCTGCTGCTGCTGCTGAGTCGCTCCAGTCGTGTCCGACTCTGTGCAACCCCATAGACGGCAGCCCACCAGGCTCCCCCATCCCTGGGATTCTCCAGGCAAGAACACTGGAGTGGGTTGCCATTTCCTTCTCCAGTGCATGAAAGTGAACAGTGAAAGTAAAGTCGCTCAGTCGTGTCTGACTCTTTGCGACTCCATGGACTGCAGCCTACCAGGCTCCTCCGTCCATGGGATTTTCCAGGCAAGAGGACTGGAGTGGGGTGCCATTGCCTTCACTAAAAAAACAAAAATCTTTAAAAGTATTTGAAAAAGATAAAAAAAAGTACATGTGCAAGACACATATCAAGACCTAATAATATTGTTGATAAGGATAATGATAATGATAGTAAGAGGCCATCACACACTGCATCCTGTAAAAACTATATAAAATAGATGATGTGGGAAGCAGCAGGAACCGAGCCTAGAAATAATGAATTTTTTAAATTTCACTGCTCCTTCAAGGCTAGCCTAGAGAGTGAGAATCTTTGCTGTAGCCCTCCTTTCCTTCTCCCACTACTTTGCCAAGGAAGAAGAAACTACCATCTCATCGAGTATTCCCATACATTTTGCCCAGATCTCATTTTTTTGCATGTTACACCTTACAATATATTTAATTGTTCATGCGACTCTTCTATACCCACTCTAAGCTGCTCTACACAAGGAAAATGTTTCATTTATCTCTGTGCCCTCAGTGCACAGGAGAATCTCATGAAGAGTTTGCTTATTGTTTGCGTTAAACCCAATGGGAAGCAAATATGAAAACATCGGGTATCTCAAGGGGGTCTGACCTTGGCCAAAATTGCCTCTTAGTCTTCCCTGAAAATCAGGACTGGGGTGACCATATGAATAGCTTTCTGAACACTATTAGTTTCCAGTCTCCAGCTGGTTTTGTCTGTTACCTCCTGGTGTTGGAGGCTGAGAGTAAGGCTTGCAACTCTAGATACCCATTTAGTCTAGAGAAAGAAGGTAGGTAGAAATATTTTTGTTTCTGTTGTTGTTCATGACATGTATCTATAGGGCATATTCCGAAATCATAGGAGCAGTATTTTTATTAAATGGTCCAATGACATTGTATAAAGATGTACGAACAATATAAATGCTGTAAAATAATAAAAATCTTACTGGTTGGCTATTGACCATGAAAACCAATGGGCATGGTAGTTGAGTTTTGGGGAACAAATAAACACCATCTAACATCACACTGCACACAAAGTTGGTGGAAGTTGCTCTCACACAGCGGTTCTCAAGTGTTACCTTGCAGCAGAATGGTCTGTGAATACTCTCTGGCACGCACACTTCTGATGCCCACCCCCAGATTGTTTTAGAGGGTCAGGCTGGAGCCCAGGGAAAATTGTGAGCATACACGACTGTATTATTTAGAAGTTTTATTCATGTACTACTATGTAAAATTATACATATGATTAAAATTCCCAAAATAGAAATTATACAAGTGTATATATATATATATATACATAAATTCTTATTACAGTTATATGCTCCAAGGAATCTTCTTGGACACTCCTTGGGGGAAATGTACCCCACTTTGGAGATGAGTGCTACAAGCTTTTTTTTTTTTTTAATGCACTGATAAATAGTTAGGGGGTCTTGTTAAATGTCTAATTCTGATTCAAGAGGTCGGGGCGAGGTTTGAGGTTCTGTTTTTTTAAGTTCCTGGGTGATGCTGATACTACTGATCTGGGAACTACACTCTAAGCAGCGAGGATCATTCAGTAGCTTCTCTGTTACTGGCCTAAATCCCAGTGCAAACTGGAGTTTGAACCGTCAGGGCAATGTATGGATGGTGCAGAGAGGCTGAACATGGTCAGCCAGCACCTCCCTCCCCGCGCAGTTTCATCTATAAGACTGTCTGTAGGTCTTCTTTTAAATTTCACTGATGTGGAACAAGTTAAAAGCAACCTGAATAAGCCTTCCCCCGTCCCTAGCCCTTTATGTACCTTTCTAGAAGCATCCTCTTTCAGCTTCTCTCTCGAATTAACAAGACAGTACTCCCTGAAGTCATAAACGATGGCTTTCCCAGATGCAACAGTGGGCAAGATTATTTTCCCTGATTAAGCCTTTGACAGGCAGCATCTTTGCAGCAAGCGTCATGCCAGGTTTTATTAGTAAATTGGCCCTACCAAGCTTTTTCTTACCTACAGTTTGCCCTAGCTCGGCAACCCTTCCCATGGATTGGAATGAACACATTTTAAGAATGTCATGCCTGGCGGTACCAAGAACAATAATTAGACAAATTACAAATCATAAAAGGATAAGTGTAATGCACTAATCTGTAGAGATTATTAAGTGGAAATAGGAAACTTAAATAATTAATTCTTAAAATCATCCCGAGAAGGCCATGTTCCTCCTGATGCACAGACACTGCAATTAAGGTTTCCTTGACAAGTCCATTTCAGATGAAACGGGGATTCTTCAATGCGCTTATTTAATAGACTTGAAACATGTTATAAGGAATGATTTCATTACTGCCTCTTTCTGATACAAATGAAATCAGAACTTCCGAATATGCTACCTTTTTAGTAATTCCACAGCTTGCCATTGACCAAAGACAGCGGGCTGGGGATGATAGTCCAGCAGGTCTGATGTACATGGAAGTCAGCAGTAGCTGTCCTCCTATTGTGTTTTAGTAAAACAGGAAAGCATTATAATTTTGCATTAGTCTCAGGCATGTCACTTATAAATCAGCTGTTAAGAAGCAGCAACATACTTTGAGAACATTAAATCATGGAGTAATATAGTTATATATTTAACATTTGGATATTTATGAGTTTCATTAAAAAAAAAAAATGTGTATTCATCGCACCACCCAATTTGAAAGGCCCTGTTCTACCAAATGGGCTGTCTGTTGGCACCTCCCAGAGAAGCATACAAGAGCACCTACAGGGAAGCTGCTGTTTTTAATGCCCAGGCACCTAAGTTTAATACAGCTTCACCGCGTTGGCAAGTCCTGTAGACCTGCAGACTCACTTCCCTCTGATGATGGGGAAAGTCATAATGATTGTCCAAAAAGATGAGCTTCAAATCCCATTCATTTAAAAGAGTTTAGTGCAGGGGCACTCAATAAACTAGTAATTTGTCAGTTTACTTCTGGATTCTGCATTAGATTCTCCCATGTTATTTATATATAGAAATATTTCTGTACTCTCCAGTTAGATTGTGTTGAGAAGGCAACATTGATCTAAAGGGAAATCACTTTTGTTAGACAAACTTTCCAGTGTTCATTAAGAAACATAATTTGAAACACTTAATCAGTGTAGGTAGAAGGAAACTCTTGAAAAGTCATTGATTGGAGGCGGGGAGGGATGAGAAACAGATCAAAGCGGGAGCTGTGATAGCCTGGAAAGCGTGCGGACTTAGGCTGCAGACCCGAGCTGTGTCAGAGGTCAGCTGGCCTCTAAGCAGAGAGAGTAGAGGGCTCAGTCACAGCAGAGCCCCCGTTGCCAGACTTAACCTCTCCCGGTCTCACTGGCCGCAGGCCTCTAACTTTCGGACCTAAAAACTCAAGAATATGTGTGTGTGTCATGCCTGAGTCTTTGTGACAATCTGGACTGTAGCCCACCAGCCTCTCTGTCCATGGAATTCTCCAGGCAAGAATACTGGAGTGAGTAGCCATTCCCTTCTCCAGGGCATCTTCCTGACCCAGGGATCGACCCTGCGTTTCCTTCACTGCGGGCAGCTTCTTTGCCTTCTGAGCCACAAGGCAAGTGACCAGTTAGAGAAGCCACAGCACGTCAAAGGAGGCTAGCTGCAGGTGGAGCAAGCAAGGCGCAAGAAAGCTCGAGGGAAACCTGTGCAACAGTGGAAAAGAAGGCACTCGGCAGAATTTCACTGCACTCCTTCTGTCTCCTGCTGACTCGGACGATGGAGGAAATAAGCCAATTAACTTGTGTGTCTCCTTTGCCTGACCCAACCCAGAGAATGTCCACTCTTCACAGAAGGAACTGGAGCCAAGTAGGAGGTCCATACCTATAGCCGCTGAGAAGCAGGTTTACAGCTATGCCATTGTCTTACACGTAATTTACGATCAAATATTTGTGGTGATCTTGTCATCGGGACACGGGGTCATTTACGCCTTGAAGACAGTGTTTTTGAAATTCTCTTTTGTTGAATCTCACAGTGCTAATAGGCATATCATCACCACCACTGACAACAAAAAATCCATAATTAAAGACATTTAGGAACTGCCGCTTCTATGTCTCCGTATTAGATATTCCTTTTATCAGCATATCAAAAGATCCAGAAGCTCTGCCCTAAAGAAACATGTTTAGGTTAGAACTTATTTATTTGTTTGTCTAGAATCTCCCAAATATAAATGAGCACAGAATGCTGTCTTAGAAGCCACTTGCTCTGCCGTGTGGGAGACTAGTTTCTTCCCTCTCCTCTTTTCCCCCCACCTTTTCTTCTCTTTTCTTCCATGCACCCCCCTGCCGCCCAAAAAACCCCTCCCTTCCTCAACAACCTCTCTACGCTTTGAGCATTGGGACAGACAGCCCTGTGATGTCCATATTTGCCAAGATATCGTGTACTGGAAAACTTCGTTTGGTTGAGGGTTACTGCTCTTGGGGCCTTCATAAGAGTTCAGAGATTCTGAACCTCACTGTGTTAGGGATCATTTTAAGTGTCCTCTGAGCAGAATTCTGATGGAGAGGTGGGGGAAGTTGTCAGACTTTATATCCCCAGGTATGCTTGAGGGAGAATCTTAAATCCCTTCGTAGGCACTGATCCCTTGTATATGCAAAGGTCAGAATTGGGGTCAGGAGTTGGGGTTATTCAGAAAGAATCAGAAAGTGGGGAGTACGGGTGGATATGATGAAAAGCACTATTGTGCAGATGCCGGCTTCTTATTCGATATTGGCTGCTGATTCGATGGTGAGTGGAGTGGGATTTTTTTAAATAGGGTTTTATTTTAGAAAAAAATTACACTTACAGAAAAGCCATGAAGCCATGAGGCTAGGGCAGAGTGTCCCCACAGACCCTGCACCCAGTCTCCCCTATCGTCGCCTTCTTATTAGTACATTAACCACAATGAAGGAACCAATATTGATGCCCTGTTGTAACCAAAGTCAATCTTTTATTCCGATTTCCTTAGTGTTTACCTAACACCATCAGAGTCCCATCCAAGACACCACATTACAGGTGGCTGTCACATCTCCTTAAGCTCCTTGTGGCTGTGATAGTTTCTCTGACTTTCCTTATTTTTGATGACCTCGACAGTTTTGAAGAATACCTGTTAGGTATTTAGCAGAATGTTCTCCACCTGGGATTTGTTTAATATTTTCTCACCATGAGACTGGGGTTATGTGTCTGGAGAGGAAGAGACCACCGAGGTCAGGTGCCTCTTCTGGAACATCACCCCTAGAGTACCTGCCATCCAGCTGGCCCGCCACTGTTGACACGCGTCTCGGCCCCTTGGCCGAGGTGGTGTCTGCCGGTTTCTCAGCCGTGACTGCATCCTCTTCCCCTTTCCGCGCTGTGCTCGCTGGAGAGGCGTTCCTCTATGGAGCCTGTGCTCACAGACTGAGTCTCATTCCATCTCCTCGAGGGTGGGGGGCTCTGTAAGTTATTCGGGGTTCTTCTGTGTGAGAGACTGGCCAATAACCTTCCCCATTTCTGTGCATACGTGTGTATATATGTGGTGGTGCTTTAGTTGCTAAGTCATGTCCGATTCTTGCGACGCCATGGACTGTAGCCAGCCAGGCTCCTCTGTCCGTGGGATTTTCCCAGCAAGAATACTGGAGTGGGTTGCCATTTCCTACTCCAGGGGATCTTCCCAACCCAGGGATCAAATCTGGGTCTCCTGCCCTGCAGACAGATTCTTTATCGACTGAGGCCCCAGGGAAGCCTGTGTGTATATCTGCACATGTATATATCCGCCCATTTATTTACATCAGTATTGATGTTTATTTCCTACTTTGGACTATGGCATCGGCAGGCAGGTTCTTTACCGTGAAAGAAGCTGGCTTCCCACTTGGGGAGCCAAACCCAACATTGCTTTCTTCATTTTGTTACTCCGTTCGTTACTTCTGGGGCCACAGGGCTGGAGTGGGCTAGAGTGGATGGAATCCCCTTCTCCTGTTTGAGGCAGGTCTCAGGTAAAATCTTTTCTTCCTGCATTCCAAGCTGTTGTGATGGAGAAGACGCTGAGCTTTGTCACAGTGATTTACTTATTTTTCTTCTCCTGCCAAGGTCAGGAGAGAATCCTTCTCAGATTCTCATGGGTTCTTGGCCATGAAGACCTTGGGTGGTTCTGGCTCTTAAAGGCCATGACACCTGTGATCCCCACTAAGACTGGGTCCCCATGATTTCTTACCCACATGCTAGCCCATCATCAGCCCACTCAGCTGCTAGCGGATCATCAGAGTTAGCGTTTAAAGTCACTGTCAGTTTCTGGCTCCTGTAGCTTTTACTTGGGGTAGGCAGATCTCATCTTTGACTATACATTCAGATTTCATGGTGGTGGTTCGCCCTGTGAAATCGGTTCTCTGATGGGTCCCAGAATAGGTTGGTTTTCAATTTGTCTAAATTTTTCTTGCTGTAAGGATGGGGGTGATGCTGTCCAAGCTCTTTACATATCAAAGCAGAATCTGGAAGTCAACCTGGGTTTGTTCTTTTTTTTTTTTTTTTTAAGTACTAGGCTTCCCAGGTAGCATGGTGATAAAGAATCTGCCCGACAGTGAAGAAGACACAAGAGACACAGGTCCAGTTCTTTCCCTGGAGTAGGAACTGGCAACCCATTCCAGTATTCTTGCCTGGAAAACTCCACGGATGGAAGTGCCTGGTGTTTCATGGGGTTGCAGAGAGTTGCCCACGACTGAGCATGCACACACACAGGCTTTGCAAAACATTGAAACGATCACATAAGAGGTTCGGGGCTCATCAGAATGAAGTTACACTGGTAGGCACAGGATAAAATATGTTTCACCACTAAAGACGGTGAGTTAGTGGCGCTGCTTTAACACAGACTGAAAAATCAGAAATGGCAAGGGAGAAAGCGCCATCTCTATGCTGATAGCGCTTTCAGAAGAAGATGGGCAACCGAGTGTCCTGGCTGGATTTTAAATGCAGGTGGAGGTAGGGAATGCAAGCCCTCTTGATGACCTTTTGCGGTCCCAGTGGTCTGTACCTAAACCTAGCGTTTTGTGCCTTAGGCCAGTCAAGACGTTGTAGGAACAAGAATGCATCTGCACGGGAGCAGATGCTGCTCCTCTGAATTTTCTCTGCCTGTTGAGTGAGACAGAGTCACATATTTGGGATAAAACATGGATTCTAGAAATTTCCTATAGAAAAAGAAATGTTACTTTGTAGTTGGCAAAAATATAGCATAAATGGTGAGCTCCTTTTACTGTGGTAGCTGGTTACTGAGGTATTTCCCAAAAGCTCTTCTAATTTTTTCTGTATCCATATGCCTTTTATGGGCTTCCCTGGCAGCTCAGATGGTAAAGAATCTGTTTCCAACATGGGCGACCTGGGTTCAGTTGCTGGGTCAGGAGCATCCCCTGGAGGAGGGAGTGGCTCCCCACCACACTATCCCTGCCATGCATACTAGTGGTCCCTGAGTACTTGTCTAAGTTTTTCTGTTCCATGGGCTCAGCTGTGTCCAGCTCTTGGTGACTTTGGACTGTAGCCCACCACGCTCCTCTCTCCATGGAATTTTCCAAGCAGGAATATTGGAGTGAGTTGCCATTTTCTACTCAAGGATCAAACCCGTATTTCTTGCACCTCCTGCATTGGCAGGCCTGTTCTTGACCACTGCACCACCTGGGAAGCTAGTTTCCTCTAAGGCTGTTTTAACTCAAATATACTCAGTTAAGTGTGAAACCATAGATGAAGACTTTGGGGCTATAGTTATATGACTGACTGCATATTATATAGACCTAAAAATGAATTTTGAACTAAATTATTTCTGCAGATTTATTATCTAAATGTTATCCGGTGTTGCCATGTCACTTAGAATTTTAATCAAAGAAATGGGAATGGCCTTGATTGACCTATGACAATGGTTCACAAGTCAGCAAACTTCTTCTGTGGTGGAAAATATTTTTGGCTTTATCATAAGTTCTTCATCTTATTTTTAACTTATTTATCATAAGTTCTCTGCACCAACTACTGACTGCCATCATGGAATGAAAGTAGCTATGAACAGTGCATATGGGATCAAGCGTGGTTTTATTCCCAAAAAGCTATATATAGAAATAGATAGGGGGCTAAATTTGATCCATGGGCCACAGTGTGCTAATCCTCGATATAAAAGTAATAAAGCCAGAAAGAATAAAAAAGGATAAAAATAGAATTTTAAAAAAGGAGGATTAACTTAACTTGTTAGCTTAGTTAACTGATGAGACAGAATGTTTTTTGTTTTTTTTTTTAACTGATCTGAAATGATCACATTCAAAAAGCTTGGGACGGTGTAATTTTTCTTTATTTCTTATGCTGACAGGCTTAAAACTGGGGAAATCTTGCATTCTGTGTCTTCGCCTCATTCTCTCCTGGCACCCGAGTAACACGTCTCTCACTGCTGCCAAAATGGATACTTCAGCAGACCGATTATTCCCTGGACGGTTGGTATGCCTCTGCACTTCATGTGCACTGCTTGGAGGGAGGGGGTAATTTTGCCTGGCACACACTGTGCCCCACCCACCCACGATGCCAGAAACACAGCCGTCTGCTCAATTAAAGCGCCCGCGAAGACAAAGCAACTGCGTACTGTTCTGCCACAAACACTATTCAAACATCTGACTCTGAGAGTCCTTTTCTGCTTAGCTCGGTACTTTACCCTAGTTTAAAAATAAATCATAGAAAGCATCAACAACATTCTTAAAGGAAACCTTTCTGTGCCCATTCATATCACTACTTTATAGAAAACATTTTGAAATAACCTCTCTCTCTCAAGCTTCAGTTTTAAATTAGCATGGAGACCTTTGAGTATTAGGGTGACAGCCAGATCTGGGGAACCCTGGCTAAGTCAGGTTTAGAGACTGCCTGTTAACACTCTGCTGGTCTCTCCTGATTCTTTTAAAAAGTAACAGAATGATTATTAAAAACAATTATCGTTATTTAATATTTGTTGAATGCTTTTGCAGAACTTTGCTTGAAATATTGCTTTTAATTCTCACAACAACTCTACCAGGGAGTTTCTAGTAAAATCCCTGTTGTGTGTGTGTGTGTGTTTCCACGCTCCTTTCCCAGTTCACCCCGCCCTCTCCTTCCCCCACCGTCTCCACAAGTCCGCTTACTGTGTCTGTTTCCACTGCCACCTGAGTGTAATGTCACTGCACTTTACGTATATAAACACACATACGTGCGTGCAAACACGGAAGCAAGACAAAAGACCAGACACACAGGAAGATGTCAAGCACTGTGACGATGAAGCTGTGATCACGGTTCAACCAAAACTGTTTTCATACTGAAAACTGAGTATATGGATAACAGAAAACACAGGGTAGCTTAAGGTGTGTGATGTCTTGATTTGATACATTTATAGTGACAATATGACATCATAGTGGGGAATTACTATTAAAGTTTCTGCCTTTTTACCTAAGGAAAATGAGGACTGGGCAGAGCCAGGCGCTGGTGCCAGGATCTCCAGCCCATAAACTCCTGCTGGGCTCTGTTTACAGCCTCAGCTCACACTTCAACACCTCGCGCTCTCCTAACCTGTCTTGGCTCACCCACCAGGTGACCTTTATTGTTGATGGGGTAATTAGAAAATAATTACGGAAGTGAGGCTTGGTTTCTGCATCAGACTTTTCAGGGTCACACACATTGCCACATTCAACCAGATGAAGCAGATTAACATAGAAGTAAAAAGAAACTGAAAAGAACATCATAATTTTCAAAGATGAGGAAAACAAACACCCATGGCCTCCCGGACTGAGACCTCGAGGCCGTGATGCAGAGTGGAGTGAATCAGAGGGAGAAAAACAAATACCGTGTATTAATGCGCATGTGTGGAACATACTCGTAGGAAAGTAGTACTGATGAACCAATTTGCAGGGAAGGAATGGAGACACAGACATCAAGAACAGACTTGTGGACTTAGTGCGGTGGGGAGGGAGGAGAGGGTGGGACAAGTTGAGAGAGTATCACTGAGATATATGCGCTACTCTGTTTCAAAGAGATTGCTAGTGGGAAGCTGGAGGTGATGGAATTCCAGCTGAGCTATTTCAAGTCCTAAAAGATGATGCTGTGAAAGTGCTGCTCTCAATATGCCAGCAAATTTGGAAGACTCAGCAGTGGCTGCAGGACTGGAAAAGGCCAGTTTTCATTCCAATCCCAAAGAAAGGCAATGCCAAAGAATGCTCAAACTATCGCACAATTGCCTTCATCTCTTCATCTCACATGCTAGCAAAGTAATGCTCAAAATTCTCCAAGCCAGGCTTCAAAAGTACATGAACCGAGAATTTTCAGATGTTCAAGCTAGATTGAGAAAAGGCAGAGGAACCAGAGATCAAGTTGCCAACATCCTTTTGTTCATAGAAAAAGCAAGGGAGTTCCAGAAAAAACACCTACTTCTGCTTCATTGACTACACCAAAGCCTTTGACTGTGTGGATCACAACAAACTGTGGAAAATTCTTCAAGAGATGGGAATACCAGACCACCTTACCTGCCTCCTGAGAAATCTGTGTGCAGGTCAAGAAGCAACAGTTAGAACTAGACATGGATCAACAGACTGGTTCCAAATAGGAAAAGGAGTACGTCAAGGCTGTATATTGTCACCCTGCTTATTTAACTTCTTTGCAGAGTACATCATGTGACACGCCAGGCTGGATGAAGCACAGCTGGAATCAAGATTGCTGGGAAAAATATCAATAACCTCAGATATGCAGATGACACCACTCTTATGGCAGAAAGTGAACAAGAACTAAAGAGCCTCTTGATGAAAGTGAAAGAGGAGAGTGAAAAAGCTGACTTAAAACTCAATACTCAAAAAACTAAGATCATGGCATCTGGTCCCATCACTTCATGGCAAAGAGAAGGGAAAACAATGGAAACAGTGACAAACTTAATTTTCTCGGGCTCCAAAATCACTGCAGATGGTGACTGCAGCCATGAAATTAAAAGACGCTTGCTTCTTGGAAGAAAAGATATGACCAACCTAGACACCGTATTAAAAAACAGAGGTATTACTTTGCCAACAAAGGTCTGTCTAGTCAAAGCTATGGTTTTTCCAGTAGTCTTGTATGGATGTGAGAGTTGGACTGTGAAGAAGGCTGAACACTGAAGAATTGATGCTTTTGAACTGTGGTGTTGGAGAAGACTCTTGAGAGTCCCTTGGACAGCAAGGAGATCAAACCAGTCAATCCTAAAGGGAATCAATTCATTGGGAGGACTGAATATTCATTGGAAGGACTGATGCTGAAGCTCCAATACTTTGGCTCCCTGATGCCAAGAACTGACCCAATGGAAAAGACCCTGATCCTGGGAAAGACTGAAGGCAGGAGGAGAAGGGGACATCAGAGGATGAGATGGTTGGATGGCCTCACCGACTTGATGAGTTTGAGTAAGCCCTGGGAGTTGGTGACGGACAGGGAAGCCTGTCATGCTGCAGTCCATGAGGTCACAGAGTTGGACATGACTGAGCGACTGAGTGTCTGAACTGACTGACTGACTGACTGGCTGGGAAGCTAGGGCTTCCCCAGAGGCTCAGAGGGTGAAGAATCTTCCTGCAATGCAGGAGACACAGGTTTCATCCCTGGGTTGGGAAGATTCCCCTGGAGGAGGAAATGGCAGCCCACTCCAGTATTCTTGCCTGAAAAATCCCATGGATGGGGGAAACTGGCGGGCTACTTTCCGTGGGAGCTGCTCTATAACACAAGAAGCTCAGCTTGGTGCTCTGTGATGACCTAGAAGGGTTGGATTGAGAGGAGGGGAGGGAGTTTCAAGAGGGATGGGATATACATACAATTATGACTGATTTGCATTGTATGGCAGAAACCAGTGCAAGACTGTAAAGCAGTTTTCCTCCAATTCTGTGCTTAGTCCCTCAGTTGTCCAATGACTTCTTCTGACCCCATGGATTGTAGCATGCCTTGCACAGTTTGAACTTCCCAGCAGCGCTAAGGGGCTTCCCAGAGGGTGCAAGTGGTTAACAAAACCCACCTGCCAGTGCAGGAGACATGAGCCCCAGGTTCGATCCCTGGGATGGGAAGGTCCCCCAGAGGAGGGCCTGGCCACCCACTCCAGTATTGTTGCCTGGAGAATCCCATGGACAGAGGAGCCTGGCAGGCTACAGTCCATGGGGTCACAAAAAGTCGGACACTGAAGAGACTTAGCACGCACCAACATTAAGTGAAGGAGCACCTCAAATTTCTCATTAGTTAGTTCAGATGCAGAGCAGGGGAGGAAGGAAGAACTATGGTCCTTGAATGCTGTCAGTGGTCAAACATCCAAAGTGGAGTCAAATTCTAGTGTCAACTCCCTTTCAGAGTCTTGTTTCTTTCCAATTGTCAGAATTTGTCACTATATGTTTCGTTGCTTGCTGTCTTCCTCTCCACTCCTCTGTGAACTCCCTGGGACAATTACTTTTCAGTTTTCTTGTTTAGTAGCTACTCAGAACTGATCATAACGCCTGGCATGTGATAAATGATCAAAAATAGTCATTGGAAGCCAACAGGTACATGAAAAGGGGCTCAAAATCCCAGATCATCAGAGAAACGCAAAACCCACAGCATGCTACCAATTCACACCTGTTAGGGTAGCTCTTGTCAGAAAGACAAGAGGTAACAAGTATTAGCAATGATACACAGAAGAGGGAACCCTTGTGCACTGTTGGTGAGAGTGTAAATTGGTGCGGTCACTATGGAAAACAATATGGATGTGCCTTGAAAAACTAAAAATAGAACTACCAGGCACGTGTGAGTGCTCTGTGCTTCAGTAGTGTCTGACTCTGCGACCCCAGGACTGCAGCCCGCCAGGCTCCTCTGTCCATGCAGGGATACTGGAGTGGGTTGCCATGCCCTCCTCTGGAGGATCTTCCCAACCCAGGGATCGAACCCAGGTCTCCTGCCTTCCAGGCAGATTCTTTCCCGTCTGAGGGTCATGAGTTATGTTCTTTCCCGTCTGAGGTTCGTGAATTAGGTTCTTTCCCGTCTGAGGTGCTCTCGGGTGAGTTAGGCCCGAGAGAAGAGATTACAGATTTGAGTTCAAGTCTATATTTGGTATCTCTCTATATTGGGAAAATAAACAAGCAAACAGGTACAGAGACTTTAGCTCCTCAGTGCCTCCCAGGAATTTCTGAAACTTTAAAAATCCGTTCGTCTTTTCCCCCGTCACTCACACAATCTCTTATCAAACACCTACAGCAAGAAGAAGGTGTGAAACAGTACAACAACCCGGAGGGGAAAAAAAAAGGAAAATGCTGACAAAATCAGATTTTTAAGCCAATTTCCAATTTTTAAAGAAGTGAGCTCAACATTCTCACTTGCGTTTCAAATCGTCATTTAAAACTGCCCTCTGGGATTTCCCTGGAGGTTCAGGGGCTAAGACTGCCCTCCCAAAGCCTGGGGCATGGGTCGGATCCCTGGTCAGGGAACTAATCCCACATGGACCTGGTGCGGCCAAATTAATAAATTAATTAATGTTCTTCAGAACAGCCTGTCTTAAACTGGCGTTCCCCGGAATGCTAGTTGCATGTGAGTTCCACGAGGACACAGATTGCGGGTCAGATAAGTTTGGGGAGCTCCTGTGTATTCCAGCTCTCTCCCCAGGAGAGTCATATGTCCATTGCAAGCTCTAGGATTCCTTCATTTCTCAAATCTTCGCAACCGCTGGAGACATTCATAGAACACTCTGAGCTCGCAGGGAGCTGGCGTTTGCAGAGCACGCTCTGGGAAGTACTGAAGACAGCCACTAGCCGAGTCACCCGTCGGGAACCTTCGGGCCTGGCCAGCCCATCACTCGGCCGGCTTTCCCTCTCTTCCCCCGTGTCCTTCGGTCCTGAGCTGTTTGTAGATGTCAAGGACACAGAATTACATTTTCTGTCTTTAATTCTTGCCCATGGCTGCCTCTTGGCCTTTTAGTTATAGAGCCTTGGCTGAGTCACATAGCCTCACGGGGACCCCGGTGGCCTCATCCATAAAGTAGAGGGTTTGACAAACAAATGATCTTCAGGATCTCTTTCTTCGCAATCCATCTTTTCCCCAACTTGCGGTCGTCTTCTCCCTAGTGTCCTTGAGTGTGTTACTGCCTTTCTCTAAGCCTCACTTTCTTTATCAGCAAAATGGGAAGACCGGCATAACATACCTCATAGGAGTCTGTGAATATTTACATGGAAAGAGAATGACCGAAAAATGTGTTATTGCAGAGTCATCAGTATGACTCAGCGAACAATAGCCGTAAGTCCTGTGTATCGCACGTAGGAGCATCAGTCCAGCATTACCGAGGGCGGGTCTTCCTTGACAATGATGCATCCTGTGTACTCTCTGGGTTTGAAATCCTTTTACTGATGTAAAAGTAACCCTTAAATGTTCTTAACAGTGTAGTTCAAAGAGTGTTAATGTGCTCTGAGGCCAAATAAAGGGAAGTTCAAGTGCTATAAACTTAATTTCTAAACAGCCTGAATAAATACGCGTTTTCCCTACTGGCAGAGTCGACTCTCCCAGAACCTTGAAGGGCAGATTGTGACAGGACGATTTTGGTTTCCCAGGAAGTTGGGCAGAGGAGCCAAAGCCCTATTAAGTAATGTGACTGTGAAAATAGCTTGCATACGAGACCCTGACTTTACAGTGTGGTTTTCCTCCAAGATCTTAGTTGGTTCTCAAAGGGACAAGCGAGGGGGATGGAGTGTTGTTGTTACCATTGAATGCGCCCCAGCTCAGTCCGTCTAAAGCCACACCTGCCATCTTCTCAGCGTGGACTGGGCCCTCTCCTCGGCTTCTCTACCTGACTAACAGCCCAGGCCACACACCTACAGTCACTCCCCTCTGCTCTTTCTTCTTCACTTCTCGCTTCTGACCAGTCTTCAAGCCCCCTGGAGTCCCTCTCTGAAACCTCTGCTCTCCACACTCCTAATCTTTTCCCTAAATCTCCTTTGGATGTTCCTCCATCCAAGTCAATGGAAATTCCATCTTTTAAACTGCCCAGACCTCAAACATAGCTCAATCCTGGTTCCTGTCTTTCCCTCCCACTCCTTATCCAGTCCGTCATCAGATCCTGATAGCTCGGCAACTTCAGAATTGTACAGAGTCTGACTACCCATCTGCACCTCCACCGCCCCTGCTACATCCAGAGCACCACTTCTCAAGCCTAGGCTTTTCCTTTCAGCATCTTCTAAGCTGGTCCTCTGGTCACTGTTCTTATCTTTCTACAGAGCAAGCTGTTTTGATCTTGGCCCTGTTGACATTTGTGTACAGGTAATTCTTTGTTGTTAAGGACTGTCTTGGATATTGTAGGATGTTTAGCAGCATCCCTGAACTCTACTCACTGGAAACAAGTACCGCCCCACCTCACCACCGCGTGTGATGCTGAAACCCTGCCGTGGCTTCCCTCATCCCCCGGAGGAAAGCTCCACAACCACTATAGTATCTGGGCTTCCGTCTCCGATCTCTCTCTGCACCTCTTTACCTGGCTTCATCTCCAGCCATCTTGCCATGCTGGGCTCGATCCTGCCTCTCAGCATTTGCGTTTGCTGTTTCCTTCCCTGGTAAACACCATCCCCAAATAGACACGTGGTTTCCTCCTTCACCTCTTCAAAGTGGCAACTCCACGTAGTCAAATGATGCTATATGTTATATCCAGCAAACTACACTTTAAAATAATACTTGAAGACTTGAGTGTGCATTCCCAAATATTGTTAAATGACAATTTAAAGAATTATTTGAAAAAATATATATATATAATGACCCTCATTTTGCTAAAAAATAAAAAAACTAAATATGTATTGATATACATATTACTCCTACTAAATAGAGAAAATATACCAGAAGGATAGACACACAAATATTAGCTGTGTTATCTCTGTGTAGTATCAAATAGCTATACAAGCAATTTGTTTACTGAGTACTTTTCTGTGTTATCCAAATTTTCTATTATGAAGATTTTTATAATCAAAGGAAAACAATGAACACTATTTTATAAAAGGAAACAAAATCGTAATCCTACAGTGTCTCCAAGATTCAAAGACCAATAGGGAAAAATGCAAAAAAGTGGAGCATGGTAAATTCAGATATACCCTGGCCTTAAAACACGATGGAAATCAAGGGCATGCATTTAGACACTTAAAATGAGAGAGGGAGAGAGAGAGGACTGAATTAAGTGACCCAGAATATTTACATTTATGGGGACCTTGGCAATCATGGACTATGATATCCTCTTCCTTAATAAGGCAGGAGCTCCAGAGAAATCAACTAACCCAAAGTCACATCGTTAAATAGTGTCAGAGATGGGCTTGTTCAATCGTGTTTTCATCAAGCATTTATTAAGTTTCTGCTATGTGCTGGATGCTAGGCATAACGATGGGTGAAATAAATATAACCTCCACCCTTGAGTGCAATGTGGAAGAAACGCAGGTGCGCAGCCAAACGCTGCAGAAGTGTGTCCGGCAGAGAAGGTGCCGGCCACGCGTGGCTGTCACGCACTTGGTACGGGGCTGGGGTGAACTGAGAAGTGCTGTAAGGCTGAAATACACGCTGCATTTACATAGGGGTGCGTAATATCCCAATGCTGTTTTCACACTGATTGCGTGTCAAGATGGTATTATTTTGATAAACTCGGGCTTCCCTGGGCAGTTAAATATATTATTTTATTAATATATTAATAAGAATTACTTCTGCCTGTTTCTCTTTACTATTTTTTAAGCACAGCTACTAAAAATTTCCAGATTACGTATGTGGCTTGCTTGAGACAGTGCTGCAGAGATACAATGGCGTGCCCTTGATGGGACGTTAGAAATGAGAGTGGCGGGCAAGGAGATTCAGACAGTGTTCCTTGCTCAGTCTTGGGAACAGAGAGGGTGTAGGAAGGGAAGGAACAGGAACTGTGACCTGGGTGATAACCGAGATTTAAGCCAGGGGGAGGGTGAGGGTAGGGTGGGGCAAACCAAAGTGTTAGAGAAATCAAAGGCAAACCAAAGATTTAGAGAAACCACAGCTTGCAAAGTCAGACTCTTCCGTGATTTAAAAAATACAATTAAATGGCAAATTGCAATTCTTTCCTAAAAAACTGATTCTCCCTTCTAGTGGAAGCCACTGACAGCTTCTTTATTCCAGGCTTGGGAGTGGATGTGTAGACCAGTGACGTGAACTCCACCCGCCCTGTCCGTCCTCCTTCAATATCTTATTATGAGATAAGCTCATTTCAAAGAAGGGGAAATTCAGAGAAAAATAATGACACTGAATTAGCTAGATAGATGGCAATGAGTAATCCGCATGAAATTCTCAAATTTGGATTGAGAAGGGAGAGCTAGCATTGGTTAGCATGACTCTGATTCTACAATTTATTCTTGGCCAGGAAAATGAATGTGCTCTCTAAAATATTTCTGGAATAACCTTTTAGTGAAAAACAATAGAAATTGTAAGACAGATTAAGGTTTAGTGTCGCAAGAGATTATAGTGTGAACAGACTGTCCGCATAGGGGACAAGCTGGGGGAGGGGAGGGGGCCGTAAGGATATTTGACATGAAAAATGTGAATTCGCTCTCTGAGTGTTTACTAGTGCTCATGAGGAGCCGGAAATGAGCCGTGAAGTGTACTGTCAAACATTCAGGGTTCAAAATACATGCATTACTTTAAGCTGGGCTTTTTGCTTTCTGAGATCCTCGTTCTCAATTTGTCCCCCTCTAGGATGGGTGGACGTGAGTTTGAGTGAACTCCGGGAGATGGTGATGGACAGGGAGGCCTGGCGTGCTGCGATTCATGGGGTCGCAAGGAGTCGGACACAGCTGAGAGACTGAACTGACTGAGGACTGGTGACTCGGCCTTTTATTCTGTCCTTTCCAAGCTGTGATGGGAGCCTGAAGTGGACACTGGGAACTGGCTTCCCAGAGCCATCTATGGTCCTCGTTTCCACCTTGCAGCCTTGATTACAGAGGTCTGGGACACTCAAAAGGTCACCCAAGGGAAAACCATGGTCATGTGACATGCTTTTACCCAATTAGATTTGGGGATTAGTCTCTAGGGAGAATGCTCCTCCCCAAGGAGGGGCTAAAAAAAAACAAAGCCTGCCCAAAGAGGAACCCCTGCCTTCCTTCCTCCTCCCTCTGCCTGATTTCTAGAGGCAGAACCGATAGTTGGCTGATCAACAGATACGGTGGTTCAGCTGGGAAGATGCTGAAATACTTCCGTGTTCGCTGCAAAATCATAATGCCCCCAAGGGTCCTTCTTGCTCTGGTGGCCTGCCCAAGCCTGCAGGACATTCTTATGATTCGAATATTTGTTAGAGGAATGACAAATGAATAAAACTAAACAACAGATCCAATATTAAATATAAAACATATGGATTTTCCCAATTTACATGTTTGCGTTTTGTAATCAATTTTTGCTTCTTTAATTAGAGGCCACATTTTATTTCCCTTATTCCTCTTTTTCTCTCTCCTTTATTACATCCTTCACTCGTCCATTCATTCATGCAATTAATGTTTCTGGAGCACCACTCCTTTCTGGGGCCGATTCCAGGCTTTGAGAATGTGGTGCTTTGGGATCTTAGACAGTCCTTACCATCACTGAGCTTCTGTTCTAGAGTGGGGTTCGGAAGACAAAGAATAATCAAGCGTGCGATTGTCAGATGGCGATAAATGCTAAAGAGGAGAAAAAAGCAAGGCGGTGTTGGGGACAGAAAGTGGTAGAGCTGCTGTTCTGGGGCGATGCTCGGAAAAAGCCCTGGGGAAAAGGAGATTTGGGAGCAGAGATCTGAATAAATGGGGACTCCGTTGTGTAAGGGCTGGAGCGAAGAGTGGTTCGGGCCCAGGGTGCAGACCTAGGGGACCGAGGCGTGGACTTGTCTGGCAACAGGGAGAAGGTGAGTGGGACCAGAGCAGAGCAGAGGAGAGGGGAGAGGGAGGTGATGAGTTTGGAGACAGTCAGGGGCTCCTGTCTCTTCTGATTTCCTTTCCTTCCCATCTGTTAGCATTCTTGTTACACCAGCAATAGGCCAGCAGGTAACCCAGAGACAGGCCACTCTGCTCACGTTTCATACTCTCCAACTCCTGCTCCTGGGCTGAGCTCTTTGAATCACCGTTCATACTTCACAAGCTCAAGCTCTTGTCCCAGTCCAGAGTCTGCAGGGATCCCCAGACATCCTCTTTCTGCAGGCAACGGTGCGTATTTGTCTGGTATTTTCGCTTGTCACCATCCTTCCAGATGGCGGGTTACGTGACTCTGTCCCTTTGGGTCCATTTGGGGGCTTCCCTGGTGACTCAGATGGTAAAGAATCTGCCTGCAGTGCAGGAGACCCAGGTTCCATCCCTGGCTCATGAAAATCCCCTGGAGAAGGCGATGGCCATCCACTCCAGTGTTCTTGCCTGGAGAATCCCATGGACAGAAGAGTCTGGTGGGCTACAGTCCATGGGCCACAAAGAGTCAGACACGACTGAGGGGCTAAAACTGACTTTTGGTTCTTACGGTTAGGATACTGGTGCAAGCCACAGAAACTAATAAATTTACTGCAGGAAACAAAGATGAGATTTGTAGGAATGGTATAAGGCTGTCTGCTTGGAAGCTGGCTCTGGCTACAATCTTGTGTGTGCTTTTTCTGACTTGAGCAAAGGCAACTAACTCCAGAGGCTTTAAGGCTTGGGGGAAAGCTGTCCTCCTCCCACTGGACTTGGGGGACAGTCAAGGCATTGCCTCCTCTGAAAGGGGCTGCACTTACGCGCTCAGCCTCCCTGGTTGCCATGCTCTTAAGCACAGCTGTATGCCTTAGCCTGCTGCTGCTGCTGCTGCTGCTGCTGCTAAGTCGCTTCAGTCATGTCCGACTCCGTGCGACCCCATAGACAGCAGCCCACCAGGCTTCCCCCGTCCCTGGGATTCTCCAGGCAAGAACACTGGAGTGGGTTGCCATTTCCTTCTCCAATGCAGGAAAGTGAAAAGTGAAAGTGAAGTCACTCATTTGTGTCCGACTCTTTGCAACCTCATGGACTGCAGCCTGCCACGCTCCTCTGCCCATGGGATTTTCCAGGCAAGAGTACTGGAGTGGGGTGCCATTGCCTTCTCTGGCATCCTTAGCCTAGGCACCCCTATTTGGAGGCCTGTTTAATGGTGGCCTCAGCAGAGGCTTTCCCTGCAAGCCTGTGCTGGGATCCCCTTGCAGAGGAGAGGAGAGGAGAAGCCTGAAGGCACTTTCCTCCACTGTGACTCGGTCCTCAGTACTTTTCCACCCACAGCCCTTGCGCTTCTCTCTCCTCACAGCCCAGGTCCATTCAGCTGCAAGGGGCTTTGGCTTATTGCACCCCCAGCAGTGAGAGACTCAGACCCCCTGACACCTGCACTGACCCCCGGGGTCTTGATCAGTGCCACCGCCTGGGGGAAGCGGAGCAGACTGCGGTTGAAGCCTTCTCCGGTTCAGCCTCTTGCTTATGTTTCATCGCAGTAGGTGAAGGAGACGCCCTTGTTTCACTTGTTTTGGTTCATTGTCTTAAGCAGCTACCCTGACTTCTGGCAGCTCAGCTGTCCCCAGTTCGGCTGAACTCCTGGCTCTGGTAGAATTCTAAGACAAGCGTTCACTTGAGACTCAAAAGAGGGAAGAACCCAGGGGCCCTTCTCAGTCCTCTTGGCCCCAAGCACATCTGTTAGAGTAGTAGCCCCATGGAGAGACTGGCTGAGCACGGACTGACCCTTTGTTCCGAAGTCCAGTTCCTTAGGGACAAGACACATTATACAGATGACCATCGCTGTTTCTGTTCCCATCAGCTGTGCTTACAGGCTGCGGAGAATGTTCCTCCATTCTCTAAGCAACCGTCGGGAGGATAGCTTTAAATTGCAAAACAGACTATATACCACTCCTGCAATTAAAGCCTTCCAGTGCCTCCTCATTGCGTTTATTAAAAAATTAGAATTCTTCTCTAGCCCAATCTCGTCCCGCAGCTCTCTCCTGCCTGGTCCCCCTCCCGTCTCCTCTTGCTGGTTATTTTTGTCTCTCCTCTTCCTGGTCTTCTCGGTTTATCCCTTGACCCAATCAGTCTTGTTCCGGCTCAGAGGTTTTGCACCAACTATTTCTTTTGTGTGAAACATTGCCGTGTGATCTTGGAATGGTTGGTTTCCTCTTATAACTCACATCTTGGCTTCTATGAATGTCTCCTCCTAGACAGGCTCCCCTGTCCAGCCACATAAAATGCGACTCCCGACCCCAGAACCCCCAGGCCCTCTCTATCACAGGACCTTAAAAATTCTCATTCACTTTGCTTGTGTGTTTAACATCTCTCAAACTTCCTTGATCCCCACCACCCTGAGAAGAAGTCAGCTCCACTAGGGCGGGATTTGGGATTGCCTTGCTCACTGCCGTGCCCCAGAGTCTAGAGCTGTGGCCGGCATGGAGCACGTGCTTCATAAATCTGTGCTGAATTATGTGCTGAATTAGTAGCTGTTTGCTGGGTCCTCTCCTCTGTCCATGAGGGTCAGAGGAAAGCCGAACCATAGAGGAAGAAGTCATCAGTTTTGAGGGAGAAACCACATTCATGGAGAGCAGGCGTCATGACTTTAGACAAAGTTTAAACCAAAGGCGTATTATGCTTCCAGTCGTTGGCCTAAGAGCAAATGTGAACATTCTGAAACTGGATAAGTGACTTCCATAATGGAATATGAAGCGTTAGCTTCTAGCTGTCATCTAGCCCTGTGTGCTTGCTTAGGTCTCAAAGGACAGACTGGAAGAAGGGATACAGCCCGTTCATTGTCTTCAGTCTTTCTAGAAAGACAGCTTCCATCTCACCTTGAGTTTTGTGTAATTCAGCTGACTGCATTCAGTTCAGTTCAGTTCAGTCGCTCAGTCGTGTCCGACTGTTTGCAACCCCATGAATCGCAGCACGCCAGGCCTCCCTGTCCATCACCAACTCCTGGAGTTCACTCAGACTCACGTCCATCAAGTCCGTGATGCCATCCAGCCATCTCATCCTCGGTCGTCCCCTTCTCCTCCTGCCCCCAATCCCTCCCAGCATCAGAGCCTTTTCCAATGAGTCAATTCTTTGCACGAGGTGGCCAAAGTACTAGAGTTTCAGCTTTAGCATCACTCCTTCCAAAGAAATCCCAGGGCTGATCTCCTTCAGAATGGACTGGTTGGATCTCCTTGCAGTCCAAGGGACTCTCAAGAGTCTTCTCCAACACCACAGTTCAAAAACATCAATTCTTTGGTGCTCAGCCTTCTTCACAGTCCAACTCTCACATCCATACATGACCACTGGAAAAACCATAGCCTTGACTAGATGGACCTTAGTCGGCAAAGTAATGTCTCTGCTTTTGAATATACTATCTAGGTTGGTCATAACTTTTCTTCCAAGGAGTAAGGTATTTTGATTTCATGCCTTACTCAACCACATTTGCTCCTGCATGGAATGTGAAAGTGAAGTTGATTAATCGTGTCCAACTCTTTGTGACCCCATGGACTGTAGCCCACCAGGTTTCTCCATCCATGAAATTTTCTAGGCAAGAATACTGGAGTGGGTTGCCATTTCCTTCTCCAGAGGATCTTCCCAACCCAGGGATCGAACCCAGGTGTCCTGCATCGCAGGCAGACGCTTTACCGTTGGAGCCACCAGCAATTTGAACTCCTGCACGTGATCCATCAGTGGGTACACGTGGCTCTCTTCAGCAGGACCCTGTTTGTGTTACCCCAGTCCATCCCCTTCTCTTCTCCAGTGAGGCCTCGGGTATGAGGGCATGGCCATATGTAGCTAGCTCTGAAGCATCTCAGGCGCTCCTGGCTTTCCCTGTTCCTAGACTTTCACACATTTCTTTCCTGCTCAGCCTTAGAAATAAACATCCCACTTGGGAGACAGAACTCAGTGTGAAGTTAGGAAAACAAGAGAAGGAGCAGGACCCAGGAGTGAGTGAGAACAGAAGTCTTTGAGGGCCACGGCAGTGACTAGGACGATTTTAAACCCTTAAAAAAAGCCATGTCAACAGTGTATCAGAGATGAATTTTAAAAACCTTGTGCTGCCCAGGGCTGCCAACAGCAAAGAGTCCCTCAGGGCCAAAGCAGTTTAGCCTACAGTGCTCCCTGAGCTAAGAAGATCAAGTGTCTGGATCCATATCCTCTCCTACCCTAAAAATGGAAAGATATGTACGCCAATTTCTATTTTTGGTTGACCTACCGAAGTCGGCCAAATATGGGCTCTAGTTTTAATGTAAGATTTCTCCCAATGAAAAAGTGCTTCTATTGTCATCAGATTTATGTGACCATGGTAATATTAATAATACTGAGAATTACTTGTTTGAGGCCTGTCTCTTCCCAAGTAAATTTGGAAAGCCAGGCCCCATCATTTTTTGGAAAGAATTCATTAAAATTACCTTCAAAAATGAAGTGAGCCGTACTTCTTTAGAATGAAACTTGAAGATGCAAGGCACTTCACATTGACTTCATCCCTCGGTGAGCGTTTTGTTAAGTAACTTCCTATTGGCTATTTTCATTATGAAGGAGGGCTTATAAGCACCCCACACCCTTTCATCGAGGCTCTTCAATGTAGGAAAACTACACGGAACAGACAGCTTTGTGTTGATGTCACTGATGGCTTTGCCCTGGCCAGGAGCCCAGACATGGATGGTTGAGATCAGGTTAGGTTCCACGTTTCACTTTTGCTTTTGTGCATGAGGTTGCCTTGAACACAGTGCCTACTCCTGGCTCCTGGCTTGAATATGTTGCTTGACCTTCTTTCCTTATGTGCCCAGAACCTCTATCAATTCATCATCTATTGTTTATCCTATTTACTTCAGACCTTGCTCTCTGATGCAATTAATCCTATTAATTAATTGGCAACGAAAGTTTATGAAAATTAATTTTGTCAGCTATCCTGCATGCCTCCCCCAGGCACGTGGCAGACCTGTGTTTAGTGGCTGGAGTTTTTTTCCCCTACTGTGATCCATTCAGCAATGAGGACCTCCCTGGTTTAACCAAGAGTCGGACACGGCTAAAGCGACTTAGCAGCAGCAGCAACAACTCAAGGATATAGCACATTATCTCAATCAACTTATTTGTAAAATTTGAACCTGCTGCTACTGTGTTTAATTTGTTGCAGGTTTCTTGGTTTCTTATCATCTCAGTGATCACAAAAGTTTGGCAAAAATCAAAAGAATCATCCCATCAAGAAAAAGAAATGTATGGCTCCTTTAATCCAAAGAATGACTGATGATGGGCATTTCAAACAGATTCTAGGTTATTTTTGTTTGGCAAATGTCTATGTATCTATATTGGAGAATCTATTTCTTTGTTCTCTTCCTTCCTACTTTCCTGCCTTCATCCCTTTTTCTCTTTCTCCCTTTCTTTTTCTCAAGATTCACATCATTCGTCAATCTACAGCAAAGTCTTCTTGTGATTAGAAAAAAATTAGTGCTGCATTTAAAAAGTCAGAAGAGCTAGAATCTGAAACTCAACATCTCCTGCTTATGAACGACCTTGGACAAGTCATTTAAACTCCCTGCGTGTCCTTGGTGCTTATCTCCATCTCCTGATACGGAACTACGGTAATAGTCCAAGGGGGTGAGTAGTTTGCTGAGTGTGGCACAGTTTGCAAGTGGGAGAGCAAGACTTTGGACACAGGCCTTTTGGCACCAAGTTTCATCTCTTCGTCACTTTTTCCCTAATGAGAATTCTGTAGGGGTAGCGAATTCTGAAGACCTGGACCCTGAGCAGAGATCACCTAATCCACATCAGAATCCAGATGCCTTCTGCACCACGCCATGTTTCCAGCTGTGTTTTTATGCCGCCCTTCTTGTCCTTCTCCACACTGCATGAGGCCTGAGTTTTCTTTCCTCTCCTTTAAAACTCTCATGGCGAGAGGACTCTCTACCCCACAGGCACTGTCCTTGGGGCTGCATGTCTAGCACACGAGAAGGAGCTACCCCTTCATTTCAACTGAGATGTCCTATGTTCATCTCTTTCATTTAGTGGATTTTTGCACAAAATTTAACTTGAAGAAAATATGGCTCCTCAATCTGTGAGACTTCCCAGGCAAGAATATTGGAGTGAGTTCCCATTTCTTCTCAAGGGGATATTTCTGACCCTGACTCCTCTGCACTGCAGGCAGTCTTCTGCATTATAAGCAGATTCTTTACAGATTGAGCCAACAGGAAAGCCCCTGAAGGAAATAACACACTGCTCATAATCCCCCTCACATATCAGTTCAGTTCAGTCTTTGCGACCCCAGAAACCGCAGCACGCCAGGCCTCCCTGTGCGTCACCAACTCCGGAGCTTGCTCGAACTCATGTCCATCCATTCAATGATGCCATCCAACCATCTCATCCTCTTTTGTCCCCTTCTCCTCTTGTCTTCAGTCTTTCCCAGCATCAGTGTCTTTTCCAATGAGTCAGTCCTTCATATCAGGTGGCCAAATTATTGGTTAGTTTCAGTTTCAGCATCAGTCCTTCCAATGAATATTAGGACTGATTCCCTTTAGGATGGACTAGTTTGATCTCCCTGCTGTCCAAGGGACTCAAGAGTCTTCTCCAACACCACAGTTCAAAAGCATCAATTCTTTGGCACTCAGATTTCTTTATAGTCCAACTCTCACATCCATACATGACTGCAGGAAAAACCATAGCTTTTACTAGATGGACCTTTGTTGGCAAAGTAATGTCTCTGCTTTTTAATATGCTATCTAGGTTGGTCATAGCTTTTGTTTCAAGGAGCAAGCATCTTTTAATTTTATGGCTGCAGTCACCATCTGCAGTGATTTTAGAGCCCAAGAAAATAAAGTGTCTCACTGTTTCCATTGTTTCCTCATCTATTTTGCCATGAAGTGATGGGACCAGATGACATGATCTTCGTTTTCTGAATGTTGAGCTTTAAGCCAACTTTTTCACTCTCCTCTTTCACTTTCATCAAGAGGCTCTTTAATTCTTCTTCGCTTTCTGCCATAAAGGTGGTGTCATCTGCATATCTGAGATTATTGATATTTCTCCCGGCAAGCTTGATTCCAGCTTGCATTTCATCCAGCCCAGAATTTCACATGATGTACTCTGCATATAAATTAAATAAGCAGGGTGACAATATACAGCCTTGACATACTCCTTTCCCAATTTGGAACTAGTCTGTTGTTCCATGTCCGGTTCTAACTGCATGCTTTTTATGCAGTTGGTTCTTAACAAGCATACAGATTTCTCAGGAGGCAGGTAAGGTGGTCTGGTATTTCCATCTCTTGAAGAGTTTTCCACAGTCTGTTGTGATCCACACAGTCAAAGGCTTTGGCATAGTCAATGAAGCAGAAGCAGATGTTTTTTTTGGAACTTTCTTGCTTTTTTGATGATCCAGCGGATGTTGGCAATTTGATCTCTGGTTCCCTTGCCTTTTCTCAATCCTATTTGAACATCTGGAGTTTCACAGTTCATGTACTGTTGAAGCCTGGCTTGGAGAATTTCACACATTACTTTGCTATGTGTGAGATGAGTGCAATTGCGCGGTAGTTTGAATATTCTTTGGCATTGCCTTTCTTTGGGATTAGGATGAAAACAGACATTTTCCAGTCCTGTGGCTGCTGCTGGGTTTTCCAAATTTGCTGGCATATTGAGTGCAGCACTTTCATGCATTATATTTCAGGATTCGAAATAGCTCAACTGGAATCACCTCCACTAGCTTTGTTCGTAGTGATGCTTCCTAAGGCCCACTTGACTTCAGACTCCAGGATGTCTGGCTCTAGGTGAGTGATCACACCATTGTGGTTATCTGGGTCATGAAGATCTTTTCTGTGTAGTTCTTCTGTGTATTCTTGCCACGTCTTCTTAATATCTTCTGCTTCTGTTAGGTCCATATGATTTCTGTTCTTTCAGTTCGGTCTCTCAGTCATGTCCGACTCTTTGCGACCCCATGAACCGCAGCAGGCCAGGCCTTCCTGTCCATCACCAACTCCTGGAGTCCACCCAAACCCATATCCATTGAGTCGGTGATGCCATCCAACCATCTCATCCTCTGTTGTCCCCTTCTCCTCCTTCCCTCAATCTTTCCCAGCATCAGGGTCTTTTCCAGTGAGTCAGCTCTTCGCATCAGGTGGCCAAATTATTGGAGTTTCAGCTTCGACATCAGTCCTACCAATGAACACCCAGGACTGATCTCCTTTAGGATGGACTGGTTGGATCTCCTTGCAGTCCAAGGGACTCTCAAGAGTCATCAACACCACAGTTCAAAAGCATCAATTCTTTGGTGCTCAGTTTTGTTTATAGTCCAACTCTCACATCCATACATGACCACTGGAAAAACCATAGCTTTGACTAGACAGACCTTTGTTGACAAGTAATGTCTCTGCTTTTCATACACTATCTAGGTTAGTCATAACTTTCCTTCCAAGGAGTAAGTCTCTTTTAATTTCATGGCTGTAGTCACCATCTGCAGTGATTTTGGAGCCCCCCAAAATAAAGTCTGTCACTGTTTCCACTGTTTCCCCATCTATTTCCCATGAAGTGATGAGACTGGATGCCATGATCTTAGTTTTCTTAACACTGAGCTTTAAGCCAACTTTTTCACTCTCCTCTTTCACTTTCATCAAGAGGCTCTTTAGTTCTTCTCTTTCTGCCATAAGGGTGGTGTCATCTGCATACCTGAGGTTATTGATATTTCTCCTGGCAATCTTGATTCCAGCTTGTGCTTCCTCCAGCCCAGTGTTTCTCATGATGTTCTCTGCACAGAAGTTAAATAAGCAGGGTGACAATGTCCTTTATTGTACCCATTTTTGCAGGGATGTTCCCTTGGTACCTCTAATTTTCTTGAAGAGATCTCTAATCATGTCCATTCTATTGATTTCCTCTATTTCTTTGCATTGATCACTGAGGGAGGCTTTCTTACCTCACCTTGCTATTCTTTGGAACTCTGCATTCAAATGGGTGTATCTTTCCTTTTCTCCTTTGCCTTTCCCTTCTTTTCTCAGTAACTTGTAAGGCCTCCTCAGATACCCTTTTTGCATTTCTTTTTCTTGGGAATGGTCTTGATCACTGACTCCTGTACAGTGTCACGAACCTCCATCTAAAGTTCTTCAAGCACTCTGTCTGTCGGATCTAATCCCTTGAATCTATTTGTCACTTCCACTGTATAATCATAAGGGATTGATTTAGGTCATACTTGAATGGTCTAATGCTTTTCCCTACTTTGTTCAATTTAAGTCTGAATTTGACAATAAGCAGTTCATGATCTGAGCCACAGTCAGCTCCTGGTCTGGTTGTAGCTGACTGTATAGAGCTTCTCCATTTTTTACTGCAAAGAATATAATCAGTCTGATTTTGGTATTGAGCCATCTGGTGATGTCCATTTGTAGAGTCTTCTCTTGTGTTGTTGGAAGAGGGTGTTTGCTGTGACCAGTGTGTTCTCTCGGCAAAATTCCATTAGCCTCTGCCCGGCTTCACTTTGTACTCCAAGGCCAGACTCGCCTGTTACTCCAGGTATGTCCTGGCTTCCTACTTTTGCATTCCAGCCCCCTCTAATGAAAAGGACATCTTTTTGGGGTGTTAGTTCTAGAAGGTCTTGTAGGTCTTCATAGAACCATTCAACTTCAGCGTCTTCAGCATTAGTGGTTGGGGCGTAGACTTGGATTACTGTGATATTGAATGGTTTGCCTTGGAAATGAACAGAGATCCTTCTGTCATTTTTGAGACTGCATCCAAGTACTGCGTTTCAGACTCTTTTGGTGACTATGAGTTCAATATACACATACACATACACATTTGAAGATCACGATATTCAGTCCACCTTTCCATGTTATTCCGTAAGGATGTGAGGCCTTAGAGGTAACTGGGGAAACAATAGAATTTGGAAACTGGAAGGCACACGCCCCTGATGCATCCAAGGAACTTGAAGCAGAGTTGATGCCGTCTGGGTGTGGGCAGGCAGGAGCAAGCTGCATGAATTGCTCTTTGTGTCTGAACCGCAGTTCCAGGCGGTGAGACCTTGGCAATAATGTGCTGCATTTACACCGGACAGAGGTCAACCTTTTGGTTTTGGGGAAGGGTCTTTCCTCACCACTAAATCTGGCTCTATCAGAGGCTCCCACCTATTTTTAAAAATTCTTTAGATTATTAGAAGATTCATTGTATTCTCAAGAGGAATTTTTTTTAAAAAAGCTCTGCTAAAACAGTAACAATCACAACAGAGTCAGCACTCCAGTCTGCCTCACTGCCGTACTCGGTCCGTCTTGGCGCTGGGCCACTGCTGGAGGAGAGCTGTTTGCTGCTCTCTAAGAGAACAACTAAGTTCTCTTACAAACGCACGAGCCTAAGTTCTCGCATTTTCAGGAAATACTTGCTCTTGCTTTGGCAAGCTGGACCCTATTCTAGTATCTTACTTTTCACGTTATTTTTGAACAAGTCAGATTTTCCCCTCTCACTTAACAAGAAGTCTGGAGATACATGGTTGCTGACCCCAGCTTGGTTATTCAGAGACCTGAGGCTGAGGTCAGAATTTATGGGCAGATTCCCCCCCTTCTTGGTCTTGATTTCCAGATGGCAGCCCCCACTATGTGCAGAATACCCTCATTCAAAGCAGTGAGAATAGGGAAGGGGGCCCCTTACTTATTACTATTGTAAACCGTACTCTGCCCCTCACCGTGACAGGCATCCTGTATATTCCACTATGCAGCTGACAAACTTGGCCATACGTATATATGTCCCTTAGTGTAGTCACACATCAGTCAACACTTAGTAACCCCTTTACGCCCCGAGAACACCACTGGAGAATCACTTGCTTATATTGCAGCGGTATTTCTTATTGTCCTGAGAGTGGAGTGATGCGTGTGACTCACTCTGAAAACGAAACAGAGACCAGGGAAGGCCAGGTAAGCCTGGGGTTGTATCCCAAGTTTGAAAGTCTTTGCCTGAGCTGGGCTTCTGTTGACCACTCTGATCCTCAATTCTTAGCTTTCCCGTAGTTCAAGGCCATCTTGCAACACTAGATGGATTCCTGCCCAGGCTCATTCCTAGGGTATGGTTTTTCTGCCTGCCCGTTGGCAGCCTGAAATGTGCTTCCCCAGACTGTAACGTGATGGAGACTTCACTCATGTTCATCCTCAGCTCAAATGTTACTTCCCCTGGGAGCCTTCTGTGACTACACCAGCTGTATTATATCACCTCTCCAAACTCATTCTCCATCATGCTGCTCTATGACCATCTCTTCACAGCACTTTTCACCACCTGAAAGTGTCGTGCCCATCTCTTGTTCTCTCTCCGTCATTCCTGTTGGGATCTGAGCTCCATGCCCATGTCAGGGTGTGCCCCCTGCTTCCACTCACCCGGAGCATGTAGGTGAACCCCTAAAGAGGTGTTGACCGCAGGGGAAAAAGTGAACCAGCAGTCATTGTCAGGGAGAAGCCCAGGGCTTTAGGTGATTTCAGGGAAGGCGAAGGGCTTATTGAAAAGCAGAATTTCTTCATGGAAATACAGATGATGCCCACAGGCCATCACAGTGTGGCAGAGGTCTGAGCTTCACCCATTGTTCTGTGTGTGCTGCTCAGGACACGCATCACACGATCTTTTTTGCAGATGTGGGTGGAGCCAGCTTATTATTTCAGGGTCCTTGCTGCAGCCATGTGAGCTGTTCTTGGCAGCTGTTTTATGCATTCATGATTTAGGATGGAACAAAAAAGCCATCTATATATAAAGGGGAAAAAAAAACCCTCAAGTCCTCTTCACTGTATTGTCTTCCAAGAGAACCCTGAGTTCTCACTACCTGCCAAATAAGAGCTTGTGCCAAAAAGACATAGAATAAAAGTTCGAGAGAAATAATGGAAAAACAGGATCAGGATGGTGACCACAGCAGTCCAGGCATGAGCTCTGGCCACTTTGGACTTCCTGGTGCAGCCAACAGAGGGACTGAACAAAGATGCTGCAATTTGCCTAAAACTCAGGTGAAAGGGCACATGATTTCATCCACAGGGCAGATGATCTGACCCAGTGATATCTTTCCAATCATGAAACTGTAGCATTTCCCTCAAGGCCAGAGAGTTCCTGGCAGTTTTGTTCCCTGAGCCGTTGTCCATTTTCGAGTTCCTTTCCCTGAAGAATGTGTTTTCTGTGCCCCTGCCAATGTGCCAGAAGTGAGGCAAACTGTGCCCTGTGTTGGAGTGAAAGCAAAGATTATTGGCCATCTTGGCAGATGCGGGGTCGCTGTCTATAACTCTAGGAGCTTATTAGTGTTTGGTGTCTTCTTGTTTTAAAATGATTGACCTGCAGGTGAGCAGTCTTGCCAGTGTCCATAAATAATAAAAGAACACTATGTTCTTAAATTTTATTTTCAACCCCCCTACTCAATCAGTCAGCTTCCAGCCAAGAGCACGTTCCAGCAAAAGAAGGTTTTATACCAAAGTGATAATAGCATGTGATGAACAGAGAGCTAAACATATAAGAAGCTAACTGACGTTGTTGTTTAGTCACTAAGTCATGTCTGACTCTTTGCCACCCCACGGACTGCAGCAGGCCAAGCTTCTCTATCTTTTGCTATTTCCCAGAGTCTGTTCAAACTCATGGAGTCGGTGATGCCATCCAACCATCTCATTCTCTGTTGCCCCTTCTCCTCCCGCCCTCAATCTTTCCCAGCATCAGGGTCTTCTCCAATGAGTCAGCTCTTTGCATCAAGAGGCCAAAGTATTGGAGCTTCAGCATCAGTCCTTCCAATGAATATTCAGCATTGATTTCCTTTAGGACTGACTGATCTCCTTGCAGTCCAAGGGACTCTCAAGAGTCTTCTCTAACACAATTTGAAAGCATCAATTCTTCGGCGCTCAGCCTTCTTTATGGTCCAACTCTCACATCCGTACATGACTACTGGGAAAACCATAGCTTTGACTACACAGACCTTTGTTGGCAAAGTAATGTCTCTGCTTTTTCATATGCTGTCTAGGTTAAAGGAAAATAGTTAAAAGAAAAGTAAAGCAAAAGTCAAACCAAGTCTGGGCAGAGAATTCCTAAAATAAGAGTGTTTCTTAGTTAAGAGACCTAATAAAAGTGACCAGGTTGAGGCATCTGCCGTCCTCTTATTTCCACCAAAAAAGGGGAAAAATGCTCAGGGGAGGGAAAACAGAAGGGAATAAGCAAAAGAAAGTCCCTTGAATACGGTTGCCGGAAGGTTCTTACTGGAATTGGGCAGGGCATGTGTTGCCAGAATGGGCATCCATAAATGGTCGGGGAGAAAAAAAAAAGCAGGTGAAAAGAGGTTTCTTCACAAACCCTCAAACACTTGAGGTCACATGGATTTGAACTTTAAAAGCTTAAAAAACATATAGTCCTGAGGATGTAATTTTTAACCCTCTTTCAAAGCTCTCCACATGAGATTTTATAGCCTAGGGGGAAGAAAAGAAGAAGTTGTTACTTTACCCACCGCAGAGTCTTCCAGTAATTTGGTGACGTAAACAAAATGCTTTTTGTACGCTCTTTTCCCTTTAGAAAAGAATAAAATTCTATCTCCCAATAAGTGCTAGTGGAAAAAAAGCGGCTCAGGAGAGGGCAAAGGGAAAGCAGGCCATTTTGTTTTCTCAGCCACCTGTTCTGAGTTCCTGTTTTTCCTCTCAATAAAAACTCCAGTCAGGTTGTATTTTGATGCCTGTCACTCCCAATTCATCGGGTGACAAGACTATTCTACACTAATAAGTTTAGCTCTGCATGTGTAGCTGAGGAATGTGCTAGAATCAGAGGACTCTTCCCGTTTCTATGCTGGAATTGGGGTGCTGAACGTCACTTATGGTACCCCGTTTCTGTATGCACCGGTCTGCTTGTATTATTTAATCTGGCAAAGTCAATATAAGGATTAATAATAGCTTTGCAATCTACAAATAAAAGTATGCCACTTTAAATTTTTGGCAGTGAGCTGGCATTCTGTCATTTAATCATTTCACATCATTACCCTGCAATATGGAATGTAATGACATGACACTCTCAAATGACAAACACTTGGTTTCTCCTGCATGGGAAGAAGTAATGTAATAGGAAGCAAACTATCCTTAAAGGTTGCTGGAGTTTCACTCCCACAACTTGGGATGAAGATACTGAGCAGATACAAGGTGAGGAAAAGGAGACGCTCACCTCCAGATGTCCTGGGTAAGGCGCACGGTGGGAAGCGAGTTGTCTCCATTCCGATGGAGCAGTCCTGATACTGTCTGTGTCTTTCCTTAGCAGGGACTCGTGCTGAACGCCGTGCATAGGTGCTTTCCTTTATCAAAGGCCGAGCTGAAATGGGGGTGAGAAGGGAAACTGTGGTTGACAATTTTATTTTATAATTATATTGTCATAAAGTGAAAGTGAAGTCGCTCAGTCATGTCCGACTCTTTGCTACCCCATGAACTGTAGCCTACCAGGCTTCTCCATCCATGGGATTTTCCAGGCAAGAGTACTGGAGTGGGGTGCCATTTCCTTCTCTAGGGGAATCTTCCCAACCCAGGGATCAAACCCAGGTCTCCCACATTGTAGGCAGATCTTTCCTGTCTGAGCCACCAGGGAAGTCCATATTGTCATATGTGAAAACTAATTAGCCCTGGTTAGTAGTTGTTTAAATTTCACATCAGGTAGCACATGGCTAATGGATGTTCTACAAAATGATCACCCCTGGTTAACCCTTCTTGTCCTTGGGGAAGTTCCTTCTTTGCGGTGCAGCACACCAGATTTACTCTTTCAGTGGCATCTGCAAGGCGTCTCGGATTTTACATGTCCAATACAAAGCTCACGGTTTTCTGGCACAGAGGTGTTTCTCCGCTAGTGTTCACTCTCTGGACAGACGACAGCACCAGTCATGGAAAAAATGAAGAGGCATCCTGACCACTTCACTGTCTGATCCTCCCAGGGACTACACGCAGCATGTGGGACGCTGGTTCAGCCAGGACTTCAACCCATCGGAACACCAGCGCTAACTAGTGTACCCCGGTTGGGCCTTCTGGCTTAACCCCTCACTTCCTGTTGGTTCACTTTCCAGGGACCGTTTTTCCTTCTCTTCTTCTTTAATGGAGCCTCCTAGCCGAAGCAGCCTCTGTCTCACCTGGACACCTACCTGAGTTTCTTCTCTCCCTCTTCCCCTCCATACAACTCCCCATTCAGTCTCCACGCTGCAGCTGGAGACCCCTGCAGAATTCAGATATGGTCTTTCCCTTCACTCCTTGGAGCGCATGCATGAGTGTCCACCGATGGAGCACAGAGCCGTGGGCTTCCTGAGAATGGTGCGCTGCCGTGGCAGCTCAGTCTCCCCTTCTACAGCTTCATTCCATGTTTTCTGTGCTCCGGACGCATTGCCTTTTTGAGTTTCCCCAGTTTCTTTGACTCATCTCGATCGCTGTCTCCAGTAGACTTCTGTCCCTGCGGGCCTGTCTGGAATCCTCTCCCCTCACTTCACCTAGCGGACTAACATTTGGGTTCTCTGCTCGTGTGTCATCCATCGGGGGACATCTGGGTCATGTCCCATGCTTGTCACTCGTTTAGCACCTTTGAAGCATATAACTTGGTTTGGAGCTACACAGTCACTGATAGAACTGATAATCATTCAGTTAGTGCCATTTTTTCCACCAGACCTCTTGTCCCAGGGCGGCAGGGACCATGCTGAATTTTGTTCATTGTTGTGCTTTCAGCTTTAGCAGAGAACTGATTACACAGCCATTACTTATTCCTTCAGCCAACAAATATGGAATCTCTGCTAAAGGGGTAAATCAACAGAGGGTCAGAGATGTTACTCAGGTTGTTGGGGCGCTTGCCTTGCTGTGCAACTTCATAGTCTTGTTCTGTTGGAAACGTGATCGGCAGAAAATTATCAGCTGAAAATGGATTTCTCCACCATAGAGTCACCACCATCGCGTTAAAGACACTTTCTGGCCGTCTCAACTCCAGGCTTTGGTATTACCAGCTTCACACCAGGGACAAGCAGAGTCTTTGGATGCACAGGTGGTATTCACCCTTGGTGTGTGAGAAGGGAGATGGTTTCAGTATTTCTGAACCCTGAAAATACAAGGCAATTCTCAGAGTAATTTTTAAGGTAGGTCAGTTCTTAGTGGAAAATCTTCACCTGTATCCTTGCCATTTGTGTCAATGGAGAGTTTAGGACAGTGGTGTGGTCCTCAGCGAACCGGTAGCCACAGATTGAGATTACATGCTTCAGACAGTCTGAGAGTGACAAGCAGAGAACTTGACCCGGAACCCGGTCCTCTGGAAATGACACATGAGCTGAGAACTGAGACAGAACTCGAGGCACCTAGGGACGTCGGGGGACATTTGGTAATATCTGGGGACGTTTTTGGTTGTCATAACCAGGTGAGGGAACACGGCTGGCATCTCATGAGTCGAAGTCAGGGATGCTGCTAACTATCCTACAAAGCATAGGAGGCTTCCCATGATAGAATCATGTGACCCAAAATGCTAATACTTCAGAGGCTGAGAAACCCAGGTGTAGAACCTTCAGAAACCTCACGACTCAGTTCTGGAGACCGACAGCCAGTTTTGGAGGAGACCCCCTGCGGGGAGACCACAGAAAGCATTTGCTGTCAGTGTGGCCTTGGGCTCTTCTCATTTTCAATATTAACACACTTACGAAAAGGCGAGAACCACAGGAGAGGCGCCTGAGGATTAGACCGAGGCAGGGCAGAAGAGTGCTTTGTAAATATTCACCCAGCTGCGGAGGCCACATGCATCTTTGAGTTATGACCCGATAAGGGTTTTGAGAGCTTGCCAACTACACATTCAAGAAAAACACAGAAAAAAATTGAGCTGATGATATCCGTCATGCAATTTCCCTTTAAGCACAGCCTCATAAATACCAACTATAGAGTCCAACTGAACTTATTGGAAATATCCCCAAAACCTTGGAAAATAGACAAGTGCAGGTGGTAAGATATTTACTGAAATGAACTGTCTGTGAATGAAAAATATGTGAGCAAAATAGATATTTTATCTGTCATTTTGTTCACAGAAAGAGATCCATTAAGTTTCTCCATTTCATTCGGCTCCTGTTTGGTATGAAAGCACTTTAAACTAGATCTTCATTTTCCTTTTAAAAATTCAGTGTGGAAAGTAGGGACTCAACGCCTCCCTCTCCCTCTCCTCCGTCTCCCCAAAAGCCAGTAATATTTTTGAAACCTTGATGGCAACTTCTGCAAATACCAAACTATGTCTTATTACTGACAGTCATGTAGGTAGAGGGAAAATGAAAAGCAAGTGGCTGGCCAGATGGAGTTTTAAAGTCCTTTGACCCTTTTTAGGAAAACAGAATTGGTCACTGAATATCCACATTTTTGAGAAGCTGAGAAGTCTTGCAGCGGATCAGTATCAGATTATAATTATGAATTTTTACTGAGTGATCTTCATCTGCAGAGCGCTCTGCCTGTGCTGAAAAGGATGCATAAATTATGGTCTCTGACTTCAAAGAACTTCACTCTAGTTTCGAGGAAGGAGCATTCACACATAGAAAGTTAAGTTACAATAGTATTAATTCCATTTTCTATCTTGGTGCCATTTAAATTAAATTAAAATCTTAGTTCCTCAGATTGGCCACGTTTCCAGTTCTCAGTGTCCACGAGTGGCTCATGGGATCACACAGAGTGAAAATCCCATCTTTGCCCCAGGTTCTGTTGGATAGCACTATTCTAGAGTGCAACTTTACTTTCCCTTGAAAAGAAAAAAAAAATCTGGATGTCTAACCAACCCTGTGCTTTAATGTTGGTCAGACCTGGGTTCACGCTCTGGCTCTGCCGTCTGTTCGCCGCTTGACCGCAGTCATCTCTCTTAACCCGTCTAAGCTCCCCTGTGCTCATCTTTAAGAGAGAGAGAGAGGAAGTAGCAGGACTTTCTTCAGAAGCTGTTGTGAGAATTAGACGAGGTGTTACACACAGGGTGCTCAGTCCCGGGCGCGTGTTCAGTCCTGTATTGCTATGCGTGTTGTATGAATTGTCTTCACTCACGGGCCTGGCAAAGACAAGACTGCTCACCCAGCAGTCCGCATCCTCCCTGGCCTTGTCCCGGTGCTTGGGGGTAAGGCAAGTGGTGTGACTGTTGCTGCCGTGGGATGGACGTGTGTCAGGAGTCCTTCTGGGCGGAGAAATCACCGCCCCCCTGCAGCCCTCCACGCGCCCCTGTTCTCTTTGGCGGTGTGCGTAAAGGCCAGAGTCTCAGGGAGGATGCAGCTTGGACCGCTGGGTCGTGGCCTGGAGAGTTGCTCCGCCTCCAGAGGACTTTATGTGCGCTAAGCCACTGCGATTCAGAGATGCTCATTCGTCTGCACTGCAAGGATGCACGTCATCTGAGGCCGTTAGGTTGACTCTCTGCCTTCATCTGTCCAAACCTTCTCAGACCTGTTGAGGCTGGACCGCTCTTTCTTACATTAATTGATGTGCTTTTGATTCAGGGACTTTCCTTTTTATCATCATCCGATCTAGACTGAGAGGCCAGTACTCCTCAGAGAAGAGTTTTAATAGTAGGAATGCAGTGAAGTGAACTGAAAGTGATAGTCGCTCAGTCCTGTCCGACTCTGTGACCCCCACGGATTGTAGCCCACTGTGGGGCTTGTCCATGGAATTTTCCAGGCAAGAATACTGGAGTGGCTTTCCATTCCCCTCTCCAGGGGATCTTCCAGACCCAGGGATCGAACCCAGGTCTCCTGGCCTGCAGGCAGATTATTTACCAGCCTGAGCCACCAGAGAAGCCCAGTAGAAATGCAGAAAATAGCTTTTCTGAGTTTCAAAATTCTGGACATTTGAGTATCTGAAAACTTCAGCATAAGAAAGCATGAGGTTTCTGTTACAACATAGCAGAATGAGAGCACTTCATCCTCTTGCTAAGTGCAGATTCCCTAGACTTGTGACGGGGAATAGAAGGAAGTAGCAAAAATTATAGTACACCCAGGAAGAAATTTGAGTTCCAGTTTGGCTACCTAGAGTCTGAGTGTCTGTAGGCAAGTGAAGTAGGCCCTCTGTTTCCTTGGCAGAAAGACAGACAATAAGGACATCTCAGAAAATTCTTTTGATGCTAGAGGATGACAGTGTGGGCCAGTTGCAGTCAATAGAAATATTTTTGATGATGGAAACGTTCTGTATCCCTGTGGTCCAGTATGACAGCCACTAGCTTCATGTGCCTGCTGAATACTTAAAATGCAGCTAGTGCAGCTGAGGAATCTGAATTTTAAAGTTTAGTTAATTTTAAGTCATTCTGATGGCCGCACATGGCTGGTGGCTACCATCTTGGACTGTGCGTGTCTAGACCAAATTCCCATCCCAAAGTCTTTGCTCTTGTATGTCCCCAAACTCAGACGCACAGCGGTGGTTCTGCTGACCGAGTAACCATGAATGGACTGAGAGAGTTTCTTCCAGCCAACAGCAAAAAGGCACGATATAAAAATCAGTTTGTTATCGAGAAGTGACATTTCTTTCACTCTTGGCTTGTGAACCTTCTGTAGTGCCTTAAGATAGAGGCTTGTTTCCCTCTGAGAGAGGTCTGGAGAAGGCACAAATCAAACTGCTCGCTTCAGCCCTCAGTGTCAGGCGTCACACTGGTGAGTTTCACCAGAGCCGGGAAATCTACTTGTAAGGCCGCATGATTGGCTGTTAAGAAGGGGTCACTTCCCCTGATTACACGTGGCCTCGCGGGTCCCCAGATGCTAGCGTGGAGCCTTTTGCTCACACCCACTGCCGGCCACCCAATGGGGCTGGCTCTTTGATTTGTTTCCCTCCTCTTCCTGCTTGTTAATCTTCCTGCCATTGGCTCACTCCATTAGGCAGATCTGAGGCAGAGAGTAATTGCCTACATGAGTCCCACTTACAGGAAGGGGAGAAAGATAAAAGGCAAAGACACCCAGAGAGAGATGCGCCTGTGTTTCTGTTTCTGAGTTCTCCACTATTTGATTAAAATGGTTCGCAGGCACAGAAGATGTTGCCTCTACCAGCTGTCATGGCTGAGTGTGGGTCCCTGTAACGGGGCACATTAGAGCAGGCAGGGTAATGCCTGAATAGCAGCCTCCCCCGCAGGCCTGGACTCCCTCTGATCCTGGACTTGGCACACTCCTCCCGCTTATCAGTCCCAGTTTTCCCAAGGCCCTGCCTCTTCCAGGAAGCCCTCCCCCAGCACAGAAAAAGAGCCAGAGCAGCGCCCGCTCCCCACCCCCTGTTTGTGTTTGTGGTAGATAACAGCAATTAATTCTCTTATCTACCAAATAAATTAGGTCATTGCCGTATTTGTCTCCATCCACACTCTTTGAAAGCTCCCAGAGAAAAGGATATATTCATGGACTCTCTCTGTACAGCACTCCATTAGATAAGTGGCTGCATCCTCATTTTTCTTACCCCAGCCCTCCTGATGGATTCTGTACACTTGCAGTGATACACTCTGATTTCTGATGCCAACCCTCCCCTGTACTCCCACAGAAAAGATAACCCAGAGCTGAATAAAAAAGGCTGTTCTTTTAACGTGGTGTTCATAAAGGGCCATCATACCACGTCAGAATAAAAGACTTTGGCTTGCATATCATTTCCCCACGCTAACTGCTTGTCTTTTTTTTAACCATTGATGAAAGTGCATCAGGCTAATTGCATAATATTTGAACTTTCTCAATAAAGCTCTAAGAAAGAGGGGAAGCAGAAGGAAGGGAGGGAGGGAGAGTGATGAGGCCGCGTGCACAACGTTTAAAGCCCTCAACTTTGCCAAAATTGGAAACCACGGAGAAACTTCAGTATTTTAGTAGCAGTAACATGTTTACATGCAACAAGTCTGATGCCTGACATGAAGGTATGTCTCAAAAAATAAAGAACTATAGAGAAAGGAAGTCAATAAGTGCTTCTAGGCTGTAAGATCTTGAGGCCTGAGGTGGACTTTGGTTACTCTTTCAACCCCCTGATCCTACTAGAGTCCGTGGTACAACACAGCCGCTTAATAAATGTTAATTGAACTGACATGAGTTCCACTACTTGGTCAACACCAGCCGTCGGCTGTTGTGTGAAGTGTGGTGTGTGTGCGCGCTATTGTTCTTCAGTAGTGTCTGACTCTGTGTGTGACCCCATGGACTGTAGCCCAGCAGGCTCCTCTGTGCATGGGATTCTCCAGGTAAGAATACCAGGGTGGGTTGCTATTTACTTCTCCAAGGGATCTGCCCCACCCAGGGATCGAACCTGTCTCTTATGTCTCCTGAATTGGCAGGTGGGTTCTTTCCCACTAGCGCCACCTGGGAAGCCCGAGATGTAGTGCCGTTACCTCCAATTTTAAGAGATGAGTGCTGTTCCGGTTTCAGAAAGAAGGAGAGTGAGGTGTAGAAAGATGAAAGTACTTGCCTTCTGCTTGAACGGTTATACTTGGTGGTCCAGATTGGGTCAGCCCTAACAGCTTCCTAATTCCACCCTTTGCCTGCACAGTTCCGTGAGAGCTTGGCACAGACTATCCACGCAAGGCTCTCTGAGGCTTTCTAGTCCTGAATGGCCATCTCGCATTCGCACCTCTAGCAGGGAAGTGCCACGGTGGCCTGTGCGTCTCCTCTGGAAGGGACTTTGTTGGTCCTGTTTTCACAAAACTGGGCTGCGTATTTTCCTGTGGGCCGCTGCCTTCATAGGCCGTCAGCCTGTAAAGATGAGCACATCGACCTCACATAGTGCTTGATTTTACCTGTGTTCCTTGCTCTTTTATTGCTAAGATTCCTTTTATATGTTTAATTGCCATTTTGATGTGTTCAGTGCCATGAAAGAAAATAGATAATCAAGCAAATGAAGAAAGTAAAGCGAGTTAAGGACCAGAAACACTGGCACCTGTGGAACTGGCTAATTTCTTCACTCTCGGTGGTAATTAACTGGCTGAAGTATCACTGCAGTGAGACTTGCGCACAGTGAGCCTTTCTATCCTCTGTCCCTCCCAGTGTAAATAGCTTGGCTGGGGAGACCTCGATGCACAATCAGTTTGCGCTTTTTTTTTTAAAGAAATGTAGATGAACAGTAGAATGGGGTAGCATCTTTGCCCACAAACTCCTTTCCCGCTCATTTGGAAAAAATAACCAGAAACAGCTGAATCTTGTCCCACTCTTTGCAACCCCATGAACAGTAGCCTGTCAGGCTCCTCTGTCATGGGATTTTTCCAGCCAAGAATACTGGAGTTGGTTGCCATTTCTTTCTCCAGGGGATCTTCCCAACCCAGGGATCAACCCTTTGTCTCCTGTGTTGGCAGGCGGATTCTCTATATATACATAAGTATATGCCCATGTTTGCGCATATATATATATACACATCTTTATTGGTTTATTAATATGCATATTAATAAAGCATATTAAACTTGAATTTTAACAATTTTAATAAATGTTCCCTTCAAAATCTATCTTTAACATCTTAAATATACTTTTGCATAATGTGTATAAATACATACACATTTGTACACGTGCACAGATATGTATCCATGCACATGTGTACATATGTGTCTATATGTGTGTGTACATGTATTTATACACACATACATACACAGAAACATGCACAGCCCTAAACACGCACTTATAAACACAGATACGCACACATCCCCAGTTGATGGGTGCGCAGGCTGGTTTTAGTTTCTCTAGGTCGCGCACTTCGCTGCAGCGCTCACCCTGGATACATAGATATTTTTTACACTTGTCCGACTATTCCTTTAGTAGGATCGCAAGGTTGCATTTTATTACATTTAATATTAAAAATGGAAAATCTCCCTTTATGCAACACCATAGGGATAAACCATGGACCTTTCCATCAAACACTGGAGCCGTCATGCTCACCCTTGGTGAGAAAGTCAGGTTCCACACCAGAGATAATGTATAGGAAACACGGAGCATCGTGCAGGCATATAGGAAACACTCAAAGAGGTTAGTTGTAAATACAAACGAGCGATTGTCAGAATGTGATGGAACTCCTTGTTCTCTTTACTGCAAATTAACTCTGGGGGAGGACTCGCCGGGCAGCCTGGCTCAGCGGAAGCCAGGAGATAAACTGGATGCCATCCGTCACAGCCCCACCCCTGCCCCAGAGCTACTGGTGCCTCCGACTCCCCACCCCCCCCCCCCCCAAATAGACGCATCCATCAAGTGCCATGCAGAAGTTTATCTTCCGTGCCAGGACCGCAGCAGCAAGGGGCAGAGTCTCTGCATGAGGAATCTGGAATTTACATCTGTGTATGTGGGGAGTGGACTGGAAACGTCAGACTGTATTTACCTTGAATTTCCCAGCAATCTGCAGGCAGAAGCATCAGATGTGGCTCTTATGAAGTAAGGACATCTTACATGTTCCATGCAAGGCCATTCTCCGAGTGCTTTCTACCCCATTATTTCAGGTCCGAGGAGAATGGAGTCAACACTTCCAACCACTTGAGATAGGAAGAAGTTTACCTCTCCGAACACATCACCCCTTGTTTTGCTTTCCATCTTTGCTTCCATTTTGATAAGACGAAACCTGCAGCCCAGACTCCAGACCTTGCTCCTCCGCAGCTCCGAATGCAGCAGTTCTGTGCTCCGTTGGAAGGAGGTCTTCACAGGGACCAGGCTAGACTGACAAGTCAGCGCAAGATCTGGTCCTAAGAGCAGAGAGCAGTTCAATAGTTTTGCCCTTCCCAGATAAAAGAGACTTGCTCTCAGTTTCTTAATGGGAGAAATACCAGCTTTGTGGTGAAGCTGGCAAGGCACAATACATAGAAAAGAGGTACATTTTTTGGTATTCCTAAAATCCTACAGTTCAGGTTTCCTGATGGTGCTGCCGATAAAGAACCACACTGCCAATGCAGGAGACACAGAATACATGGGTTGATTCCTGGGTGGGGAGAATCCCCTGGAGTGGGAAGTGGCTACCCACTCCAGTATTCTGGCCTGAGAAATTCCACGGAGGGAGGAGCCTGGCGGGCTACAGTCCAAAGTGTGGCAAAGAGTCAGACACAACTGAGCACAGCATAGCAAATTCTAGAGTTCACGTGAGCTCTCCCTCTGTTCCGTCCCCCACGTCCTGGGATGAGGGTGTTTCCCATCCACTGAGAAGCCGACACAGAGTCGGAAAAGTCCCCAGTTCTGAGGTGTGTGTTAATGTTCTGGCCCCTGCTGCAATTTCAGACACACTTGACCCTGAAACGTTCCTGGGGGTAAGGACAGGATAATTTTAGTGTCACACTCAGGATGGAATCTTAGAGATGAGAATGAGGGTCTTGGTCATGGAAATAAGCTTTGAGCATCCTCACAACTTTCTCCTCCATTCCTGCTTCAGGGCGCCTCCATAGTTTTGTACAGTGACACACAGGATGAGAAGTCAGAGGACAAGGGTGGGCGCTGCCACTGCTCTCTTTCCCTTGGGGGCCAGAGCCAAATTGTTCAGGTTTATTTGAGCCTCAGCTTCCTCTTTCCAGGTGTCCTTGTGGCTCAGATGGTAAAGAATCTGCCTGCAATGCAGGAGACCTGAGTTCAAGCCCTTGGTCAGGAAGATCCCCTGGAGAAGGAAATGGCAACCCACTCCAGTATTCTTGCCTGGAGAATGCCAGGGGCAGAGGAGCCTGGCGGGCTACAGTCCATGGGGTCGCAAAGAGTCAGACACGACTGAGCGATGAATGCGTCACTTTCCTCTTTCTACACTTGTTTGGTCACGGGGCCTGGATGGGAGGTGGCTCAAGTAAGAGGATGAATGTGAAAGTGTCACAGAACCAAACTCGGGTCCTCTCACCCACGCACAGAGGAGACCAGAAAAGCTGACTTAAAGCTCAGCATTCAGAAAACGAAGATCACGGCAGCCGGTCCCATCACTGTGTGGCAAATAGATGGGGAAACAGTGCAAACAGTGGCTGACCTTATTTTTCTGGGCTCCAGATCACTGCAGATGGTGATTTCAGCCATGAAATTAAAAGACACTTACTCCTTGGAAGGAAGGTTATGACCAACCTAGACAGCATATTAAAAGGCAGAGACATTACTTTGCCAACAAAGGTCCATCTAGTCAAGGCTATGGTTTTTCCAGTGGTCATGTATGGATGTGAGAGTTGGACTATAAAGAAAGCTGAGCGCCGAAGAATTGATGCTTTTGAACTGTGGTATTGGAGAAGACTTTTGAGAGTCCCTTGGACTGCAAGGAGATCCAACCAGTCCATCCTAAAGGAGATCAGCCCTGGGTGTTCATTGGAAGGACTGATGTTGAAGCTGAAACTCCAGTACTTTGGCCACCTGATTCGAAGAGCTGGCTCATTGGAAATGACCCTGATGCTGGGAAAGATTGACGGCAGGAGGAGAAGGGGACAAAAGAGGATGAGATGGCTGGATGGCGTCACTGACTCAATGGACATGGGTTTGGGTAAACTCCAGGAGTTAGTGATGGACAGGGAGGCCTGGTGTGCTGCAGTCCATGGGGTTGCAAACAGTTGGACATGACTGAGCGATCAAACTGAACTGAACACCCATGCACAGTAAGGCCAAGCAACGGACACCAGGTTGTGCTGAAGGAGAATGCAGCCATGTTTATTGTAGGCACCAAGCAACCAGTCCAGGCAGCTAGTGCTTAAAAGGCACAGAGCCCCAAAGGCTTTCAGGGAAAGGTGTTTTAAAACCAGGATGAGGGAGGGAGTTGTGGGGTGTGTGCTCACTTGTGGACACTCTTCTGATTGGTTGGTGGTGAGGTCATCGGGAGTCAACGTCTTCAACTTCTGACTCCAGCTGGTCTGGGGTCACACGGTTTGTGGACAGGATCCAGTTAACTCCTGGTGTCTGGTGGGTGAGTTTCAGTGTCTACAAAGCAGCTCAGAGGCATTTGCTTAGATTGTTGTCTATAGCCCCTGAGGAGGAGCTGAAGGTGCTAGACTTGTCTGATGGAAAAACTATTATTATTTTTTCTTGTTGGACGGTTTTCCTTCCTTTCTGCAGTTTCTAACTTCTCTGGTTAAATTTACTCTTTGGAACTCAAGGAAGGCCTGGGAAGCTAAAGCTTCTCTACAGACAAAAGGCAGACAGATGGCAGTGGTGGTGGGGTGGAGGAAGGGCGCTCTTTTCTGGGAAGGCCACGTAATGTTCCGCTCAACTACAGACTGTGTGAGTCCTCAGTCATTCAACCGTGTCTGACTCTTTGGGACCCCATGGACTGTAGCCCACCAGGCTCCTCTGTCCATGGAATTTCCCAGGCAAGAGTACTGGAGTGGGCTGCCATATTCTCCTCTGGGGGATCTTCCTGACCCAGGGGTCGAACCCTTGACTCTTGTGTCACCTGCATCGGCAGGCGAGTTCTTTACCACTAGGACCCCTTGGGAAGCCCCCAACTATGGAGCAGTGTGATCAATAGCAGATAATTGAGATGTGTTCATTTTATCACTACCATTGGGTGTTTTAGGCAGTAAGTCATTTGACTCTTTCGACCCCACGGGCTGTAATCTGCCAGGCTCTTCTGTCCATGGGATTTTCCAGGTAAGAATACTGGAGTGGGTTGCCATTCCCTTCTCCAGGGAATCTTCCTGACTCAGGGATCAAACCTGGGTCTCCTGTACCACAGACAGATTTTTTACTGACTGAGCTACCAGGCAAGGCCCGGTGGCTCAGATGGTAAAGAACCATTACCATTGCTTACATGATTGTTACACTGTTGGTTAAAAAAGACACAAACAAAAGGCAGTAACCCATGTGGGCAGGTTTATTGTTTGACCTATTTCAAGAAAACAATGTCAAATCAGCATCTAGACTGTAATTCTGTTAAGAACCAGGGAGGTGCATGATGGGAGCTTGAGAGGGGACGGCGTGAAGCACATGACTAGATGCTAGGGCAGAGTGTTTCTTTCCTAGGTCTTTAAGGGTATTTAATGAAATTGCTACTATGCGCCAGTTGCTATCATGAGTCATTGTCATCCATTTGCCACTGAGCCTTCCCACCAGCCTTACTACGCAGATAAGCAGGTTGTTCCCATTTTATAGATGAGGACAGAGGGGCTGTGAGAGGCAAGACTCCAGATCCAGGTCCCTCCACTTGTGAGTGATCTGTAGAGGAGTGTCGAGTGTGGCTCTCCATAGAGCCTAGAGCTGGAGGTGGTGTCCATTCCAGCCTTGTTTTATGCCTGTTTGTTCTGTACATGTTTTAGGGAAGTCTTTGTAACAGACACTCATGCTGAAGCTGTATTTGCCTCGGGCTCTGCTGGGAAGGTCCTTTTTCCGGAAGGAGAGTTGCCTGTTTCACTTCTGGTGCAGAATTGGAGAAAAATGCATTGTCCTGAGTGAATAAATGCATGGGCTTATCTTACCAGGCCCTGCTCTCATTCCCAGCTGTGTCCCAGAGAGAGTTCACACAGTTCCTTCCCATCAGTCTTGTGGAACTGCAAGTTTAAGCAGAGCTGACACTCTAGAAACAGTAATTGGCATAATATTCACACAGAGCAAAAGACGGTCATTTCCTCAGGCACCAAAGAGCAGAACCCAGTTGTGAGGTTCCAGAAAAGGATGGCTGGATGGCCCTGAAGTTGGTACCACCATAACACAAACACAGCTCCGATGGCCTCCTCTTGACAGCTGTAATCCTCCACATGGAAACAGGCAAAACTCTTAACTATTATTTTAGGTGGCATCCCCCTTTTTAACTTTAAGCAGTGCTCTTTAAACATCTCTAAACTTTCCCAATTCCTCCCCAATACCATGCTGTGAATTGCTTGTCACTGTAAGCTGTACACAAAGAGAGACACGCGCAGCAAGCACGAAGATATCAGGAAGTGGTTTTCCTAGCAACAGTAGTCATCTGAAAGATCCCAGAACATCCTTCCTATTCAGACAGCACTGCATGTTTTGAATACTGCTGACAGGTGAAGTGGATTCACGGTATTTAATACAAAAAAATATTACTAGGGATTGGTACTGCACAAAAGCTCGAATATCCATACTATTCATAAGCAGCTGAATTCACAAGCAGCTGAATTCACTGTTTTTATATCTATCTACATTATTTAGTGAGGCACAATTGCAAAAGCAAATATTCACCTGCTCACCAAATGACTAATCTGGGGTGTATTATGGAAAGTCTGATTCCCCAGACCTCATTCAGGCACCTGGGACACATCCCTAAATCAAGGCCGGCTGTCTCTACGCAAGCCCGTCCTGAGGATAGCCTTGAATGATAAAGAGACGTCCCTCTGCCAACTCCCTCAGTAGACGTGTCCAGTTTAAAATAAAAATGAGTCAATACAGTTGGCGAAATCTTCCACCCCCAAGGAACTCTATCTGGTTATTGCCGTAACTCTATCAGAAACACTCTCAGATCCCTCCTCCATCCTCTCACGAGTAATATCCAAAGAAAATTCATCCCCGAAGGTCAAAAAAGAAAAGAAAAAAAAACACACACACACACAAGCAACAGAAAAATAAGCCCTCAAAAATCCACTGGAATAAAAGAAAGAGAGAAGAGGTGGGAGAGAAATTGAGATGGTGGAAGGGGAAGGTAAGGCATGAGACAGGAGACTATGAGTTTCAGCTTGCAAGGGAGACTTCAGGAGAATGTGGCATTACAGCCTGGACAAGATTCTAACCTGTACCGAGCTTAATTCCATAAAGAAAGAAAGCATTTAAGCCTTTCAAACTGTGCAAAATTTGCCAGGGTTGTAGTACTCCTGTTATCGTCTTGCATGTTTAGTTGCTCAGCCGTGTCCAGTTCTTCGTGACCCCATGGACTGAAGCCCGCCAGGCTCCCCTCTCCATGGGATTTCCCAGGCGAGAATACTGGAGTGGGTTGCCATTGTCTTCTCCAGGGGAGCTGCGTGACCCAGGGCTTGAACTCGCGGCTCTTGTGTCTCCTGCACTTCAGGTGAGTGCTTGACTTGCTGGGCCATTGGTGAAGACCAGTTATTTTGCATATATATAAATCCATGCCCTGTGCACCCTCTGTGTGTACAGAACTGCACCAGGCTCTGAGGGTACAAGGAGTCTCCCTCTTGGCTTATAATTTAGTTAAAGAGACAGAGCAAGGAGAAAAAGTGCTAAGTAACAACTGATGGAGGCATGTACTGAGCTTCAGTATTTCGTAATAAGTGACGGCCTACACGTTGATATCAGAAGGAGGAATTACCGACAGAATAGGTCAGTTCAGTTCAGTTGCTCGGTGGTATCAAACTCTTTGAGACCCCATGGACTGCAGCACGCCAGGCCTCCCTGTCCCATCACCAACTCCCAGAGTTTACTCAGATTCACGTCCATAGAGTCAGTGGTGCCATCCAACCATCTCATCCTCTGTCGCCCCTTCTCCTCCTGCCTTCACTCTTTCCCAGCATCAGGGTCTTTCCCAGTGAGTCCATTCTTCCCATTAGGTGGCCAAGTATTGGAGTTTCAGCTTCAGCATCAGTCCTTCCAATGAATATTCAGGACTGATCTCCTTTAGGATGGATCTCCTTGCAGTCCAACGGACTCTCATGAGTCTTCTCCAACACAACAGTTGAAAAACATCAACTCTTTGGCACTCAGCTTTCTTTATAGTCCAGCTCTCACATCCATACATGACCACTGGAAAAACCATAGCTTTGATTACATAGACTTTTGTCGGCAAAGCAATATCTCTGCTTTTAAATATGCTGTCTAGGTTGGTCATAGCTTTTCTTCCAAGGAGCAAGTATCGTTTAATTTCTTGACTGCAGTCACCATCTGCAGTGATTTTGGAGCTCCCCAAAATAAAGTCTCTCACTGTTTCCATTGTTTCCCCATCTATATGACATGAAGTGATGTGACCGGATGCTGTGATCTTAGTTTTTTGAACATTGAGTTTTAAGCCAACTTTTTCACTCTTCTCTTTCATTTTCATCAAGAGTCTCTTTAGTTCCTCTTCCCTTTCTGCCATAAGGGTGGTGTCATCTGCATACCTGAGGTTATTGATTTCTCTTCCGGCAATCTTGATTCCAGCTTGTGGTTCATCCAGCCTGGGATTTTGCATAATATACCCTGCATAGAAGTTAAATAAACAAGGTGACAATATACAGCCTTGATGTACTCCTTTCCCAATTTGGAAGCAGCCTGTTTTTCCATGTCTAGTTCTAACTGTTGCTTCATGACCTGCATACAGATTTCTCAGGAGGCAGGTCAGGTGGTCTGGTATCTCTTGAAGAATTTTCCACAGTTTGTTGTGATCCACATAGTCAAAAGCTTTAGCGTAGTCAATAAAGCAGAAATAGATGTTTTTCAGGAACTCTCTTCCTTTTTCAATGATCCAGTGGATATTGGCAATTTGATCTCTGGTTCCTCTGCCTTTTCTAAAACCAGCTTGAACATCTGAAAGTTCATGGCTCACATACTGTTGAAGCCTGACTTGGAGAATTTTGAGCATTACTTTACTAGCGTGTGAGATGAGTGCAACTGTGTGCAACTGTGCAGTAGTTTGAGCATTCTTTGGTATTGCCTTTCTTTGGGTTTGGAATGAAAGCTGACCTTTGGTAGTCCTATGGCCACTGCTGAGTTTTCCAAATTTTCTGGCATATTGAGTTCAGCACTTTCACAGCATCATGTTTTAAGATTTGAAATAACTCAACTGGAATTTCATCACCTCCACTAGGTTGGTTCATAGTGATGCTTCCTAAGTTCCACTTGACTTTGCATTCCAGGATATCTGGCTCCAGGTGAGTGATCACACCATTGTGATTATCTGGGTCATGAATATCTTTTTTATATAGTTCTTCTTTGCATTCTTGTTACTTCTTCTTAATATTAAATGCGTGCTTTAAAATAGTCTGCATTGGGGTATAAGCTGTGGCGTGTGAGTGCTTCGTCACTCAGTTGGGTCCGACTCTTTGTGACCCCATGGACTCTAGCCCACCAGGCTCCTCTGTCCATGGGATTCTCCCAGCAAGAATGCTGGAGTGGATTGCCATGTCCTCCTCTAGGGATTAGCTGTGGGGTTGAAAGCAAATCTGTAAGATATGGCAGAGTCATACTGATCGTATAAGCCTGTTGGACATATTGATTGTGACCATGCTCTTAACACATCAAGAGCGCCGGTGGGCAGCTGCTGCTCTCAGAAGATACGGGTCAGATGTGCAACTTAGAACTAGAGTGTCCTGCAGTGGCACACCCACAAAATAGTCAAAATCAGAAGTCCTGACAGTATCAGTGTATGCAGGCCAGGAAGCAACAGTTAGAACTGGACATGGAACAAGAAACTGGTTCCAAATAGGAAAAGGCTGCATACTGTCACCCTGCTTATTTAACTTCTATGCAGAGTACATCATGAGAAATGCTGGGCTGGAGGAAGCACAAGCTGGAATCAAGATTGCTGGGAGAAATATCAATAACCTCAGATATTCAGATGACACCACCCTTACGGCAGAAAGTGAAGAGGTACTAAAAAGCCTCCTGATGAAAGTAAAAGAGGAGAGTGAGAACGTTGGCTTGAAGCTCAACATTCAGAAAATGAAGATCATGGCATCTGGTCCCATCACTTCATGGGAAATAGATGGGGAAACAGGGGAAACAGTGTCAGACTTTATTTGGGGGGGCTCCAAAATCACTGCAGATGGTGACTGCAGCCATGAAATTAAAAGACGCTTACTCTTTGGAAGGAAAGTTATGACCAAACTAGATAGCATATTCAAAAGCAGAAATATTACTTTTCCAACAAATCTCCGTCTAGTCAAGGCTATGATTTTTCTGGTGGTCATGTATGGATGTGAGAATTGGACTGTGAAGAAGGCTGAGTGCCAAAGAATTGATGCTTTTGAACTGTGGTGTTGGAGGAGACTCTTGAGAGTCCCTTGGACTGCAAGGAGATCCAACCAGTCCACCCTAAAGGAGATCAGTCCTGGGTGTTCATTGGAAGGACTGATGCTGAAGCTGAAGCTCCGATACTTTGGCCACTTGATGCAAAGAGTTGACTCACTGGAAAAGACTCTGCTGCTGGGAGGGATTGGGGGCAGGAGGAGAAGGGGACGACAGAGGATGAGATGGCTGGATGGCATCACTGACTTGATGGACATGAGTTTGAGTGAACTCTGGGAGTTGGTGATGGACAGGGAGGCCTGGCGTGCTGTGATTCATGGGGTTGCAAAGAGTCAGACATGACTGAGTGACTGAACTGACAGTATCAAATATTGGATATGAAGCATTAGCTACTCTTTCACATTGCAAGAGGGCATGTAAGGGATAACAAGCATTTCTGGGAGAATTTGGCTATATCTGATGCAGTTTAAGATGTACATACCCTATGACCTAGAAATTCCACTCTAGGGTATATTCACTAGAGAAATTCTCATAAATGTACTTAAGGAGACTCATGTGAAAATTAATGCTGTCTTGTCTATGGTATTTAAAGACTGGAAAAACTTAAATGTCTATCCACAGGGAAGTTGATAAACAAAAAGTGGTATATTCATATAGCAACTACAGAGAGAGAACAAAGTTTGAACTTGTTTATTTTTTTAGATTTCATTTTTTTGGCCTCACTGTGCAGTTCACGGGATCTCAGTTCCCTGAGCAGAGATTGAACCTGTGCCTCTCAGGGGAAGCTCAGAGTCCTAACCACTGGATCCCCAGGGAATTTCCAGTTTGGCATTTGTGTAGACTGGGAAATGGGCTTCCCAATAGCTCAGTTGGTAATCCACCTACAATGCAGGAGACCCTGGTTCGATTCCTGGGTCAGGAAGATCTGCTGAAGAGATAGGCTACCCACTCTAATATTCTTGGGCTTCCCTGGTGGCTCAGCTGGTAAAGAATCCACCTGCAATATGGGAGACCTGTGTTTGACCCCTGGATTGGGAAGATCCCCTGGAGAAGGGAAAGGCTACCCACTCCAGTATTCTGGCCTGGAGAATTCCATGGACTATGTCCATGGGGTCACAAAGAGTTGGACATACCTGAGGACTTTCACTTTCACTTCAGACTGGGAAATTCTTGGTCTCTAAGCAACCTTCATCCAAAGCAAATGCTTTAATTCCATGTGTATTTCAAAGTACTTTCCTCTTCTTCCTACTCCTCCTTACAACAAAGGTACTTTTCAAGCAAATCTTCGGCCAAGAGAACAGACTGAAGTCACAGTCAGCCAGTGTCCATCCTCCTGCAAACTCAGCGGAGACAGGAGGAGCAGGAGGCTAGAGCCTTTACACATCTTTCTGATGCCGCACCTTCAAGCTGGAGCCTCTGGGAGCCTCTCGGTCTCGGCTCCCTTCAGCTGCGTGGGATGAACGCAAGTGCAGATGCTGTCTTTTGGATTATTTCAGGGCTTCCCTGGTGGCTCAGATGGTAAAGATCTGCCTGCAATGCAGGAATCTTGGGTTCGATCCCTGGGTCGGGAAGATCCCCTGGAGAAGGGAATGGCAATCCACTCCAGTATTTTTGCCTGGGAAATCATGGACAGAGGAGCCTGGCGGGCTACAGTTCATCGGATGGCAAACAGCTGGACATGACTGAGCGACTAACACTTTCACTTTCACATTTTGCATTCTTAAAAATTATTCGAATTCCAAACACTACATGTGTCCCTCATTCCTCGGTGCCGATGTGTGTTCAGTTGCTTCAGTCATGTCCAGCTCTTAGAAACCCTGTGGACTGTAGCCCGCCAGGCTCCATGGGATTTTCCAGACAAGAACACGGAGTGGGTCTTCTATCCCTACTCCAGGGGATCTTCCCGAACCAGGGGTGGAGCCCGTGTCGCTTGCATCTAGTGCCACCTGGGAATAGATGAAAAGAAGGTAAAATTTACGTTTTATGAACCGCATGTCATTATTCCCGCTCATGGGGTATGATTCAGAGTCCATCTGTGCACATGCAGTTGTAGAAACCTCGAGCCACGCAGCCACTGAAGAGGACTTGGGGGAGGGTGGAAGGTACAGGGGACAGCCCGCAGAGCAGCCCAAGTCCCGTGTGGCGCGAGCGTCAGAGCAGAGATGGCGCTTCTGTGAGAAAGGAGAGAATGAAACACAGTTCCAGTTAAAAAACCCAGCAAGTACGAAACTGCATCCTGGCCCCTGCATTGTAAGCACCGGCGATAGAGAAAGCTAAGTCAGGTATCACCCTTACCCTAAAACAGAAACAAAACCTCCCATCCAAAAACGTATGAGTGAGAAGGAAGATAATTCAGGTGACAGTTTCAGGAAGAACCAGGTCAGAGGAAGTACTTCATGAGATACAAGTGTTCTGAAGAGAGAGAACCAACCCAATGGGTTTAAGGAAAGTGAGCATGAAAGATGTTCTGAAGGAGATAAAGACTGACCTGGGTTGTAAAGTTGTGGAACATGGTGGAATTCCTTTTTTCCTTCCATTTTCTCCTTTAACAGCTTTTTATTGACTCTTTGCTATGTCCCCAGTATTGAGGATATGATGGTAAGCAAAATCAGACCTGGTCAACCTTTCAGAGTTCATTCACTTATTTCTTAGTATTCATTTATTTGTTGGATGTACCAGGCCTTAGCTGTGGCGCTCAGAGTCTTAGCTGTAGCCCTTGGGATCCAGTTCCCTGACCAGGGACCGAATCCGGGCCTCCTGCATCTGGTGTGCAGGGCCCTAGCCACTGGACCACCAGGCAAGTACACTTCCAGGGTTTAGGATCAAGTGGGGAATTCAGACATAAACCCAGACTCTCTGATCTAGAGCATATAGATGGAATCTGAGAGGAGGAAGGGATCTATCAACGTGAATGAAAAAAGAATGACATCTTTCTTTTCAGAAACCCTTAATGATATTTTGCATTCCCTTCCATTATGAATTTAAGCATCAGAAGTGATAGAATTAATAATATTTGTGATCTTGTTCACCAATATAGATTTCATATTTTTATATTCCATTACAATTATTGCACATGCTGTGGAATATCACTTATCACCACTTCAAAATTACAGTAGTTATTAGACTTTCCACTAGATCTTGTTATTTAATGTCTTAATAAAGAAGCACATTTATTACTATGCTACATTTAAGAAAATATTTTGATAACCAATTATACTGAAATGCAGTTTCTTTGTAATCCTATGCGTTTTATATCATGGATTTGATAACATTATTCTGGCTTTCCCAGACCGCCATAGGGACCCATGGAACAAAATTATTAAGAACCCCTGCACAGATTAAATAATTACCAACACTAATGAAAACCGCAATTGTACCAAGAGCTGCAGAGAGAAGTTAAACAATGAAATGAACCTCATGAGAGAGGTTTCCCTGAGGAACTGAGGTGTGAGCCGGGTTACAGAGGAGGAGTCAGTTGTAACTAGCAAGGAAGGAGTGAAGGACTTTACAGGAGAAGGAAACAGCATGGAAAACGTGCCTTGAGATGACGGGGCCAAGGGAACCCAGGGATGCTGCTACCAGGTGCCGAGGCAGGGGCGTGGGTGCAGGAGCGCTAGTGTTGGGATGCTGGCTCTGGGATCCCGGTGCAGAAACGCTGGACTAGGGAGCAAGTGAGGGGAAGACGGTTGGGAACTGTGGCCGGAGCAGAGGACAGAAGTCTGACAAGGCAAAGCAGAAGGCAGCGAATAAAACACGGAAGAGGACAACGAGCTGGTGCACACGGGGACCACATGTGGTCAGGTTAGCCGAAGACCAGACCCCGCGTCAGAGAGAGGACAGTGAGGCCTCGCAGGTCTGCCCGGTTCAGTCCTGCTGGCCTCGAGGGCGCTGTGATAGCAAGTGCAGACTTCATCCTGAGGAGAGCAGGAGCCACTGAACGGTTCTCTCGTCGTCCTGACTTTGGAGAGGCCACACTTGGTGAGCTGCTATATCAGTCGGTGTCTCCATGAGACAGAGCCCCTCTGTGTGCATTTACGTGTGTGGCAGTGGTGATTTCATCAGTAAGTCACGTCTGACCGTTGGGACCCCGTGGACTGCAGCCCGCCAGGCTCCTCTGTCCATGGGATTTCCCAGGCAAGAACACTGGAGTGGGTTACCATTTCCTTCTCCAGGGGATCTTCCTGACCCAAGGATGGAATCCACGTCTCCTGCATTGCAAGCAGGTTTTTTACATAAATATAATATACATCAGTTCAGTTAGTTCAGTCGCTCAGACGTGTCCGACTCTTTGCGACCCCATGAATTGCACCACGCCAGGCCTCCCTGTCCATCACCAACTCCCGGAGTTCACCCAGACTCATGTCCATCGAGTCGGTGATGTCATCCAGCCATCTCATACATACGTACATACATTTATCTGATGCTCAGATTCTCATTATTTTTGCTAATTACATTCTATAAAGTTGCCATGAACACTGAATTAGCAACACTGTTCCTAGAATCAATATAGGGTTAAGTTCCATGAGCCTCTCTGGTCACAATATTTTCATCAACTGATCAATACATAACCTTCTTTTATATGTGTTTCAGTTTAAAGACATCTATTTAAATTATTTATTAACATTGAACTCACAGGTGATAGCACTGTAACTCATGCTCAAACAGAGCTTACCTAAGATGCATATTTTTGCATAAGGCACATCCCAGGATTTCTGGACTTGGGAACACCAGAAGCACTGTGCCAGTATACAGGGGAGCCCTTTTAAACAGTGAAATCATTGGCAGAAAGCACTAAAAAAAACCTGGAAAGAAAATGGGGTCTGATGTAGATTCTACAAAGGACATATTTCTAGTAGGAGGATTGAAGCGAGAAGGCAGAATGTCGGCTCAGCGCTCCTCAGCTGAGGACGTGCACATCAGGTGACTCAGGCCTCTTGCCATCCACACGTGCTCATGTCTGTGAGTGACTGAAAGCACCACGAGTACTGAATTTCAGGCTCCAAGTGCATTTTAGTGACTTGGCAAACTCGAAAGCACCGAATCCACAAATAAAGGATATTAACAAATTGAAGACTAGATATAGATATATGCTCAGAGGGTTGTAGAAGCCGCCAACTCTGAAATCCTGAAGGCAGGCCACAGGCTGCAAACTCAGACAGGAGCTGACGCTACAGTCTTGGGGGCAGAATGTCTCCTTCCCCCGATGAGTGGAGGCCCACCCATATTATCAGGGATTATTTGTTTTATTTGAAATCAGTTGGTTACATCTGTTAACCCATACCTACAAAATGTATCCTCAGCAATACCTAGGTGAGCGTTTGATTGAATAACCCGGGACTGGAGCCTAGTTGAGCTAACATCTAAAACTATCCTGGTTTGGTGGTGAAAGGAGAGAGACGCAGCCGCAAACCATTTGAATTGTTCAGGTGGGGAAACCCTGTTTCTTGGGGACTGTTCTGTTTTTAGAATCTTACTTTTTTCTCCTACGATTTCCAAACCTCCTCACTCCCAGCTCTTGGTCCTTACTCTCCGCAGCCACCGTCCCGCGATCCAGTCCAGTCCTTCCAAGGCAGAAGCAGCCACTACATTTCGAGAAGAAAGTTCTAGTACACTTGTAGTATATTTATCCTTGGCCTCTCAAATACTTCCTTCACTATTATTCCCTTTTCTTTGAGATGTGGAATAAGTCTCAGAGAGGTGCAATGCAGTATCATTGGGGTATTATTTAGTTGCAAGTAATAGAATATGTGACATAGAGTAGCTTAAGAAACACTTTGCTTTTGAATCATATTCCTGAATAGATAGGTGGTTACTGGGTTGGTTAAGAGAAAGAGTCATCAATGCTCACCTGTGAGGCAAATCTACCCAGGCTGTTTTTGTGCAACCCCAAACCAATAATGCTTTCGAACTGTGGTGTTGGAGAAGACTCTTGAGAGTCCGTTGGACTGCAAGGAGATCAAACCAGTCCATCCTAAAGGAGATCAGTCCTGAATATTCATTGGAAGAGCTGATGCTAAAGCTGAAACTCTAATACTTTGGCCACCTGATGTGAAGAGGTGATTCATTTGAAAAGACCCTGATGCTGAGAAAGACTGAGAGCAAAATGAGACGGGAGTGGCAGGAAATGAGATGGTGAGATAGCATTGGCAACTCAATGGAAGTGAATCTGAGCAAACTCAGGAGATAGTGGAGGACAGAGAGGCCTGGTGGGCTATAGTCCATGGTGTTGCAAAGAGTCAAACACCATTTAACAACAAGAACAAAACCAAGAAGACATGCTAAAAAAAAGAAAAGAAGAATAGCAGTAAAGGCTGTGTGTGGCCCACAAACTATTTATTGTCTGACCCTCCACAACACAAGTTGCCAGACCGCTGGTTTGGGGATTTGCTGTTAAGAACACAGCCTCCATCTTCCCACCGTCTTCTGCGTATTGCCATGGACAGCGGCCCCGGCTCTGAGCACCATGTCTGTAGATGTCTGACGGAAACAGGGAGAGAATGTTTCCCTTGCTTCTCTCTCTCAGAAGGGCAGGTCTCTCCCAGATGCCCCAGCAGACACGCCCTCAGTTCCCATTGGCGGGGAAGCTCATCCCAGAAACAAGCCGCAAGGGATGCTGGGAAAGGCTGGCTGGCGTTGCAGACTCCAGTGGAGGAGCACCCTCCCACCAGGGGCCGGGGGCCTGTGCTTGCCTGTGGACTGACCTCTGCCAGCCTCTGCTCACGGGGAGCTCCCCGCTCCCCAGAGTCACTATCATAACACCAGTCATTTAAGACTGTAGGACAGGAACCCTGCCCCCTGGTTAGATGCTGGTCAGTGCTAATATATGACCAGCCTCTCTGCAGGATGCGGAGACGAGAGCGGCTTTGAACTGGCAAACTTCTGTTTAACGCTCAGTTCTGGGCAGTTTTGTTTCTTATTCTGTATGATGGGTTGCTGTTGTGGTTTAGTTGCTAAGTTTGTGTCTGACTCTTTTGTGACCCTATGGACTGTAGCCCGCCAGGCTCCTCTGTCCATGGGATTTCCCAGGCAAGAATATTGGAGTGAGCTGCGGTCTCCTTCTCCAGGGGATCCTCCTGACCCAAGGACTGAACCCATGTTTCCCGCATTGAAGGTGGATTCTTTACTGCTGAGCCACCAGGAAAACCAGTCAGGTATAAATGTGTAATTGATCATGCTGTTCCCCTAAAGTTGTGTACACTTCACTGCATATATTCTATAAAAGATTAAACATCAGTAAGAGAGAAGAAGGTGTCAAATTGCACCCTCCCCCAAAAAGTACAAGCATCTTTATGCCCTCGGTTAGATTTATCCATACATGCAGCTATGTACATACGTTTATGTATCTATGCACGTGTGTGTATGGCCTACATTCTGTATCTTATATGTACATACATATATGCACATATACATATACATGCGATGATAACTAGCATGTACTGAATCTCATTAACAGCAGCTGGTATATTATGAGCATCAGTAGAATATATTAGCAACATCCAATCTCTCTCTCAGGCAACCATGTCCTAAAGGAAATTTTCTCCTTCATCTCATATCTACCCCTTGTCAACCTTCCTGTATCCCCTAGATTTGCAAGGTCTTAGAAAAGACACAGAATTAAACTTCTACCACAAAAAAACAGTCGAACTCAGAGAAAGAGAAGTGCTCACTTCCTTGTGACATCTTCTTTTAATAATCAGTAGAGTTAAAAAATTAAAAGACCTTGTAACGGTGACTTTAAATAAGAGATTTTTATAACTTTCGCCCTTGCTTTTCTTCTCAGAACACAAGGGGCTAATTAAAAGTGGAAAAGTTCTTGTTTGATCAGAAATTCTTGTGTTTTGGAAAAAGCAGAGAAAACTACTCTAATATTCAGAAAGGGCTTAATTGGCTTTAAAGTCACCAAATTCCCTTTCCCTATTTGGGATAGCGTACATGAACTTTTCTTTCTGAACCCATGAAGAAAAGGTTAGGTAATAGGTCCATAGAAATTAGGGCTCCCAGTTGAAAACTGGTCTTTTGATTTGAATCTATGGAATTCTCTTTCAACCTAACTCGGTATGATTCCTCCCTGAGAACCTCCCATAAGTCCTGGACTTTTGGCTGACTTCTCTCCATAAACGACTTTATTACTTGAGCAGTAAGCTTGTTTATTGAGGAAGATGTGTGTGGTGGTCCCTAATGGGGCATGTCAGCATAAAAGCCCCATTATACTGCGGTGGGCCTGGGTCCGCCTCCAACCATTTTGCACTGCACTCTCTCCTGGATTCATTAGAATTAGTGCAGGAAAAGTGAGTGCTCTATGTTGCACAGCCTTTTGGAAACTGACGGGTTTCCACAACCAGAATAGGCTAGAAAAAGAATTCCCTGGGCTTTCAGGGGCTCCCACCGAGAGGAACCATGGAGTTCATCAAAAGATGAATGCCATTGCAAACAGGTGCAGAGTAGCAACTTAGCGCATCTTTGGAAAATCCCCACGTGTCCTTTCAAGGGCGCTCGGTCTCTCATGATATCTGACTCTTTTGCAACCCCATGGACAGCAGCCTGCCAGACTCCTCTGTCCATGGGGTGTTACAGGGAAGAACACTGGAGTGGGTAGCCATTTCCTCCTCCAGGCCATCTTCCCGATCCAGGGACCAAACCTGAGTCTCTTGCGTCTCCTGTATTGTCAGATGGGTTCTTTACCACTGAGCCACCTGGAAGCCCCTGCTTTCAAGAGTAGTGACCCGAGAAGCCAGCATGTCCATTGGTTAGCAGATTGTCTTCAGTTCTCACTTACTCTATTGACAAGTAGGATGATGAAAATGATTCAGTCAGGAGAATGTTACACCCAGTTCAATGCAGTATTGGAAATATTTTTTGTCTCATGAAGTGCCTATCTGTTGACTCTTGCCATCTCTTATTTAGTAATTAAAGCAGGACTCATTGATCTGCTAACTGGACAGGCATGCATGAAGGTGTTTATTGACCTGGAATGTCACTGCAAACAGCACACTCCAGCTTTCTTCTCTGCACATCTCTCAAAGGGTTACTGATACCGTTACCTAAATGTGAGCCTGGTGACTTTGGAGGAGAGTGGCAGTCGCGATGGTGGGATGAGGATAAAGAAGGTGAATGGAAGCAAGAGAATGAACCCCATGGGTGAAGCGAAGCACTGGCTCCTTGGAGGGTTTTTGCAACTGACCTTGATTACATCTTTGAAACGCCTGTTTGATCACCTGCTGAATCTTTGGAGCTATCTGTGAATAATGGATAAGGCATTTGGGTTGTCTTAAGTGTGTGATGTCTGGGCCTCTCTTAAAAAGAGTTAAGGTGCATGTTACTTATTACCCATCAACACACTACATACTCCCCAGGCTTACCTAAAAGGTATCGGCATTTTTGCTGGGTTGCTGCCCAATGCAAAGAGTATAAAGCATCACCTTAATAACTAAGATTTCTGGGTTAAGTGTGAGAGGTGTCTGGCTATGAGTGCTAGTGGACGGCTAACTAAATAATTCAGGAAGATCTTATGGTTCCATAAAATGAACAGCTACAGCTCTTGCATCTTTATCCCCTTCTGTTGATCGTGAACAATGTATAAATAAGGATTCTATTTGGTGGCAAGTGATAAAAATCTGCTGGATGTAGCTTAAGCAAAACAAAAAGGATGCATTTTAAAGACAGCCAATGTTTCATGGGGCACAAGGGCAGGAAAACAGCTGGGTCCTAGGAAGGGTCTGGAATCAGGTGCTAAAACGCCAGTGAGCGTTTTTTGCGACACTCAGATCAGTTCTGCCCCTCTCAAGGCATTTGCTGCAAAGTGCCAAGCAAGCTGGGCTTCATACAGTTAAATTCTTCTTGGTCAATTTCATGAATCCCCAACAGTCAGAGAGATCGGTGTCAACTCCCAGTCTGCTCCCACAACTCATAACCAGACCCCAAGGAGCGCAGCTCTTCAGGTCAAAGGTTTGGTGTTTATCAACCAGGATGTACAGAACAGCAAAGCCTCTTCTTTAAGTTTGATGAAGACCAAACTTTCTCCTTTATGTACCCCCACATCTTACTGGCAAAGTCTTGCAGAAGCAAGGATACTCTAGAATGGGGGCTGGCACACTTATTTCTGTAAAGAGCCAGATAGTAAACTTTTTAGGCTTTGCAGGCCCTACTGTCTCTGTTGCCCAAGTACTCAAGCCATTTCTCTTTTTTTTTTTAGTGGAAATGCAGCCACAGACAATATGCAAGCAAGTTGTTGATGTAATTGCGAAAACTTCCGCTACGAACTGAAACTGAAGCTGCATTTAAGGTTCACACATCAAGAAACGTCATTCTTTGGATTATTTCCAACTATTTAAAAATGTAAGTACTAGTCTTAGCTCATGGGCTAGAATTGGCCCACGGGCCGTAGTTTGTTGACCCCTGCCCTAACAGCATGCTGTCGTGATGGCGAGGGGACCGAGAGTCTGCCAAAGCAGCACGTAGTCATAGAACCGTTTACCAGTCAAGCTTGGCACAGCCTTGTGACGAGATGTTTCTGTGGTTATTTGTTCCCACAGCTTTAAAAAAAGAGCGCTGCATTGTGGCTTCTATAGACTACTGTGTTGGTGCCAGGACATTCTTTGACTTTAACGATGGTTTCCTAACAGACTCGAGAGTGTCCTCAGCCTTTAGTCAATGCCCAGGTCTCTTTCAATTGCCAACCAGCATCTATTTATGGTCATAGCTTACAATCTCTTCCAAAAATGTACCTGTGAAATTTTGAAACTTAAACAGTAAGCAACTCACCAAACATCTCAGCATTGCTTTCCTATCCATCGGTGTGGTACCCATTGTCTAATTTTTCACCTTCCCTATTGTACCCGGGTTCTGAGAAATTCTTATGTCTATTACAGGCCTCACATTGCTTTGAAGGTTGGCTTTTAGCATGAATTCTAAATGATCTTCAATTCAAATAAATTTTAGAATGAAAATTTCAAACCACTGCCGAATAGTCCTTTGGCTACCCAAACCTTCTCCCCAGGCCAAATTGATATCTCTGCCTTCTTCAGGTATTCTGTGCCCCTGATGAAATTCATATAAAAGAAAAAGGATTCATGATGTGTGTGAATTTGTCATAATGTTTGTTTCTGCATGAAAAATAAACACGAACAAAAACAAATCAATTCTAGAGAAAATTGAAAAGGATGATACCATTGTAAATCCTAAAGAGCACAGCTAGAACTGTACTTCATGTCAGTTCTGTTAATCGTGGTCAATTTTCAAACGGTCAAATATTGGCGATTTCATCTTGCTCAGTATAGTTTGGAGTACATTGTAGAGAATTTAATGGCATTGGATAAACTCTTTTCTTATATTGCAGGTTGCCTTGTTCAGTTTCTCAAATTCTAGGCTTTAAAATATGGCTGTTGACAACACCTAAGCTTTTGCAACCTAAAGAGAGAGAAAGAAGAAAAGAGAGAGCGATAGAGAGAAATAGAAACACAATGAGGCTAAATGATGGAGATAGAGAGACTGAATGTCTCCTTGGCCTGAACCTGGTTCCTAGAGAAGGGACTTTGAGCATTTCCTGCTCTTGGACCAGTCAGTATAGTTATCATGTGGGTGGGCCAAAGCCACGGCAGGAAGGAGTTTCTCAGAGTTCACCCTGTAGATCAGAATAGACTGGTAACCGGGAGAGTGACCACCGAGGGCTTGACGGACAACCAGTAACTGTCCTCTAAGGGCGAGAGTCTTAGCGCTGCTGTTCCGTTGCTCTGTACGGGTTTCTATGAGCCCTGAGATAAAGAAGTAATGCTGAAAATATTTAACAGCGAGTACCAGCCAACCAGAAATCAGACCCAGGTTGTGAACAGGTGGCTGGGCCATGCCAACACATACCGTGGAGGAAGCATGAGGCCTTCTCATAAATCTGAGTATCACAGAGGTTGTTCTTTTGTGGACCTGGGCAATGAACTGGAACTCTCAGAATCTAGAAAGTGAAAGTTGCTCAATGGTGTACGACACTTTAGTGACCCCATGGACTATACAATCCACAGAATTCTCCAGGTGAATAACAGAGTGGGTAGCCATTTCCTTCCCAGGGGATTTTCACAACCCAGGGATCAAACCCAGGTCTCCTGCACTGCAGGTGGATTCTTCACCAGCTGAGCACCAGGGAAGCCCAAGAATGCTGGAGTGGGTAGCCTGTCCCTTCTCCAGCAGATCTTCCTGACTCAGGAATCAAACCAGGGTCTCCTGCATTGCAGGTGGATTCTTTACCAACTGAGCTATCAGGGAAGCGCTCCTACAATCTAGAGGTCTATATAATACTGGGTAAACAGTCAGATGGGTAAGTAGCCAATCTACCTTCTCACGGGTTTCCAATTTGTTGCCCTGATCTTTTGGTATTTGCTACCTGCTGAGCCAGCAAGGTTCTGTGTTCATCAAAGGTTCTTGCCAATCTCTGAAGAGGGAAAAAAAAAAAATGAATAGATACATAGTCTGAACAATATGTATCTTCTTTGAGAAAGAGTTTCCAAAAATGCCTTAGAGCTAAAAGCCAAGGATACACTAGGCTGGAATTGCAGTGTCAAGTTTTGGAAGGTCTCACTGTGTGAATGACATCCCTGGGTCTGCTCTCTTTCAGCCTGAGAAGCGGAGGGAGTCTGCCTGCAGCGACTCCGACACAGCCACCTGCCTTAGCGCCTCGACCTCCACCAACAGCCACGGGCGGCTCTTCCTGAGCCACCTCACGCCTGCCTGAGCCACCTCGGCCCTGCCAATCAGAATGAGGAGGCCTCACCTCAACAGGTAAAGCACCCAAGAGAGCCTTCAAATACTTGCTGAATGAATCCTGGAATCCTTTCTCTTCCCCACCCCCAGATTCCTTGAGCCTTTGACTCTTCCCTAGGTACCCATCAATTTATTCTTTGCAAGTGGTAGGAGAGCAGAACAAGCCCTCTCTGCGGGGATGGGTGGTGTTCAAGTCCATTCCAGCACTGATGTCGTGCCCATGTGGAGTGGGGCGGCGAGGGGAGGACGCCTCACGGGACAGAAAGGAAGGCTGAGACCCACTGAGCTGGCTAAGCTAGCAGACGGACGTGTGCCGTCATGTTGGGGTGGACGGAGGTGTTCTGCCTTCGTGGCTTCCTGTTAGGGCTGCAGTGGATTAAACCAAATTGTGAGTGAGAAAATGGTGAGGTGTGGAGGAAGAGAAGATGGGGAGGAGAAGGGCCCCTGGGACTGGAAGTGGATGCAGGGCCGCTTTCCAACATCTGAAGGGTCGTCCTGCACGCGGCAGAGCGTGCTAGTGGGCTAAGACGCCTTGTGTTTACCAGACTCACACAGCTCCGTGTATGTGGTTCTCAAAACCTTTAAAAATACATCAATGCTCAGGCCCCCACCACACGTCCATCAGTCCCGGGGTGGAGTCCACGGATCTGCATTTTGCTGCAGAGAGTGAGCTGGGAACCTCTCTCATAATTTAGCTCCAGTCCCTTCTCCAACTCATCTCCTGCCACATCCCCCTCTGTTCAGACCTCGTGACCCTTGGCCTCCTTTTGTTCCTGGAACGTTCCAAGCTCATTCCAATGGCAGGGCTTTTGCTCTTCCTGTGCTTGGAAGAACTTTCTTCCTCATGGAAACTGGTGCATCAGCTCGAAAGCCGCCTCTTTGTGAGGTCTCCCCGACCCTGTACATCCACTTCCCAGGGATGCCGTAGCAAAGACTGGGTGCAGGGAACAAGAGAGATCGGCTCTCCTACAGTTCTGGGAGCTAGAAGTCCAAATCAAGGCGTTGGCAGGCCTGTGTTCTCTCTGAAGGCTCTACAGGAGCATCTGTTCCCGCCTTTCTCTTAGCTCCTGCTGGTCGCCAGAAGCCTTGGCAGCCCTTGGCAGCCCTTGGCTTGTAGCTGCATTGCTGCAGGCTCCCCGCCCCATCCTCCTGGCGTTCTCTTGTGTGTCTCCTCACGGGCTTCTCTTGGTGACAGTCTCCTCCTCTCTTCCTGTATGGACACTAATTCCTGGCTCATCCTTATGACATCATTTTAACTTGATTTCATCCACAAAGACCCTAGAAGAGATCACGTTTGCAGGTCCTGAGGCTGAGGCTTCAACATATTTTTAGCAGGAACATGATTCGACTCTAATATTCTTCGTCCAAAGCAGCCTGCTTCACTCTCTCTGGCCCTTATCACTGTCTTGACTTAAGGGTAAGACAGTTCCTTCGCGTGTCTTGACCATGCCTGAAGTGGTCTTGCTTATCAGGTATTGTGTGCTAGCTGTTTTCCTCACTATATAAACCCCATGAGAGCAGAAACTTTGATGGTCAACTCTGTTGACCATGCCTGAAAGGTTACTTATTAAACATTCATTTGGGTGAATGAAACAGAAGTAATGATCAGGAATAAAAATTACCCAGAAGCAGATTTTATTTCACCAGAAAGAAAGCTTTTGGATAGTTAAAGCCAGCTCAAAATGGAATAGCTGTTCTTTTCTAAGGTAATGAGTTCTCTGTCTTGGGAGGAGACCATATAAGGGTCAGGAGATGTCTTAGAAGGAATACAGGAGTGGGGATTTGCCTATCAGTTCAGCAATGGATTTATGACCTCTATGGACTCGCTCTTTAAATCCAGAAGTTCAATAATTCTATATTTGAGCAGAGCCTTAAAAAAAAAAAAAAAAAAACACAGTGTCTCTAAAGAAATGACTCTAATGGTGGAAACTCCAGGCAGGCCTAAGCTTCCTGTTAGTGTCTCTGACAAGTGAAACCTTGTGACAGCCCTCACTTCACATTACATTTCCAGCCTCCTTTACGTCTCATGAGCCTATTCTTAGGCATAGTTTGAATTTCTTCTTTTATTTATTCATGATTTTAGCGGGGGACAGGCCCGTTCTATCTGAGGGGAAAGGAAGGAAGGAGACGTGAAATTTCTGTTTGGGATCCCTTTAATGTCTTAACTAAGCCTGTTACAACGAGATCATGTATTGAGTTGGCCCTGTCTTAAGAAAGGAACACCTTCTCTGTTGAAAGCTCTTGCTGCCAGGGGACTTAGTGTTACCAGAGCAGTCAACTTTGATTTGTGTATCAATAATGTCGTGTCAGTAGCCAGAGGGGATGGCATCAGGGCATTCCAGATGCTTTTATTGGTGCTTTTGCTGGAGGATTATTTCAAATTAACTTCAGTCTCCTGGAAGACACTGAACAGTAGAATGCTATTTCCCATTTGTAAACAAAATGGTGAATAATTATGGGAGGAACCAAGACAGGCTGATTTCCAGGAAATGTCACATCTGCAGGTCTTAATTTTCTACAAGCTCTGTGGCCCTGTTCCTCTTTTTCTGTTGCTCACATCCTCCCAGGTATAATATTGAATAGAACCTGGTTACAGGGCAATTGATGGCTTTATAGGCACTCAACCGAGAACCAGAGACTCTTCTGCTGTCACTGTACCTGAGAAGAGGGATTGGGATGGGGTCTTTTTGATGGTATAAAAAAAAATTTAGTGTCTTTTTTGGAACTAGTTCTATAAACTCTGTATTCTTTGTCATGTGTGGCCACTGAAATCTCTGTTCTGTTAGCTGGTTGTTTATTTGCTAAGTCGTGTCTGACTCCTTGTGACCCCATGGACTGTAGCCCACCAGGCTCCTCTGTCCATGGGATTTTCCAGGCAAAAATACTGGAGTGGATTGCCATTTCCTTCTCCAGGATAGTATAAAAAATTTTAAGTGTTTTGTATGTTATGACAATGGGAATACTTATTGCATCGACTTTGGAGAAGACTGAAAAGCAAAGGGATAAAAATGAATGTTACCTGTTTTCCTGCCATTCAGGATAACCACTCTTCTTCAGTTCAGTATGTTTACTTTGACTATTTTCTTTCTCTTTCTCTCTCTGAAACAATACTATTTTATCACTAATGATACAGAACAGAGGTCAGTAACCTTTTCTGTAAAAAGCCAGGTTGTAAGTACTTTCAGCTTTGCTGGCCATGAGTGGTCCCGGCCACTCAGCTCTACAGCCATAGAACAAAGCCAGCCATAGGCAAGAAGAAAACGAAAGGGTGTGGCTTTGTGCCAACAAAACTATTCACAAAAATAGGTGACGGGCAGGATTCACCCCACGGCCATAGTTTGCTGACTTCTGATACAGGATGGGACTTTTTTTTACATGTCACTAGTATTTTTCAAGGCCATTTTAAAAGATATTATAGTACCCATGGCATTGACAGGCTGTAACTTTTAAGGTAATTCATTGTTGCTGACCATGTAAGTGATTTCAGGTTTTCACGGTTACAAATAATACGGTGATCAATATTCTTGTGAACAGGTGTTTCAATGTATTCATGATTATTTCCTTAGTATGCATTGATTGAAACATCATTGATAAGCTGAGGTATGTTTCAGTTTCACTAATGGCCTGTAATTGTTGTAGTCTACTCCCAGTATTGAATGTAAATTACACTTTTGGTGTTAAAGATCCTTAAAATTCATCCCAGTGATTATTGCTAAATACAGAGAGAAAAGCTCTAGCTAAAACTGTATTTCACATTTTGGGGGGGGTGGTGGTCAAGAATAATTTGAGAATTTGAGAAAAACAAAAGTTGACATCACTTCCAGCTGTGTCTATTACTTTCACTCTAGAAATTTCAAATGAAGCACGAGCAATGTATAGCTCCCGCAGTGGGGCAGCTATGTACTTACAGAAGGAGAAAGCCCTTCCAGGGAGAAGGGAAGAACGAAAGAGACGTCAAAGAAAACAGAGTATCACTTGATTCAAGACAGTTTCTCTGGTCCTTCTGGGGGTGTGAGTATACTTGCTGTCCATGGGTTCAGAAATATTCCTGTATATCTTTATAATAAATTGGCACACTGGAGAGCTAGCTTGAAGGAGGTTCTAGTACTTACCAACGAAGAAAATATTCATCAGGGTCGGTGAAAAAATAGACAGCTCCAGTTGAAAGAGCATCTTCTAAATAACTCTTTTCCTTTCACCCTCTTGGGAATTCACTTGTTATCAAGATAGAGGTTAAAAATAAAACTATCTGTTCAAAGGGGCAACATGAACCTAATCAATGAAGCGCATTAAGTACTACTTTGATCCATCCAACTGCTTTGAAAGGCAGCATTCCCTGGGGAAACGTCCTTGAGATGTGGGAGCACTGCTCGGCATCACGAACACCAGGGCCTGCATCCTGGGGAGTCCTCCAGGCCCGAGCTTGCACCCGGGCAGCAGGAGGCCAAGGATGGTCCACAGACATCTCTCATTTGGCCTACATCAAATCATAGAAAACTGAGGCCAGCATGTAAAAGTCTGAAAAAATATAAAACCAGACATTTCTTGAAAATTTGTAAGAGCTGACAATGATGAGGAAGTATTTCCTCTTAACAACAGTCCACTGGAGCTGAGTAGTGGCTGACCTCTTTAGACAAGGCTAATGGGGCCTCCCTGGCTCAGTAGTAAAGAATTTGCCTGCTGCTTCCAGGTCGGGAAGATCCCCTGGAGAAGGAAATGGCAACCCACTGCAGTATTCTTGCCTGGGAAATCCCATTTACAGAGGGCCTGGCGGGCTACAGTCCATGGGGTGGCAAAGAGTCAGACACAACTGAGCAACTAAACAAGAACAATGGCTCGACAGCAGTGCCTTCTATGGGAAATAGGCGCGTGACTCACACAATGAAGCTGCTGCTGCTGCTGAGTCGCTCCAGTCGTGTCCGACTCCATAGACGGCAGCCCACCAGGCTCCCCCGTCCCTGGGATTCTCCTGGCAAGAACACTGGAGTGGGTTGCCATTTCCTTCTCCAATGCATGAAGGTGAAAAGTGAAAGTGAAGTTGCTCAGTCGTGTCCGACCCTCAGTGACCCCATGGACTGCAGCCCACCAGGCTTCTCCATCCATGGGATTTTCCAGGCAAGAGTACTGGAGTGGGGTGCCATTGCCTTCTCCAATCGAAGTATGGGATTCATTCATTTATACAGGTGGTTCCCAGCTGGGGCAGCTTCACCCTTCAGAAGATAGCTGACTAAATCTGGAGACGTATTTGATTGTCACATAGCGGTATCAGGAAGCGAGTCTGCTGATATCTAGTTGGTCGAGACCAGGGCCTGACTCAGAAAGACCTCATATTAGGGTTAATGTTCTGCGAGCAGTGCCTTGAAATTCTCTTAATTTTTGAAAAAGGACTCCGTGTTTTCATTTGCTCTAGGCCTCACAAAGTATATAGCCAGTCTTGACAGAGAAACTATTCAATAAATGGATATTATTATTCAATAAGCCAGTGTCAGTCTCTCAGTCAGGACTGACTCTTTGCTCCTCCATGGACTAGCCCACCAGGCTCCTCAGTCCACGGGATTTCCCAGGCAAGAGTACTAGAGTGGGAAGTCATTCCCTTCTCCAGGGGATCTTCCTGACCCAGGGATTGAACCCGGATCTCGTGCATTGCAGGAGCCGCCAGGGAAACCCATTATTATCAGTACTTAATGCGCAAATGCTTTATCCTCTGAGTGAGCATCTCAGAGGTTGCTATTTGAAAAACAAGAAAAAAAAAAAAAGCAAATGGGGAAGAGACAGAGAAAAAAAATTAGCTGCATGAACTCCAAAGCCAGGAAAGCTGGCACTATTGCCTTTAGCAAGATGCTATCTGACATCTTTTCAAGGGGTGATTAAACAGCAAATATCTCTGAGTAGCATAATGTTTATTAGACATTACTCTGTTAGGGCAGCTTGTGTTTTCCCTGTATTCTGTTTCCATGTTCAAGTGTGTACAATTTGTTGATTTAAATAAAATTTAAAATAAGCCGTGCTGCTTGAAGAGCTGCTGACAGGGCCTCGCAGAAAACTTTGAGAGATTTTTTTATTAGGAAACAATTCTGTTTCTGTGTCATGTTTTTCTGCACCACGCGTCTCCCCCGGTCCCCTCCCTGCTCTTCGCGATACACTACAGCAGCCTATAAAACCGTACTTTTTACTTTTTGGAATGTTCATCAGGCTCTCTGAAATATTAATACTCCTGTTCATGAGGCAACACTTCTGCGAATCCGTCCCTGACCTCTGGATTATTAGAGCAAAGGGCTAAGCCTGCGCAGGACAAGGGTCATCTATCTCCAAACGCCAGGAGTCACATGCATGCTCCCCTACAGGCTCAGAGTTTCTGCACTGCTGTCCAGGCATCCAGTATTTTGATTGAAGCTTAATTGACGGCTAAGTGTAAAGAAGTGAATATGCCTTTTAAACTTATTTATTTGTGTATTTATTTTTGGCTGTGCTGGGTCTTTGTTGCTGTGTGTGGGCTTTTCTCTGGTTGCGGAGAGCAGGGCTGCGCTGCACGGGCTTATCCTTGCGGTGGCTGCCCTTGTGGCGGAGTGCAGGCTGTGGGGTTGGTGCTTCAGGCGTCGCTGCACGTGGGCTTAGTAGCTGTGCTGCATGCGCTGAGCAGTTGTCGTTCAGTTGCTCAGTCTCGTCCAACTCTTTGTGACCCCAGGGACTGTGGCACACCAGACCTCCCCGTCCATCACCAACTCCTAGAGCTGGCTGAAACTCACATCCATCGAGTCAGTGATGCCATCCAACCATCTCATCCTCTGTCGTCCCCTTCTCCTCCTGCCTTCAATCTTTCCCAGCATCGGGGTCTTTTCCAATGAGTTGGCTCTTTGCATCAGGTGGCCAAAATATTGGAGCTTCAGCTTCAGCATCAGTCCTTCCAGTGAATATTCAGGACTGATTTCCTTTAGGATTGACTGGTTTGATCTCCTTGAAGTCCAAGTCACTCTTAAGGGTCTTCTCCAACACCGTAGTTCAAAAGCATCAATTCTTCAGTGCTCAGCCTTCTTTATGGTCCAGCTCTCACATCTGTACATGACTATTGGAAAAACCATAGCTCTGACTATAAGAACCTTTGTTGGCAAAGTAATATCTCTGCTTTTCAATATGCTCTCTAGGTTTTTCATAGCTTTTTTCCCAAGGAGTAAGTGTCTTTTAATCTTAATTCAGAGAAAATAATGTAAATAATTAGAATTGCTGCTTGTTAAGTGTTCTCCGTGTCACTTGCTTTAGAGGATTTTATTTTCCTAGCATTCTTTTCCTGTTACTACTGCTACATGACAAGGCTCCCCAAAGTTTAGTTGCACAAAGCAACTGTTTTCAGTTGCTCTCAGCTCACGTGGGCAGGGAAGCTGGTCAGGGCACAAGGGATGGCTGGTCTCTGCTCTACAACTTCTAGGCCTTTGGTCAGGGAGACTGCAGGACTAGGGTCATGAGGGTTGGGAGCTGAACTTACGCAGAGCATCTCTCACGTGGCTGATGGTTAATGCTAGCTGTTGGCTGGACCTCAGTGGGGCTTGTGGGCGGTCACTGTCACATGTGGGTCCTCCACAGAGCTGCTTGGGCTTACTTTCAGCATGGCGGCCTTAGGGAACTTGGAATTCTTACTCAGGTTCCAGGTGTGAATGCCTCATCTTCCAAGTGGAAAGCACATCCCCTTTCCTGCCCTACACTCAAAAGTCATACAGAGGCACTTCCATGTTTTCCTTTGCTTGTACACGAGCCACAGTCCTGCCCAGACTCATGGGAGGGAAACTTAGACCCTACTTCTGGATCAGGCAGTGGATATTTCTCGAAATCACAGGACAGGGAGTATTTCTACTGCTGTCTTTGGAAAAGACGACCTGCCACACCATCCTAACAGCACTGCAGACAGAGGTGAACAATCCTCGCAGATGACGGACCAGATACGGAGTAAGTACGTAACTTGCTCAAAGTCAAACAACTGGACAGTAAGGGGGTGAGCAAAGATTCAGACTCGAGTCTGTCAGTGCCCGCAGTTTCTTCTCCCCACGCCTCCCATCCGGTGGATGTTACATTGATGCCCTCCATCCTTCCTTCATTGTGTGTCAGGGAGACATATCCAGATCCCAGGTGTTGCTTTATGTGGAGGTTGCCTCCTTGCAATCTGCAGACGGCAGGACTGGTGCAATTACCTGCCTTTCTGTAGTTAATAGGCACACATTGAAATGAGTCCCTTCTGAAGGTCCAGAGAAATTGCTTGGAAGGGACCCAGGTTTAAGCAGAGTTGGCAACTTCAGGATGGCAGCCCATCCACGGCGATCATAGACTCCGGTGAAAAATGATCCCCCATCTTTGTAGCGTGATTATTTGGGTATTTACCACAAAGGCCCTTAAATGGGTCCTTTTCGATCAGAACATAAGAAATAAGCCGGGGGTTGAGGGGAAGAGCTAAATTTCAATGTAACTGCTCAGAGTTTTACCCTTAGATGGATGGTAGGTCTTTCTCATCATTCACCAAGCCCAGACATGCTAGCAAGAGTGAGTTGGCAACTCGTGAAGATAAATCCCAACTAGGACAGCTGCTGTCAATGTCACACTGTGAGTGTGGCTCTGGGGGCTGATGGAGCATGGGGGCAAGGTCCCCTGCTGCAAAGGCAGAGAAAAAGGAGGGCCTGGAGAAAAGAAAACAGAAGAAAAGGAATAAAAATGCCATCTCTCCCCCCACGTCGTTCCCAAGCGCCGTGCCTTTGAGAAAACTCATGCTTTTGAGAGTCCCCAGCAGGTCAGAAAGAAGACAGATGGCAGGTTATCGTAACAGGAGGGTGGGGAGGTTATGAATGTCACTATCCACAGAGAGAAAAACACAGATTCAATATGTGTAACTCAGAAGAAGATGGAAGAAAGTACCCACTGCAGGAATCTGCTGCTGCTGCTGAGTCGCTTCAGTCATGTCCGACTCTGTGCGACCCCATAGACAGCAGCCCACCAGGCTCCCCTGTCCCTGGGGTTCTCCAGGCAAGAACACTGGAGTGGGTTGCCATTGCCTTCTGCAATGCATGAAAGTGAAAAGTGAAAGGGAAGTCGCTCAGTCGTGTCCAACTCCTAGTGACGCCATGGACTGCAGCCCACCAGGCTCCTCCATCCCTGGGATTTTCCAGGCAAGAGTGCTGGAGTGGGGTGCCATTGCCTTCTATGGTTGGAATCTAAGGGAGGTGTATTTTCAAGATATTTTTACACTGAGATTCCCCCCAAATTGCCTCTATTTATTCTATTTTTAGAACCTATTTCTGTGCTGATAAAAGCAACATCTTCTAATAACATAAAATTTAATAAATATAGAAAATACATCAAACTCCATAATCTTTTCATCCAGGAGCAACCGCATAGCTTCTGGCTTTCCCTATACATTCCCTGTATGTATATGTATGTGCGCATACATATAGCAACTCTGCATATTATAAAAGTGGACTCAGTGAAACTTAATATTTTATGACCTACAATTTCTTACTTATCATCAGTTTCTTTATGTGTCAACAAACATTTACATAATCAATTCTAATGGCATAATTTTCCACTGTGATATTATTTAATCAATGTACCATTCACTGGAGTTTAGGGTTGTGAATTTTTTCTTGTTCTAAGTAATAAGACAACAGCATCTTTCAGTTCAGTTCAGTCGCTCAGATGTCTCTGACTCTTCGTGACCCCATGGACTGCAGCACACCAGGCCTCCCTGTCCGTCACCATCTCCCGGAGTTCACTCAGACTCACTTCCATCGAATCGGTGATGCCATCCAGCCATCTCATCCTCTGTCGTCCCCTTCTCCTCCTGCCTTCACTCTTTCCCAGCATCAGTCTTTCCCAATGAGTCCATTCTTCCCATTAGGTGGCCAAAGTATTGGAATTTCAGCTTCAGCATCAGTCCTTCCAATGAATATTCAGGACGATTTCCTTTAGGAGGGACTGGTTGAATCTTCTTGCTGTCCAAGGGACTCTCAAGAGTCTCCTCCAACACCACAGTTCAAAAGCATTAATTCTTTGGCACTCAGCCTTCTTCACAGTCCAACTCTCACATCCATACATGACCACTGGAAAAACCATAGCCTTGACTAGGCGGGCCTTAGTCAGCAAAGTAATGTCTCTGCTTTTGAATATGCTAACTAGGTTAGTCATAACTTTTCTTCCAAGGAGTAAGTGTCTTTTAATTTCATGGCTGCAGTCACCATCTGCAGTGATTTTGGAGCCCAAAAAAATAAAGTCTGACACGGTTTCCACTGTTTCCTCATCTATTTCCCATGAAGTGATGGGACCGGATGCCGTGATCTTTGTTTTCTGAATGTTGAGCCTTAAGCCAGCTTTTCACTTTCCTTTTTCACTTTCATCACGAGGCTCTTTAGTTCTTCTTCACTTTCTGCCATAAGGGTGGTGTCATCTGCATATCTGAGGTTGATATTTCTCCCAGCAAATCTTGATTCCAGCTTTGCTTCTTCCAGTCCAGCATGTCTCATGATGTACTCTGCATAGAAGTTAAATAAGCAAGGTGACAATATACAGCCTTGATGTACTCCTTTCCTGATTTGGAACCAGTCTGTTGTTCCATGTCCGGTTCCAATTCTTGCTTCTTGATCTGCACACAGATTTCTCAAGAGGCAGGTCAGGTGGTCTGGTATTCCCATCTCTTTCAGAATTTTCTGCAGTTTGTTGTGATCCACACAGTCAAAGGCTTTGGCAAAGTCAAGAAAGCAGAAGCAGATGTGTGTTTTGAACGAACTCTCTTGCTTTCTCAGTGATCCAGTGGATGTTGACAATTTGATCTCTGGTTCCTCTGCCTTTTCCAAATCCAATTTGAACATCTGGAAGTTCACGGCTCATATACTGTTGAAGCCTGGCTTGGAGAATTTTGAGCATTACTTTACTAGCGTGTGAGATGATTGCAATTATGCGGTACTTTGAGCATTCTTTGGCATTGCCTTTCTTTGGGATTGGAAGGAAAACTGACCTTTTCCAGTCCTGTGGCCACTGCTGAGTTTTCCAAATTTGCTGGTAATTTGAGTGCAGCACTTCCACAGCATCATGTTTTAAGATTTGAAATAACTCAACTGGAATTCCATCACCTCCACTAGCTTTGTTCGTAGTGATGCTTTCTAAGGCCCACTTGACTTCACATTCCAGGATGTCTGGCTCTAGATGAGTGATCACACCATAGAGATTATCTGGGTCATGAAGATCTTTTTTTACAGTCCTTCTATGTATTCTTGCCACCTCGTCTTAATGTCTTCAGCTTCTGTTAGGTCCATACCATTTCTGTCCTTTATTGAGCCCATCTTCGCATGAAATGTTCCCTTGGTATCTCTAATTTTCTTGAAGAGATCTCTAGTCTTTCCCATTCTATATTTTTTCTCTATTTCTTTGCATTGAAAAGCTGAGGAAGGCTTTCTTATGTCTCCTTGCTATTCTTTGGAACTCTGCATTCAGATGGGTATATCTTTCCTTTTCTCCTTTGCCTTTCATTTCTCTTCTCAGCTATTTGTAAGGCCTCCTCAGACAAACATTTTGCCTTTTTGCATTTCTTTTTCTTGGAAATGGCCTTATCCCTGCCTCCTGTACAACGTCATGAACCTCTGTCCATAGTTCTTCAGGCACTCTATCTATCAGATCTAGTCCCTTGAATCTATTTCTCACTTCCACTGTATAGTCGTAAGGGATTTGATGTAGGTCATACCTGAATGGTCTAATGTTTTTCCCTACTTTGTTCTATTTAAGTCTGAATTTGGCAATAAGGAGTTCGTGGTGTGAGCCACAGTCAGCTCCCAGTCTTGGTTTTGCTGACTGTATAGAGCTTCTCCATCTTTGGCTGCAAGGAATATAATCAGTCTGATTTCTGTGTTGACCATCTGGTGATGTCCATGTGTAGAGTCTTCTCCTGTGTTGTTGGAAGAGGGTATTTGCTATGACCAGTGTGTTCTCTTGGCAAAACTCCATTAGCCTTTGCCCGGCTTCATTCTGTACTCCAAGGCCAAACTTGCCTGTTACTCCAGGTGTTTCTTGACTTCCTACTTTTGCATTCGTATAATGGAAAGGACATCTTTTTTGGGTGTTTGTTCTAGAAAGTCTTGTAGGTTTTCAAAGAACCATTCAACTTCAGATTCTTCAGCATTACTGGTTGGGGCGTAGACTTGGATGACTGTGATATTGAATGGCTTGCCATGAAAACAAACAGAGATCATTCTGTTGTTTTTGAGACTGCATCCAGCTACTGCATTTCGGACTCTCTCGTTGACTATACTGGCTACTCCATTTCTTTTAAGGGATTCCTGCCCACAGGAGTAGATATAATGGTCATCTGAGTTAAATTCACCCATTCTAGTCCATTTAAGTTCAGTGATTCCTAAAATGTCGACATTCACTCTTGCCGTCTCCTATTTGACCACTTCCAATTTGCCTTGATTCATGGACCTGACATTCCAGGTTCCTATGCAATATTGTTCTTTACAGCATCAGACTTTACTTCCATCACCAGTCACATCCACAGCTGGGCATTGTTTTTGCTTTGGCTCCATCCCTTCATTCTTTCTGGAGTTATTTCTCCACTGATCTCCAGTAGCATATTAGGCACCTACCAACCTGGGGAGTTCGTCTCTCAGTGTCCTATCATTTTGCCTTTTCATACTGTTCATGGGGTTCTCAAGGCAAGAATATTGAAGTGGTTTGCCACTCCCTTCTGCAGTGGACCACGCTTTGTCAGTGCTCTCCACCGTGACCCGCCGTCTTGGGTGGCCCTGCGGGCCCGGCTCACAGATTCATAGGCATCTTGTGGATATGCTTTCATATATTTGCCTGCTTGGATCCACTTCTCAAAGTGAACTTTTTAAGAAGAATGAGGCACTTTATTAAATAACTTTACACATTTTGTTAGATTGTCATCTTGGTAAGTTGTGCCCAGAATTATCTTAAGTCCGAGGAATAACTTTTAAGTTAAGGCAATTTGCATGTTTTGTCCTTTCTTTCTCTTCCTTTCTCCTCCTCCCATTCTTCTTACCAGATCTTTCTCCCCTCAGTAGTTGAGACAAAGACTGTACAGTTCACAAAGCAGAAAATATTTATTATCTGGCACCTTGACAGAAAAAACCTTGTGGACCCACAGACAAGTGGAAATGGCATTTCTCATGTGCAATAGAAGAAGGGTGCCCCTCACAGCAGTAATTAAGAGTAGGCCTGTCATCAGGTTTTGGGGGTACAAATGCTCCCTCAGCCCCTTACCAACTGTGGGGCCTTATGCTGGTTGTTAAAACTCTGAATACTATAACTTCCTCAACTGCAGAGTGGAAGTAATATGCCCATCCACCAGTGCTGTCACTGGGATCAAGTGAAATGAGATGTGGAAGCGACTCGCGTACATGCCTGGGACATCGTTAGAACAGTGGTGGTGTTGTTGTTGTTGCTGTTTACTTTTCCTTTCTGGAAATGTAACCGACAGTTTGTTTCAATCTCTCCAGTCCTGGGGTTTTAATTTCTTCTGGTATTCTTTTTCATCTTTGAATAACTCTTGGCTCCAGACACAAGTGTTGCCGGCATCAACAACATAAGATTTGTGGCATCCGCAGTGTGCCCCTTTCCTTTTTTTTTTTTTGTTTTCTGTATTTCAAGAACCTCATTGCTTACTTATTTACATGTAAGGCATGTAAGAAAAACCTCCTTTCAGGCTCAGAACAGTGAGGCAGTCACTGATTGGCGCATGATGGAAGGGAGACGGCCTCACTGAAGGTGCCAAGCAGCCTCCGGACTCAGGGTTGAAAGACCCGCTGGTCTAGAAGCGTGCGATGTGGCCCCAGCCCAGTGTCCGCAGGACTCAGCTTTCAGGACCGTGCGCTGTTGCAGAGCTTTTTTCTTCCATTTGTGATGTTCTCCCTCATTTGCTGCTCTACACACAGCCCTGACCTGGGCACTTAGTGGACATGAAGAAAAGAGCAGGTGGCCTCTCCAGCAACAGACACAAATCTCTTAAACAGTTTCACAGACTTGACACAGAGCTTGCTGTGTCCGAATACGTTCCCTCCGAACACAGATTAAGCTCGTTTCTTCTTATTTAGAGAAAAAGCATTAAAGTGAACATCCCTTAGGTGGGCACTGGGCATCCGATCTGAACTAGGTGTGGTGAGGGGCGCAGAGCTGGACACCAGCCTTCTTCTTCTCATTCAGTCTGTCCAGGCTTGAATGTCAGCCCTCAGAGATGCCTCCCACGAACACTCTTCTCTGGGTGACACCCTGCTATTATTTTCCAAAACAGCCTTGTGTATTTTACTGTATAGCACTAAAAACGAGGATGATTCCTTTGTTTATTATCTTTGCCTCCCTGCCCGTACCCCCACTGGAATTCAGACTCCATGAAGGAAAGGACATGTCTATCCAGTTCACGGACATCCCAAGTACTTGGGCAGCATCCACGTGAGAAAGCATCAGTCCTCACCCTCAGAATGTGCACCATTTGGTCCTTCCTCATTAAGGCTGACGTTACTCTCTCTCGTCTGTGCATCCGTCACACTGAATTCTTGTCACTGCCTTTGACACAGAGAGCTGTTTTCCTCTTTGACACAAGCCGCTTCCCGGCTGACACCACCCCTCACTTTCCCCACGCGCACTTCTTGCCTGACCACCTCTTAGCCTTCAGGTCTCAGTTTCCAGGCTACATGGGCCTTGCATGGGAGGAAGGGTACTCGCCCTCCCCTGGTGCCTCCGCGCCCTACACATCTCTCCTCTTTCTGCCCACCCCGAATGGCTGTCCTTGCTTGCTTGAATCCCCCACTGGAACTAGCAACCGAGCACCCAGTACCCAGCACAGGGGCCCGCAGGCAGGAGGCATTGGCTGACGTGTTTTATCAGTGAACAAATGAACATCAGAGAATGTTTTTCCTTTGCCTGAAGTAATAACTCACCATCGAACAAGTGAGCAAGCTCCGGGAGATGGTGAAGGACAGGGAAGCCTGGTGAGCTGCAGTCCATGGGGTCGCAAAGAGTCAGACGTGACTTAGCGACTGAACAACCACAACATTGAACAAGCTATAAATTACTCATTAAATGGGCCATGAGCTAATCTTCCCAAAATGTAGCATCTTTCCTTTGGAAAAGACAATGGAAAAAGAGGCACAGACTCTGCACAGACAGTTTACAAAGAGAAAATATAGTTTGTAAATAAATACGTTACCAAATACATAATACCTGACTGTGAGGATTGTGAATTAAAATTTCACTAGGAGACTGTTTTTCTTTCCCCAGTTTTTAAAAATAGCTTCCCAGGGGGTACGAGGGTAAGGAACCCGCCCGCCAATGCAGGAGATGCAAGAGACATGGGTTTGATCCCTGGGTTGGGAAGATTCTCTGGAAGAGGAAGTGGCACCCCACTCCAGTGTTCTTGCCTGGAAAGTTCCATGGACAGAGGAGCCTGGTGGGCCACAGTCCATGGGGTCACAAAAGAGTAGGGCACGACTAAGCACACACAATTTTTAAAACTCAAAATGTTTGATAGTACCCTCAGTGAGTGAAAGTATAGGAAATAGGCCTTCTTGTCTATGAATAATGGCAACATAAATTCTGCAACCTCTATGTAGGACAATTTGGGAATATTTATCAAAATTACAAATGCGCTTAGCCTTTGCCCCAGCTTGTTCCCTCCTAGGTATTTACTCTTCAGACGCCCTCCCACATGTGTAGAGTGACACGCACTCAAGGCTATTTACTGCAGGGTTGTGGTAAGAGGAAAAATTTGGAAATTCCCTAAATGCCTCTAGACTCAGAGAACTTAATGAATAATTTATGCTAGAGCCATACATTGGAGTGTATTGTGTTAAAAAAATAACAACAAAGTTCTTTATTGATTGATTTGAAATGATCTCCAAGATAAAGCACTTTAGGATGGAGGGAAAAGCAAGGCAGGAAACAACGTGTGTGATACTTTACTGTCTGTGCAGAAAAGAAGGGAAAAGAGTGAGTGTGTAGGTACACGCGTGCGCTTAGATGTACATGCATTTGTTGTGTAGGCAAAATAGATTTGATTAGAACACTGGAGAGAAGGGTGGCAGGACAGATAAGGGGCAAGATGAGAGGAAGGCTTTTCACTCTGAATAACTCTGAATAATTCTGACTTTAGAATAACTGTGTGACTGTATTAGCCATTCAAACATTGAAGAGGAAAAATTAAATTCAAGAGACAAAGAAAGGAAAGGAGGAAGAGAGGGAGAAAAAAATCAGTCTTGGACGAGGAGGAATAAACGAAGCTGCTCAAGGTAAGAAGGCTAAAAAATCTTTGACTTCGTGTGTCCCTTTAACAAAGTAAAAAAAAAAGAAAATTAGAGAGGCAAGCCTTAGCCTCTCATTTGTTTCCTGAGTCTCTTGACTTCTCTGATGATTCTGCAATAATTACAGAGCTGATTCAAGCCTCTGAGTCTCACCTACCTGGTGATCCAAGAGACGGATCCCGCCGCCTGCACAGCCATCTAGAAGGGCCCTGCCAGAGCCTCCTTCCTGGCGTTTGGTGAGACGCAGCCCCTCTTCCTGGGGAGGGCTCTCTGATGTTGATTGCTGTAGCAGCTACTGTCATAGCTCACTTCAGCAGAAAGGATTAGACTGTCCTGAATATGTCAATCAGATATCAAAGATAAATGAAGTTTGAAAAAATAAAATGTGCAATTTATTTTTAAAAAAATAGTCTTTGGGAGACACCCAGAATGCACTTTGAAAAATCTAAGGGAAATATGTCATGAAAACAAATCCACACTCTGCAGTCCAACTTTAATTTTTCACTGATAACACTCGAGCGGGCTGCAGCCCAGCCAATAAATAAAGATTCTCCATCCTTAATAGTCTCCGATTTCCATTTGTTATGACAGAGGGCCTGCTCCCAAAGATACACTTGCCCCCTCACTTCAACTCCATCCACCTCCCCTTTCCAGGTGCCCTGGGTGCTAATGAACTGGCCCAACCTCATCGATTTACCCCCAAGGACATCCTATCCCTGCCGCTCTTGGAAAGGAACTCGCCATGGCGTCCGCTAAGCTGCGTTGGCATCGCTCGCTGGTTGGGCTTGGCGATGTTTGGGGTTTTAATTCACTTTACTAAAATTGCCTTTCATTCACTGGGTGACAGGTAGTTATTTGTTTTCAGGGTTCCATTTGACATTTATTGTTAGCGCAAAACACTAATAATAATAATTAGCGCCTTTTTAAAGTTGTCTGGGGTTTTCGTGCTTCGGTATTGTTACTATAAAACATCCTGGTGCTTTGCTGTATATAAGATAGTATGATGGTATTTAAATGTAACAAAGGGGTTTATTATACTCAGGCCAGATTGCAGTATCTCTAAGCCCCCTCCCCCTCCGCCTCCCCCTGTGAGCAAGCCAAGACTTAATATCCTCTAAACTTGTCTGTAATGCTAATACCTATCTTGGGGGAAAAAAAAAAAAAAAAAGGAAGAGAGCCTCAGCCAGCCCCGCGTGGTTTGGTTTTCTCATAAAAACAAGCAAAACAAATCTGGGATTTATCCTCTAGGATGGTGCTGTTTGATAAGGTAGCCACCAGCACACGTGACTAATAAATTTAAAATATTTGAAATTAAATAGACTCTGTTCTTCAGTTACACTCGCCACCTTTGAAATGTTCAGTAGTCATGTATGGCTAGTGGCTACCATACTGAACAGCTCCAGGATACGCCCATCTTTGCGCAAAGTTATTTCAGACAGCACCCACTGTTCTAGAACCTTGCTCCTCAAAATGTGGCGCAAGGAGCAGCAGCGTCGGCATGGCCTGAGCATTTGCGTAGAAATGTAACGTCCTGTTCCCCACCCAGAGACCTAGCAATGAAACCCTCAGATAATTCATCTGCACATTATAGTTTGAAAAGCATTGGGAATCTAGAACCAGGGTCAGAAAATGGTTTCTGTAAAGAGCCAGACAGTAAAGCGGCTGGCACGGTGGGCCGTGCGTCTCAGTCATAACTCCTCTGGTATTGTGGCCCAATAACGCTTTATTTTAAAAACTGACAGCAGGCTCTATCTGACCCAAAGTGCTTCATTTGCTGAGTCCTGTTCCAGAATGGTTTTTGGATGTCCTGTAAATGCTATTCGTACTATTTAATTCCCTCTGCTGTCTCTCAAGGAGTAAGTGTCACTGACTGAACAGCAAGGTCTAAGCTCCGGGCAGACTCTTTCCTGGAATTTCCCTGTTGACCTGTGTCACCACCCCTTGCTTCTAAAGAAACCTGGCCAGCTGAAGCCAGTGGAAATTAACGATAAACAGAACGGCCAGGCTGGACAACGTGGCCGCATCGATAAGGCAAAGAGGAGGGCTGGGCTGCGTCTTTCTTTTTAGAAAATCTAACCCAGTTAAACATTATGCAGAGACACTGCTGGCCTTTAAAGTAAGACCGTCAGGCTCAGCGTCAGGATCAGCTCTTAGTTCTGATGGGCTTGCTGTTCCTCTGAGAGGGTTCCAGAGACCAGCCAAGAGATGAGCAGGGTTTCCGGTCTGGCCTGGGCCCAGCCCAGGTTGGCCTTATACAGAGATGCTATGTCCACACAAAAGAGAACTCTCCTGCTAAAGTCCAGGCTGACCAGCCTGAAAGGAGTGTAATCCATGCACGCCAGTACTTCTCCTAATCAGCAGGCGGATGAGTGGCTGCCCCCATACATGGCTTGGAGGAAATGGCAAAAGTCCTCAGGTTTTCTGAAAGGCCTGCCCTACCTTTTCTGTGAGCTAAGGCAGAAAGCCGGGAAAAGAAGGGATGCTTCTGAATCACCAGACAACGAAGTTATGTCAAATCTCCTACCAGACACAGAATCCCTGCTGTGGGTATGATAAGCTCTAGTTGGTCATTTTAAACTCCTGGAGCTAGAAACACCTGAGCAGGAAGCAGATAGGTGATATCCAGGGAAAAGGCACTTAAGACTCTTTCAGTTTCTACCAAGTTTTGGATGAAAAACAAGTTTCCACTGTACCAGATTCCAGATTCCTCTACCAGAATCCATCATGGGTAAAATTTAAATTGAATGTGCTTGGGACAGCTTGATCCTTGGCAGTCAGACACCCTGCATTGGCATTCCAGATTTACCACTGGTTAGCTCTGTGACTTTCAGCAAGTCACAAGATGTCTCAAGGTCCACTCTCCTCATTTGAAATATGAAATAGAACTACTATCCACCTTGGTTTTATTATGAGGAGTAAATGATACAGTAGATACCAGGTGGTTGGTGCACAAATAGCATTTGTCCGGTAACAGCTGCCTGTGTGTTTAACATACCTGACAAGCACCCTTATACATGGTTGGGCTTTCTAGGTGGCTCAGTAGTAAAGAATCCACCTGCCAACAAGGAGACGAGGGTTCGATCCCTGGGTCGGGAAGCCCCCTGGAGAAGGAAATGGCAACCCACTCCAGTATTCTTGCCTGGGAAATCCCATGGACAGAGAGGCGCCTGGTGGGCTACAGTCCATGGGGTCGCAAAGAGTCAGACAGGACTGAGCACCTAAACAGCAGCAGCTTACACACGTTAATCACACAGGGTGGGAGTCAACATCTCGTTTTATAGATGGTAAAAGTGAAGTTCAGGGTAGTGATGGCCTTCATCGGAACAGAGGCTGTTAAGCGGCAGTGCTCAGGTCTGAATGGGGGCATTTCTGCTTGCTTCTCTTTCTTCAGCTGTGCCATTCCTTCTGGGGAGCCACTTCAGGGGTGAGGCTTGCTGTTTGTTTTTTGCCTTTTAGTAGCTTTTCTCCCATTTTTTCCAACAACATCCTCCCTGCCTTTCTAAAGATTGACCTGACGCTCAGCCTGGACACGTGCATACCCTCTGGAGGACATCTGCACAGGCTGGCCTTGCCCTTGGACACCAGCATGGCAGCCCAGAGTGACCAGAAGTCAGCTGGCAGCAGAAATCCTGGTCTTATACTCAAAGAACTAAAACCCTCTAATCCAAAGATCATCTTCTCTTCCAAATCATTCAGAAAATTTCCTTTTGTTTACGCTCTGTCTACAAATTCATTGTTTCATCCAGAAGAGCCATTGCTTCAGAAAATAAATAAGCCCAAAGTGCCTCTGTGTTGAAAATTATGAAACTGAGTTTTAACATCCCATGATTGCCTTCGAATAAAGAAGAGACGACCAAATAGGGCACCAAATCTTGAGTGGATGATTCTTGGATCCAACAATTCAACTTTTAGCCATGGCTTTTGGAAATAAACTGACAAGTGTGCAGTTATGGAGACAAAAGTAATCATTTCAGAGTTTCTAAATAGAAAAGGCAACTTGAAGTTTTCTCATCTGGAGATGGGAGAAACAGCCTGCAGGAGGAGGGTTTACTGAGCACCACGCGCCCGAGAAGAAGGCGGGGCAGAGCTCTGCGGCGGTGATAGTAGCCTGTTGTCTGATGCCGCCCCCTCACCTCCCACATCCTGAGCATCATCCAGCCCTGTAATAACTCCCATGACCACGCCTCCTGGCGGCCACTGCTTCCGCCCTGACCCACCCCGTTTCTGCCTCTCGCGTGGACTAGTGACCACTTCCCCATCAGCTCTGGCTCCTTTCCTGCTCCGCTAAAGCCTCCATCTGTTGTTGTTCTTCCGTCGCTCAGTCACGTCTGGCTCTTGGCGACCCCGTGGACTGCAGCACGCCGGGCTCCTCTGTCCTCCCCTGTCTCCCGGAGTTTGCTCAAATTCATATCCATTGAGTCAGCAATGCTATCTAACCATCTCATCCTCTGCCGCCCACTTCATATGACAACCGAACCGAGCTTGTGAAACCAGAGACGACCAGACGAGGATGAAATGCAAACCACCTCCTGGGGCCTGCCAAGCCCGTTCCTAACGAGCCCCTACGCTGCTTTTTCCTTTTCTCCATCCTCCGCACCGGATGGCTGGCTTTACCTTGAGCTACAACATCATTTCCGTCTTACAGTCTTAGAATTTGCTGGCTGCCAAGGTGAGAGCAGCTCCTCAAAAGCTTCATGCATTCTTGTTCCTGTTCAAATGCCCCCTCCCCAGAGTCTTTCTGTGACTAAAATCACCTACCCCTCCACCATTGCTCTCTATATCATGATACATTTTTTAAAAATAGCCCTTAGTACCTCCTATCTTTATTTTCTTCATCAAAGTATTTACTTGGTTACGCTTTGTCTCTTCCACCAGAATGTAACCTGCATAAAGGCAGCATCTTATAGGTGCCTCTGTTCTTGGTATCTAGAAAAACACCTGCCATAGAAAATCAACAAATATTAAATTAAATAAATACATTTAAATCTGTAGAATATGCAGAATCACACACCTTTTATTAATTGTGGTTATATGTAGGCAGGTAGAATTGTGTTTTTTCTTTTCTTTTCTATTACCTATATTTGCCAACCTCAAAAGAACAAAAGTTCTCCAATGAAAATTAATTTGAAAAAAGAACAAAAGATACTCTTATAATTTTGAAAAGCAATTACATTTATTTTATATTAGACAATAGTAAATTAAGAGACCAAAATGGAATATAACCTATCAAGGAGCCAGTAAGCACAAAGTTTAGAAAAAAGCAATAAAGTTAAGTTTACAAGACTAAGATGCATAACTTCTTATGCTGGAGTTTACCAGAAGGCTTTGGAAGAAAAATTCACTCTGCCTTGCCATGTATATATTAATTTTTTCTAACTAAAAATCCTGATCTGAAAAAAAAAAAGTCTGACAACATAGACTCCTTCTCTTATTGAGCTGTCATTTTAAGTTTATTGTTGATGTTTAAATCTCTGTTTATCTCCAAAGTGATATCGACTGCAGGACTAAGAATGACTTTGGCAATTGCAAATATTTCTGGGTACGTATAATCCGTGCAGGAAGGAGATATCTGATAAATAATCCTTTGTACTTAGCAGGACATAAAGGAGATTCTTAGAAGAATTCCAAAACCTCAGGGGGGAAAACGGTAATGACTTCATCCTGGCAACATCACTTAGGAGCAGCGATTTATTGTAGAACTTTGACCAAAAGCAAGAGATTCTCATGTAAGCCTAGAGCAATTCTCAACTAAGTCTGACCTAAGTCAGAATCTCTGACATTAAAGAAAAGTCCTATATTTTACCCACATGACTATGCCTTTTTTTTTTTTCAAAAGTGTCCAAACTTGTAAGGATTAGTTGCAGATATTACATCTGCTTATTTTCAAAACAAGATGTCAATTTAAGGAAATGTTTTAAACCAGGTCTGGTGAATATCACTCTCATGAAAGATTATGATTCTATAGAACCATTTCATGTGGAAAATAGCCAATTCTATGCAGGCATCTGAAATCATTTTCTACATCCTTTTGAGGATTTTCCAGAAGATAATATGTGTAATATTCTAATTGGTGTGTTGGTGGAAGCTTTGTAGACTTTTGGGGGTTACTTGAAAAGTGTATTTTTTCAACGTATCTTGGAAACCTTAGCAGCACTAAAGTTAAAGAATGAATTCAAACCCTCCAAAAATATTCATTTGTTTTCTTCCCAAGTTTCCTGAAACAAAGTGCTCAGATGAAATATTTGACTACATGAAACCATTTATTTTGGTAGCGTTTCCACCATTAACCTTAGATCATCTCCTAAAGACAGCCAAGAAAGAAACAAATAAACACAGCTCATTCATCACGAAGCATGATAATAAGACATTTTATAAACAGAGTATTTTCCATCCAGAAAGAAACCATGTAATTTTAACAAGGCACGGTGTGCCTTGTTAATGGCACACGTTACTCAGCCTAGTACAAAGCATTTGCCTCAAAATATTTATCAATATTATTGACACTATAATTATCAAAAAAAAAAAAAAGATTGAGACTCTTATACCAGACAGAAGGATGCTTGCCTATCCTTTAATGACAATTCCTCAATCTTGCAATTTACCAAAGAATAAGTGGGAATATTGGAATTAAGCCATCCATAAGACTGTCTTGAGCACCTACTGTGTTTCTAGCCACTTCTAGGCGATTCAACTGATTTACATACAAAGTATTGTTTCTACCGCTTGGCCGAAAATACCAAAAGTAGTCCCTCTCTTCTTGTCTCCATGGAGAGTTTCTCTTCGCTGGAGAAAGCAGTACTAGAATAATGCTTTTAGAATCTTCTTCCATGACTTCAATTATATCATCTGAATTACATCTAAATGGATCAAAAACTAGGTAAGGGTATTCCCAAACGTGGCTTAGACGCCATCCTTCTCTCTAGGCCATCTAGACCCTGAATGGACACATTTTCTAGTCATTCTTCCATGTGACTTTTGTCCATGGGTGAGGAACTAGGCCTGTCTTCTAAAGTCGGATCTAGAAGCTCATTCTTTCTCTAGTCTTGGAGCTCGACAGGTATGAGGCGGTCTTGGGAATCCATCCTACAATGGACGGGTTCTAAAGTACAGACTAAGGACGTGTTGAGAGTCCAGATTTCTTAGAATGTAAACTCTATGAGAAAAGGGATTTTATACTTTTTTTCCCATTGTTTTCTCAGGATTCATAACAAGACCTGTCACCTACTGGGTGCTTAGTGATCATTAGTTGAGCAGATTATCTGTTGTTGCAGGTTTGTACCAAATTCTTCAGGACTTTCTACCATACTCTAATCTTCATATCTTTGAATCTGGTGTCACTTTATTAATTGATTGTGAGTTTGGTGGGAGGTAGATGTGATTTATTGACTTCTTAAATGCCATCATTTTCAGTAGACCATGAACTGTCTTTATAACAGACCTGATCAGGAAGTCTCATTTTAAATGATGTTGACAATTAGCACAATGGGCGAAGAATCTGCCTGCAATGCAGGAGACCCAGTTTTGATCCCTGGGTCGGGAAGATCCCCTGGAGAAGGAAATGGCAACCCTCTCCAGGATTCTGACCTGGGAGTCCCATGGACAGAGGAGCCTGGTGGGCTGCAGTCCATGGAGTTGCAAAGAGTTGGACACAACAGAGTGCCTAACACTTTCGCTTTCATTAGTGCAATAGGGATTAAATCAGAAAATAGAGATATCAGTGATGAGCTTACTGCTCCAGAGCTTGAGCTAAGCTTTCTGATAATGACTGATTTAGATATTCAGGTAAGTACACACACCGAAGTCCGATGTCTTTGGCTCAGGGAAGGGTTCCCTTGTTTCCTGCTTTCCGCTGTGTCATCTTGTCCAGCACATAACTGGTATTCACTAAATAGTCGTTGAATGAATGGTGTTAGATGGTAGAATTAAGCCAACCAGGTGGACAGGAAGTATAGAATGTTACTTAGAACACAATATATCTGCATTTAAACCTTAGTTTCACTGTTTACAAGCGCCATGATTTAGGACGAAGGGAATTTAACACTTTAAGTCTCAGTGTTCCAACCTGGAGAATGGGTATAATGAGACCATCTTCCTCATAGGGAAACTGTGAGGATTCTGATGGATGCGAAACTGTGCCACCCAGATTTCTGCTGGGAGTGCAGCCAGCTTTGTTCTCAGCTCTGTGTGGGAACTGACCTCAGTCACTGCTGTGGACTGTAATTGACTCATACAGGCTCATGAGGGATAATTGTGGGCACCACTTTCCCACTCTTGAGTCCAACTGATAGCTTGAAATCACATTTGGTGGGAGTATTTATACAAAAGGGTGAGCAGTTTTTTTCTTAATGGGCCAGATAGTAAAAATGTCTGGCTTTGTAATAGTCTCTGTTGTAATTACTTCACTCTGCTGTTGTTACAAAAAAACAACCATACCAATATTTTTTAACAGATGGATGTGTCTGTCTTCCAGTAGAACGTTATTTATAAAAGCAGGTGGTAGGCCAGCACGCTGTAGTTTTCCAGTCCCTTATCGACATCATGAAAATCGGCAAACACTAAAAATCGGGACTTCTTTTCAGATTGTTAATTGTTAAACATTTACCAGTTCATGTCTAGAAGCCATCTCACCCAAAGTTATAGTCCTTTTCTGAGGGCAGCTTGAAACCAGTGTCTGTCTTACATGGGTCAATAAAAAGCAGCCCCTTTGCCCATCTGCCCTGGGTAACCGTTTACTTTCACTGGAATAAACAGATAGTCCAGTTACGGATTTGCCCTTCCTACCCACAGCTTTAGCCAAGAACACCAAGTGGAATCCTGCGCAGTGTTGGATACACAACCCAGAAGGCATAGCAAGAGTTTCTGGAACATTAAGTCTTGGCTTCCATGCAGGAAGTTTGAGCTTCTTATGTCAAGGGTCCAACAGGCAAGAAGAGGGGTCACCATTCTGGCAGAGAAGGTCACGGGCTTAGCCTCCATGAGAGTCTGGATTCTGCCTCTAGAAATGCTGGCAAGACTGGCAGTGATGCTAGCTGAGAATGAGGAAATCTCAGAATAAATAGGAGACACTGAAGGTCAGTTGAGATCTTAATGGCAGCTACCACAGCAGCTGGTTCATCCCACTCATCTTATAAATTTATCCAAGGTGAACAGGCCCACCAGAATCCTTGAGATGCTTCCCCCAGGACTCATATAAAGAAGTGGGCCTGAACTCAACAGGTGAACTGTAGTGGACACCGCTGCACTGCCCAGAGCCCCCAGCTAAGCCTGAAGGGCCAGTTTCACCAGTCTCACACCCCCTTTGATGCCTGACACCCAAAACGATCTCATCAGAGACAGTCATGGTCTCCTAATATGGCTAAGAAGGCGTCCATTGCAATCAACAGTATTAATAATTGCAATAATAACAATACCTATTATAACTAAGTGCTTACCTGACAGTAAACTAAGTGCTTTACATACATTAATGCATTTTATCCTTTCAAAAAGTCCATTATAATCCACATGTGATAGAAAAGCAAAGGAGGCGCACGGGAGTTAATTAACTTATTCAAGTTCCCACGCTCACCCGTTATGCTTTACCAGCCTTGGTTTCGATGTGACTGTTAAAGAAACATATTTGTAAGAGAAGGTAAAGAATAATCCCTCTGCTTTTTAAGTCTCGTCAGCCTAAAAGTTGAACCTTTGAACATGGCAATGATTTTTTGCTTTTGTACTTGAACTCTCTCAAATTCATTGAAAATTTTCATCTGACGTTGTTCTGAGAAGGGATGAAGAACTAGTCATTTAAAGTAGCAAATTACAGATAATAGCTGGTGTCTGTAAAGGTTCTCCTCGATGGAAAACATACATCACAAGCACAAACTACTTCTGAAAAGTAAAGCTGTCCATTGAGTCGGCACTGACCCGGGACACCAGCCTCCGTTATGCTTTGTCCAAATAACACCTGGCAGTGGTCTGGCCGTCATGGTTGTCCTTGGCTGAATTTCAGTAAGGCTGAGATGGTCGATATTCCTATTTCACGTAACTCATTGTACTGAATTCAACTGAGACCTGTCAGTCCTGTATTTTATGTTGCCATTAACCAAATCAATACAAAATGATTCAGCAAGTGTTTAGTGAGTGCCTGCTGTATGCTGGACATTATAGTGGGAATCACCACTTGGGGCACACAGACAGTATATTCTGCAAAGAATTTACCACCTAAGCATATGGGCTTCAAACATCAGTTATTTTTATCCCGCCTCCAACATTTTGGCCATGTTTGCATGCTATGTGTACAATAACGTATTACTAAAGCATAATGGACTCACGACACTGCGTTAGTTTCAAGAGAGCAGCATAATGATTCAATATTTTCGTGCACTACACAGTGATTACCATGATGTCTAGTTATCACATCATCATACGGTTGTTATACTATTACTGACTATATTACTTAAGCTGTATATCACATTCTTGCAATTTATTTATTTTATAACTGGAAGTTTTGTGCTATATATCCTTACCATATCTTTTAGTCAACTTGCTCTATTTAAATAAATTTGCTCAAGAAGGAATGTATATAGCGCCTCTGGGAAAAATAGGCATTTCTTGCCATACAGAGAGATGTCCATGAAAACAAATACATAACTACTAATAGTTTGTTTAGATTAAATGTTTAGGGACTTCCCTGGCAGTCCAGTGGCGAAGATTTCCAACGTAAGGAATGTGAGTTCGATCCCTGGTCATGCCTTGGGGCCAAAACACCAAACATAAAAAAAGAAGCAATATTGCAAAAAACTCATTGAAGACTTTAAAAATGGTCCTCATCAAAAAAAAAATTTTTCAAAAAAAGACTAAACATTTAAAATCTAAAATCACTGTGAAGTTCACCAGTGATACATACTCCATGTTTCATAATCACTGGTCTCCTAGAAGGAGCAGACAGAAGGAGAGATGAAGAAAAGGAATCGTTTGGTTCGGCATAATGAACTGGTAAAGGACATGGACCCTGGAGCTAAACTGAGCTGCTTCAAATCTCAGCACCTAAGGAAGTTAGCTTCAGGAAAGTTACTTAACCTCTCTGATCCTCAATTTCCTCACCTGTAAATGGGGATAATAGAGTATTTACCTCGTTGGGTTGTTATCAGGATTAAATGAGTTAAACAGCTTGGAACTGTGGCATGTACATCCTAAGCGCTGTGAAAAGGTTAATTGCTATTGTTGCTACTGCAGCCTGCCAAGTTATGACAGGGGGGTGGGGGTCTGTGCAGGCAATTCCCAGTTCTATCAGAGGGACTCAGAAAAGGTTTTACAGAAGAGATGCTCGTGCAGGTGCCTGATGGGTAGGTGTTTATCAGCCACGTAGAAAAGGAAATGATTATTCAAAGCAAATAACCTGAGCTAAAATGACCTCATTTTTCCTCTTCTCTGATGAGCTCATCTGTGGCAGACATCTTTTGTTTTTGCCTGCCTCCCTCGCTCTGGTGGTAGCACTTTGATCTTTCCGTGAAGAACTACCTTTTGCCCACTCTTGGCACATGTGCGTAGTTTAAGACTGGTTCCGTCCCAGCTCTGTGAGTGGGCGTGTGAGCCAGAGCTCCCCGCCATCCACCCCCCTTACCACAGTTGTAGACGCAGTCCAAGTCGAACCAGATGGAGCGAATCTCAGGACAAGGCATGGAATCACTGGAAAGGGGAAGACATGCGTTTCTCAGGGCTGCTGTAAGAAAGGACCACAGACAGGGTGCCTGAAAACTCAGAAATGCATTATCTCACAGTTCTAGGGGCTAGATGTCAAAAATCCAGTTGTCTTGGAAAGTGCTAGGCAAGGGTCTGTCAGGCCGCTCTCCAGACTTCTTGTAGTTCCTCGGTTTATGGCAGCAAAACTCAATCTATGTGACATCCTCCCTGTGTGTAAATCTGTGTCTAAATTGTCTCTTTTTATAAAGATGTGTGTGTGTGTGTGTGTGTGTGTGTGTGTTCAGTTGCTCATTTGAGTCTGACTCTTTGCAGCCCCATGAACTGTAGCCCACGACTCTTCTGTTCATGTAGTTTTGCAGGTAAGAATACAGGAGTGGTTTGCCATTTCCTACCACGGGGGCTCTTCCCAACCCAGGAATCACACCCACATCTCTTGAGTCGCCTATGCTGGCAGGCAGATTCTTTACCACTGCACAGCTGGGAAGCTTATAAAGACATGAATCACACTGAATTAGGGGTTCTGCCTACTCCAGTATGCATGCATGCTAAGTCACTTCAGTAGTATCCGACTCTTCGTGACCCCCATGGACTGTAACCCACCAGGCTCCTCAGTCCATGGGATTCTCCAGGTAAGAATTGGCAGGTGAGTTCTTTACCACTAGCGTCATCTGGGAAACCCACTCCAGTATGACCTCATCTTAGCTACTTACATCTGCAAGGACCATATTTCCAAATAAAGTCACATTCTGGAGTACTAAGGGTTAGGACTCCACCTATGAACTGTGAGGGGACAATTCAACTCATAACACAGAGGTTCCCTTCCACTGAATTTAAGGTTGGAAATAGGTATATGTGATGCTTCTGGGGGTTTCATATGGGGAAGTTATACCCTTCTGGGAATGGAGTCAATTCAGAAGAAAAAAGCGTTGAGAAGCAGAAATAGAGGCTCCCAGGGTCATCGTTTGAGCACCTGGATTCATACACGCCTAAAGGTCGTGTTGCTGAACTGTTCAGGCATGAGAGAAAATCCCCTCGCCCCTTAAAAGCTAAAGCCAGCATGAGCCACCTGGGGCCTCAGGCAGTAAAGAGCCCGCCTGCAGTGTGGGAGACCGGGGCCTGATCCCTGGGTCAGGAAGATCCCCTGGAGAAGGGAATGGCTACTTACCCACTTCAGTATTCTTGCTTGGAGAATCCCATGGACAGAGGTGCCTGGTGGGCTACAGTTCATATCTCAAAGAGTCAGACACAACTGAACGACTAAACCCTCAATTTCAACTTTCAGTGTGAGCTGGGTTTCCATCACATTGAATCAAAAAAGTCCTGAACAAAATAAAACTTGACCATTTAAACATTTTTAAACAAATTTGTAAATGAATTCTGTGTTCTGTAAGGAAAGAGGGTGGACTTGTTAAAGAAATAG